>NC_072738.1:4722888-5087517 GCF_026930045.1 Uloborus diversus | reverse complement strand
GTAAACCATAGCTGTATTGTCACAGAGAAAATGAGCGACTCCTGGAATTTCAGGTCCTTTAACTCAGACTCTGACCCCCTGAATAAACTTAATTTTGTTCCACAAAATAAGGTTTATTAATGGTACTCTGAAAGCAAAACCCAGAGTATTGCTGCGATGGACTGAAAATGGACGTGAGCACGACGGTTTGCACAACCGCTGGTATAGAGTAACCTAGAGTCGCTATGTAGATAGGCCGACGCACCAGCTTACGTTTTGCCATTTTGGATCGGATTTTTCATTATTGCGCTGCTAGGGTTACCACAGCAAAGTTTCGGGTTTCGCGAAATTTGCCAAAAATAATACTTTATTTAATAAACAATTCACGTGCCGCTAATATTCGCTCGCAGCGAACAATCACTTAACGCGATTACTCGCCAGAAAAGACAACCACTCGAACATTCGCTCCGATCCAAAAAGGCTGATCTTAAGCTGATGCGCCGGCTCGTAGAGTAACCAGTTGGTTGATTTGATGACGTCACGGTGAGTGAACCTAAGCTATAGTGCCTAGAAAGAATAGTGTGCCGATCGGCGCTTTTTCCCCTTCGATTCTTGAAGACAAAATGTATGAAAACCGCTAGAGGGCAGTGCGGTCGAGGTGTACGTTCAATTTCGCGGTGTTTATATTAGTAGACGCGGGATTTTGTTACAATTTAGTTCCGCGTTTCTCTTTTTTACCTTTATTTCGTGAATATTTCATGAAACAGCGTTTAAGGCTTTTAATGGAGGCATCAAAGTTTAATATTAGAAGAAGTAAAGCTTTATCTTGTTTCGTACCAGGGTGCAAAAGTGGATACAAAACATGCAAAGAAAAAGTTTCGCTTTTTAAAGCTCCAGCAGTGAAGAAAAACTAAAGAAGTGGAACTCGTTAATTCCCAGGTTAGATAAAGTTTTTGATAAATATTGCTCAATTTGTGCTCTGCATTTCGAAAAACATTTTATTGAAACGCAAAATGAGCATATTATAAATGGTGAGGAAGTTTTGATTCCCCGGGGAAAACTTTTTTTAAAAGAAGAGGCAATTACGACAATTTTCCCAAATCTGCCAACATACTTTACTAAAAAAATACCAAAGCAAAGGTCCATCAGGAATTATGCAGTTAAGAAAAATGTTCCCTGTTTGAAAAAAATTAAACTTGATCTTTCCGCAGATGAAACTGAAATAACCACGTATAAATCTATTATAGATGAAATTGTTCATATTAATTTGCCTAACGAATATTGGGTTTGTATGAAATTAAAAAAATCTCCAAATATTGTAGTTTTTGTATATAATGAAAATTATGTGGAAAATAATATTGACGATAAAAAGATCATTATTGAAGTAGAAGAAAATTTACAAATCAATGCTACTATTTTGGTCAAAGGTGTAAAAGTAGATTATCCTGTTCTTCGACTCAGACTGAGAAGCCCTGATAATTTTAATTAGCTTCGAGAATTTAGAAGCAGTTTTATTTTGAAACTAGCGGTACCCGCACGACTTTGTCCGAAGGAGAAAATTAAAAGGTCATTTGATTAGCCTGTATATTTACAAATAATGGATGATGAATTTCTCGCCAATTGGCTATGTTCATTCGCTCTTCCCATGTTACGATTCCACGTCAGGATAACTTCGTAATTTACTCGTCCATCTTATGATAATTCTGCTTCGGAAACTGTTTTTAAAATTTAAAAATAAAAAAAGAACAAAATCGAATTTTCGAAAATTCGCTTCGAGGTGCACACCCCCATGCTACAAACTAACTTTGTACGAAATTTCATGAAAATCGGCCGAACGGTATAGGTGCTGTGCGCGTCACAGGGATCCAGACAGAATTCCGGACAGAAATCCAGACAGAGAGACTCGGCTTTATTATTAGTAGAGAAATAAGAGACGCGCTGTTATTGAATACTTAGGGGCCATTCATTAATTACGTAAGGATGATTTTGGCAATTTTTCACCCTCCCTCCCCCATGTAAGGGTACGTAAGAATTCCCCCCCCCCCCCATTCTTATGTAAGATTCCATTTCGTTTTTCAAAATGATAAAATAACAAATCTTGAATCGTTACATCACTGGAATCGTTATTAAATTCACATTATTAAATTGAACCTTTTGCGTAAAGAAATAGTTACTGAAAAGAATCTTAACTGAATGTTTTTTTCGACTTTTTTTTTTTTTTTTGATGTAATATTAATTACAAATAAAACATGCCGTACGCAATGCGACTCCTTTATTATATTTTACACTATAAATTCTTTGTAAAACAAATAAAAAAACATCTTATCCTAACACGTTTCTTACCTTCCAGACGCAAATGGAACATAATCTCTGCCAAATCACTTGACCGCGCAATGTCTAATGTGAAATATCGACTTGGAAAATATTATGTAAGAATGAGTTTGACCCTCCCCCCCAAGTAAGGGTACGTAGAGGCTTTTCCAAACCCCCTCCCCCTTGGGACCCTTACGTATTTAATGAATGGGCCCTTATAGTCTACTATTTTCATTGAAGTAAGGTAGTTTTATAATAAGGTAATACGGTAATTTTATATGCTTCAAAAAAATAAACGAACACCCATGTAACAATTAGCACTTATTACAGAATTTGTCTTTTGCGCAGAAATGAGTTTAATCCGAAAAACGGGGTTTTTAAACTGCGAAATCAGCATGCAATCGCTGATTTAAAACGAGTCTGATTGAGGAGCATAACGAACTACTCGAGTGCAGCGCCACCAGGATTTTCCTCAGATCTGACCTCACTTTTTCCCCGCCGATCGGCACACTACTCTTTCTAGGCACTATACCTAAGCCCATTAACCGGTCCAATAGTCCGTCACGATCAGTAAAAATTAGTCCATCAACTGGTAGCTCTATTAGAACGCGCCTGGTTTGTCACCGTTTACTCTATTCGAACATAACAATTGATGAAAACCCTTTGTTAAGTGACTATTTCTCAAAAACATTTGTTGCTAGACTGGAAGTTGCACGTTAGCAGCCATTCTGGCGAGAATTCGTATTTGTACTAAGATTGCTCACGATATTTTTTTCTTTTAAATAAGGCATTTCAGAGTATATAGTGGTAAAAGGTGATTTTCCCATGAATATTTTTCCAATCACTTTCTTGATCTTTAAGTTGAAAACAACACATAAAAGTCAATTCGCAACTCCAATAAACTGTAGGGGGAGCTGCAGCCACTGTCTAATGGAGAATGAAAAAGGTATAACAAACGCATGCCGTAACTTATAACTTTTTTTGACGCTTAGTGAATGACAGTAATTTTTCATCGTGTTTGTGGGAAGCTTTCTTTTCTATTCTTCTGAAATTATATTACACCATAAACTGTCTGAAGCTTGTAGTTTACCCCAAAGAAAACACGTGGAATGGAATGTTTTACCTTTTTCTTTAGTATTGTTAATCACCGCTAGGTAGCGTATTCGATATCTGGAGTTGCGAATCTGTATATATGAAGTAGCTTGTCCTGGCTGACAATCAACGCACAGTCAAACCTACTGAGGCTAGAAAGCTGAAAGTTGGAACATAGGTTCATTTTATGACGTAAGCGCGTGCTAAGAAAGGATTTTTCGAAATTTCGATTTTAAGGGGGTGAAACAGGATGCGGAATATTCTGCACTCAAATGCAAAATTCTCAAGAATGGGCTCGAGTTTAGGGTCGAACCAGGTATTAAAAAATTCGAAATTTTACAAGGGTTACTAATATTTCAGCCTCATCCACGTAGGATGCTAATTAACGGAGATATTAATTAAAAAACTCAATTTTATGTCCACTTGACCATACGTTTAGGTCAAAAAATGGTCCGATTTTTTCGGTTTCTATACCGTTGGAAAGCCCGTAAAAAATAATCATTTCGAAAATATCCGCAAGGACTAGAACCGCGTACATCGAAAAATGACTACAAAAAAAGTTATAAGCGTTTGAAGTAAAAATTTATTTCGAAAAGAAATTTCTTCCTCCATTTTTTGCGCGAGATTAATTTTAGCTAGTAGAAAAGTCCTATTCTATTCTAGAGTCACAACTGACTTCAACTGTATTTATGTCGAGGACTGCATACTAAGTGCCTTGCCTCCATTATTTTTATATACCGATAGATGGCAGCACCATCACCGGATCGAACAGTTAGTGAGAATTTTGAACTAGTCCAGGAGCTAATAGCTACCTAGTACTAGCACCCCCAGAGGTATCGTTTCACTTGGAGGACATTGAGACCACGAGCATATTTAACGTCGCCCAGTCCCCTTTAATGACGACGGTGGGTCTTCGACCAGCGAGGATCGAACCCGAGGCCCTCCGGTCCCGAGTCCAATGCCTTTACCGATCAGGCTACCACGGCCCTAGTAGAAAAGCTGAACAATATTATTTGTTGCCATTTCTTGCTTGAGTATAGCAAAGTAAAATTTCTTGCAATTGGTTTTTAACGCATTGGGGCTTTGTCCGTGGAACCTTGGTACGTTAAGCGATGAACTATACAGTTGGACGATTATTTTGAGTCTTAAAGCTTCTGTAAATCTCTTAAAATGTTTTCCGAATAGTTTTGAATTTCAAAGAAACTTTAAAAGTTTTTTTTTTTGAATGATTATTTTACATAGGAGGGAGGAGGGCGTGGATTTTTTTACTCAACGGAATTCCTTTAAATTCTCAGCACCGGCATCGCCGGGCGGGTACTGCTAGTACTGTTATAAAGTAAAATTTGAGAGAAATTTGAAATCTAGGCATTGAACTGATAATAAACCTCGTTCTTATGGACTTTCTTCCCAGGCGTTTTATCCCGTAAGATATATGAAAACTGCTTATTAAGTCCTTGTTAGTGTAAAACGGTACAGTTGCAAATTTTATTTTACGAATGTGCTCGAACACCTGTGATTTCATTTTTTCAATATATATTTTTGTGTGTTGATCATAAATCAATAACTAAACGACACAATATTTCCAGTAATCGTAGCTGTTGTTATAGTTCTCTGAATAATTATTCAACGTTGCTGCTAATCAAGGCTTAAGCTTATTGCTGTTCTGTTGGTGTTACTACTTTAGATATTGTCCGTTCACTGGGAGAAGGCACTTGACTCCGCCTTCGTCACATGATGTCTGATGATTCTAGTTCGTTGTTTTTGGAAGAAAGCTAATGATCATAGCATTTTCGTAAAACAGCAGCAAATTTAAAATTTAAGAATAACGAAAGTAATAGCGGAAAAAACGAAGCTAGTGACGTAGGGTAGCGGACATTTTTCGCACGTTTAAATGGTGGGTAAAGTTGAGGTTTTCTCATTCATACGCACGAGAATGCGTTTATCGATCACCTCCGCGCTAAATTAAACTCTGCATTCGAGAAGGCGAGGCGAAGTGCCACTACGTTGTGCAGTGTCGGACTGGGCAATCGCCCAGAGTGCCGGTGGGTCGCAAGGCCGGTTAAACTTCCGGTCGTGGTTAAACTTTCTTTTTTTTTTTTTTTTATTCGCAGCTCAAGGCCCGGATTTAAGTGAAACACGATTGCGATCGGGTCGAGAAAAATTCGCATTTGACCATATTTGCAATCGCTGTTGGACGTCAAATTCACATGGCTTCTAAACCCTTGAAAAAAAAAAGGGGGATCGGGCAATAGACCTGTCTCCTATTAATTGCTAAATAATGGGCGTGCCCACGGGCACGCCGAACTTAGATTATTGGGAGGGCGAAAACTCAGTTTGGCGAATGGAACTCCAAATTTTGCCGATTGATGATAAGTTTGCCGAATGATGATATTTTGTCGAACCGTCAATGTTTACGGATAAGGAAAATTCTGGTAGGTCACAGAGGATCGGGCTCTTCTGGGCCTACCATCCCCCCCCCCCCCCCGCCCTTCCATGTTAAGCAAGATACGCCCTTGTGGGTAAAACCGCTTTTTCAGTTACAAGTACACAACCGTGAACCTCTTTTTACATGTGAATGGTGAGTATTCCTGCTGGCCTTTTTCTGAGCTAAAGCGGCGAATTGTGAAGTACAAAAGTCTCGTGTGAACGTGGCTACTGTATGTGTAACAACCGTCTCAGAAGATTGGGCGCCGGGAACATTGAGCAGTGGGAAAGTTGGGCGCCGTCGATTGGACGCAACGTTTTGGGCACCGAAAATGTTGAACAGCGCCTTAAACCTGGGCGTCCAATATTCCCGGCGCCCAATCTGCGGCCCCTAATCTTCGCATTTTGGTAACAAAGGTCCATTTAATTCCCCGTGTGTGGGTATTTTGATTCAGTGACAATATTAGTAAAGCTAAAGAAACTCGTTTTATTTAATAACTAGCAGTACCCGCACAGCGATGCCCGTGCGAAAAATTTAATGGAAGTCCGTTGAATAAAAAAAATTGACACCCCCTCCCCCTCTGATGTGAAATGATCGTTTTTCTTTGTATAAAATGCGTACACACCTTTTCAAAAAAAAACTATTTAAGTTTCTCTGGAATTTAAAACTTTTCGTCAAATCATTAAATTAGATTTACAGTTGCTTTAAAACTCTATTTAGCGGGTGAAGCGGTTTTTACTGCAATTTAAAATATTTCTCCAAATAAACAAAAAAAATACATCAAATAGTATCTTTCAAATGTAAAAATAATTCCGCAGCACTATTGTTTATCGCCAAACTTGCCCAGCAACCACGCTATCATAATCCATCCGTCTAACGAACAAAAAAAAAAAAAAACATCCCGTGGAACATTCAAAAATCATCGTCAGAAAAAAAGAAGAAAATGTCGTACATTTCACTCATTGAGAAGGAATAGATGGAGAGAGTGCAACCCTGCTATCCCGATACGGCAACAGTACCATGTGACCTGGGCAGCAATATCGAGTTGACCGTAACCGCTGAACAAGTTTTCATTAGCTAAAGCCATGAATGATAAAAACATTTAACTGTAGAAGGGAAAAAATTAGATTTATAGAATTAGTGCAGTATTGCAGTATTATAAACTGAAAAAAAAAAGATACACCAGAAGGTCCAGTAACTTTTCACAGGTATGTACGAATGTTTTTTTATTTCCAAATATAAAAAAAAAAAAAATTATCTATGCATTCAACAAGTACATATCCCACAGTTGTCTATAATTTTTAAGTTTTAGTACTGATTTTACCTATAAATATAATAAAACATTGTATATCATGAATGCAAATAACATTTTAATTCCATACAAACACTTTCTACTTAATTATTAATTAATTTAACGGCTCTCAAGTATTTTTTGTGCATTTGCTTTGTTGGCAAGTAGCTTCTCGCCAAGTTCCTGTGAACAGCTGATGCGTTTAAAACAAGTTTTAGATTTGATTGAATTTAAATATTAGTACAGGGGCGGACTGGCCCGAAAATTTTTATGTGGAAAAAACATTCTTGCCGGCCCAACCCAAAAAAATTTGGTTGTATTTCTTGCAAGTTTCTAGTGGGTTTTTTTATTAAAAAAAAAAGAAACAAAGAAAAGAAAATAAGTTTTTCAAAGACTAAATGTCTTTTAAAAAAAATCCCCCTGTTGTACTCCATACAACTTTTCTGTCGGTGGCGAAAGAGGCCATATTTAGTTGTTTAAAAAAATGTTTTTACTTTTTGTTGTTCGTTTTTAATGTGTTGCCTGCTGTCCCCTTTTTAGATTAACCTTAACACGAGAATGGTATCAAGAAAGTGATGTAGGGCTTTCCCTGTAAGTGATGGGGTATAGAATATCCCCGATTTTAGGGAAACCCCCTGACTCCGCTTTAAGTGGAATTTAGAATGTCCCCAATTGTAGGATTGTAGGAACCTGGGGGGTTTTCTCGGTGGAACTTTTGAAAAATAGTTATAAAATTCTGCATTTTGAAGTCTTATAAGGAGTAATTGAAACGAAAAAATTTCAGGAAAAATGTAGGCGAACAAAACTTTTTTTGAAGTTTCTTTTGCCAATTAAGATAATAAAACTTGTTTTTAGTTTGACAAATCAATGACAGTAGTTGACAGACAGAAAGAGTGAGAAAGGAGAAAAGATAATGCACGGTTTCTTGCTCACATCGGCTTTCGGCACAATTAGTTCTTCATCACCCCTCCAATCCACCAACAAATACAACAATGAATTAAATATGTATTGATAAATAGTAAAAAATGCTTTAAAAGAAATGATGTACAGATTTAGAAAATGGGGAACGAGAGAGTGACATATTACTTATTTTTACAATTCATTATTTATACATTTGTTGAGAAATAAAATGAAGCATGCTTTGCTTAGGAGTTTCAAAGACTAACCTAGTTATTTTCAAGGACTCTAGAGCAATTAAATTATTTAAGGCACTTCATTTGCATTTTTCAGTCACTGACATTTTAGTTCTAAATTGTATAATTCTACTACAGTATTTTCTAACTTTGTAAGAAACAGCTATTTTAAGTTTAAAAGAAGAAACAAACTAGATAATCTATTTGACTACTTGCCTCTAAAATGAATAGCATAATACGTGTATTTCCAGTAAATATGAGCACATTAATAACTTTCTTGCTTCTTTCTGAACTCAAAGCTGTCAAAAGCAATGCATTGATAATGCTTCTTTTAAAACTATTCATTAAATGTTACAAACAGTTAATTTTGGAGAATTTCATATAAAACTTCCTATTTTAAAATGAAAAATACTAGAAAAAGTTTGCTTATAATAAAACATTTTTCATGTAAAATAATTCGTGATTTTAATAATTACTTAGCAGATTTTTGTTTTGATTATAAAGTATATTGTGAAAGATTCGTAAACAAGTTTAAATTATTTCTAACCAAACCCCAACTTAATGCAAATAGAATGTTATAGAGACGTACCGAGTAGCACTTTGACCGAGTAGCCGAGTACCGTATACTCAACCTCTCACTACTCGGCCGAGTACCGAGTACCAATTATGTTTTAAAATGAACCACCGACACACACGTGATGAATTTTGAACTCATTGGAATAGTAACATAGAACTCCATGTCCATATAATAGTTTTTAAAACAAACTTCCAGCTGAAATTTAATTACGCGTTACTTAAAAGATCTTGTTTGTGTCAAAAATTTTTACAAAAAAGTTATTTTTAAAATTAAAAATAAGCAAATAAATAAAAGCAGTGCGTAGCTAGGGAGGGGCGGAGGGGGCGGTCCGCCTCGGGCGGCACTTTTTGGAGGGCGGCGATTTCACACTTTTGATTCGAAAAAAATTAACACTTTTTCCCCAATAAGGAAATCATGCCTTTGATTTATTACTGGAGGCAAAAAAAAAAAAAAAAAAGAGAAAAAAGGTGTTGGAATTACAAGGTTTTGGTACCCTTACACAGAACATATATTTTTCTTAAAGACATCTCAGCACTATTGTTTGTTTTTTCTCTTCAATCGTCTGAAGTTACAGAATGATGGAGGTGGTATTGTAAAGTAAAGGGACCATCTTTTTTTTTTCTTTTTACTGTTAAGTTAACTACTGCGAAGGAAACAATAAATTTCATAAACTTTCGTTATATGATGAAGTTACCAATTGATTTTAAGGAAGTTCCTTGGAAACCACCTTATTGGGGAGAAAAAAACTTGTTTTTATAGGAAAGTGAAAGTGACAACAAGGAGAGAAGAGAGGCCTCGAATGGTGGGCGATTTCTCATTTTCAGGATAGCATTATCTGTTTCAGCAGTCGCTTTGATTGGTCATTGATTGTAAGATTTTCACACAGAATGAATTTTATGTTCATTTTATAAAAACACTTATTCACAACTCGAATAATAATTACTTGTGTTACTATTTTATATTAACAAATTCCTTTAAAGTATGATTTTCATATTTAGTCGTTCATTTTAAGGAAAGTTTTTTAATCAGTAAAGTGATCTCTAAGAAAAGCCTTTCACATTTACATCAAAAGAAATGATTTTTGATGCACAACTTTTTCATCTCATGAATCACAGTATGGTTGATCGTATATGTAAAGGTCCTCTTTATCTTTTCGTCCTCTATCAGTGAAAAAGAGAATTATCCAAATTTTATAATAGAGCAGTACTGGATCTAGGGAAGGGGATGAGTCTTGCTCGTATACTTCTGAATTTGTCAACACTAAGAACGGATCCAAAAGGGAGTTATAACCCCCTTTGAGAAACACAACTGACCCTAAATTTACGTTTCTAATACTTTAAATTAGAAAAATTTCCCCGATCTTTACGCTCCTTCCTACGGTCACAAAGCTTAAAATGCATTTTCAGGACTTGAATTTTGAAAAATTTATGGAGGAGAGCCACTTACCATCCCTTCCTCTTTTAACTTGGCTAAACAAAGCCTGAAACAGCGTTTTGTGGGACTCCATTTTCACTCCGCGTCTCCCTCCCCCCCCCCCCTCCCTCCTTTTCGCTGTCTAACATTGTCAAAGCTAGCTTTAAAATGTATTTTGTCGCCGGAGAATTTTGACCCACCGAAGAAAGCTTGAAACTGCGTTGATAAACTCTCAATAAATTGAGGATTTATTGAGGGTTCAACAATCAATTTTCGGGAAGAGCAACTGAACCATCCTATTCATTAACCTTACCAAA
This sequence comes from Uloborus diversus, assembly GCF_026930045.1. Classification (NCBI taxonomy): domain Eukaryota; kingdom Metazoa; phylum Arthropoda; class Arachnida; order Araneae; family Uloboridae; genus Uloborus; species Uloborus diversus. The sequence continues at coordinate 5,076,977 of NC_072738.1, read as the reverse complement.
CAGCCCAAAAGTGCAGTTTTAGGCCTTGAATCTCGAAACATTTCCAAGTGATAACGTCCACCCCCTTTTAGCATAATATTGAGATTTTAAACATTCAATGCCAACAAATTCCTGAGAGCGGTCAAGCCCTGACCCTTCCTGTAACCTCCCCTGTCTAAAATGTGTAATTAGGACATCAACTTCGAACTTTAAAATCCCCATCTCATCCTATGTCTCCAAAAATAGCTTAAAGTGGTATGTTGAAACTTAAATTAACACTTCAATTTCAAAAAATTTCCTGGAAAAGTCCCGACCCACTAACGTTACCAAAGAAACATAACACTAACCTTAATTTTTTTAACTAACTTTGGAAAAAAAATTGGAGGGAGCTCCAACCTTTTTTATATATAAGCGTTACTAAAAATTGCTTAAAATTGACAATTTTGACTTAACTTTTGGAATTTTTCGGTGGGGTTCTGATTTTCTTTTGTTTTTTTTCCTTCTGCAAGAAAAATAAGAAGAAAAAAAATATTTTTTTTTTATCAAAATCCTATTAAAATACTTTTGACTCTTTAATGTACTATGATTACAGTGCAAAAACAACGTAAAATAAACACAAACTCTGAAGAAAATACATGCAGGATATGGATTTTTCAAGTTTGCAATATAGCCTCTTTGTCAGCGCAAAAAAACTCACCAACACAATTAAAAAGTCGCGAGAGATCCGATATAATGTATTAATTATTTCCTATCAAAAGGGCGGCAAATTGAGGAACCGCCCCGGGCGGCAGAAAGTGTAGCTACGCCACTGAATAAAAGGTATGATTAATCAAGTTGGAATTAAAACAAATTATTTCAACCTATTATAGTTCTAGTCTGCCAAACATAAATAATTTTTTAAAGCAAATAAAACAATTTTAAAAGCACAAACATGCAGGAACACTGCAAACACATGTTTCTGCGTTACAAGGAACGTCTTTTTCAGTGCATAATATGTGAGCTAATAAATGTAAAGACATCCGGCAAAAATATCCAACTTTTGTCAGATCTCTTTAAATCCATTTGCTTACATTTTGTGCAATTAAAAAGGCATTCCCTGTTAAGCCTAGACACATGTATGCAGTGTTCATGTCCATTTTTGCTTTTAACGTTTTTTTTTATATGCTTTTCTTTTTTAAGCAAAGGTATTTTTATGTTTCTCATAAATAATTTTTGTTTGTAGCAAAAAATCCATTTAATAATAAAAAAATTTCATGTCTCCTATACTTATCTTTTTTGTCCCATTTTTAATAATAAGTTTTATTAACTTTGGGGACATTATAATAAAGATTTACTTCATTGAAGCATAACAAACTTCATTATTCTCAAATTTTAAATTTGACTTGTAAATGATTGCAGTATATTATATGATTGCACTTTTGTAAAATCTGTCTTGAACAATATTCAATTTTTTACAACTACTCGGTATCTTATCGAAATTTGGCCGAGTACCGAGTACTTGGCAAATTGGCCGAGTATGACCGACTAGTTACCGAGTACTCGATACGTCTCTAGAATGTAATAAGTGATTCATAGAGAAAGAAAATTATGTTTTATTAATGCATCAAAATGCATCAAATATTTAAACACACGATAAAAATTGGTTTTTACAGACGCTAGAAAATTAAAATCCCAAATCGATTTTAAAGTTAGATCTCTCTTTAAACTTTGCAGTTCCTAATACTAAAATATTACTCCTTAAAACTTACTCTCAAAATTTTCTAAAACGATCTCAAGAACATTCTTTTGTCCTTACTTTTAATGTGTAAGAAAACAAAATTCATTTTTAGCTTAAAAATGTAGGCGTGTATTCTGATTTTGTTTAATTGACTATCCATATTCATTTCTTGCACCGATTTAAAAATCCCTAAAATCTTTATAGATTTTTAGATATTTTCAAAAACTCATAATTATAAATATAATTATCCAAGTACTTTTGCTTTAGCTTAGATTTACATTAAATATTGCTTGCACAAAAATTAAAACATTTTCCCATAGAAGGAAAATTTTATAAACAACCATTACAAATAAGTTAACAGGAAAAAACTAAAAAAAAAACAAAAAATTTTTATGGAATTTCATCAAATACTGATTTAAAATATGGTTTTAAAAAGACTAACAGTTCTTTCTTTTTCTTCTAAAATTTAGTGCATTTCTTTAAAAGATAGAGAAACAAAATTTCACTATATTTAAAAGATAATTACTTTAATTATTAAACATTCCTTTTTTATTTAATCACATATTTCCTTCAAAGCATTTAATTTCTAATTTTCTTTGTCAATTGTAATACGTTATGATTATTCATTATAGACAACTTGGTACCAAAGATAAAAATGAACGCCGTAAAAGTTTTTTTGTACTCGAAAATAGCCCATGAAGTCCAATTGGATGGATTTTTTCTTGGAAAAACCGCGATGTTCAGTTTTAGATAGAGAGATTTTTACTGCGCCAAAACCTTAAAAGTAATTTTATTAACGTCAGCGCTATATTTCTTTTCCTTGACTCTTTTAACGTACCTTTACGATCAAAATCACCTCATCCAAATTTTTGGGGTTTTTTTTTACTGTATGCATCAGAAATTGGGGAAAATTACCCGTCCTCCCCTTTGCTGTGAAAAAAAAAAAAAAAAAAAAAAAAAAATCAGCATTACTACCCTTTATAAGTTGACCACCTGTCTAAGTTGACCACCAAAGTACTGCACCGCAAGTGGTCAACTTACACAGGTTTCACTGTACTTGAAAAGTGCTTCAATTTTATTTCTTATCTAGTGTATAAACTTGAAATTGTTTGAATGTCAAGGATTTACTCTCTCGTTACCTACTTTTTGAATGTCCACACCATTTCTTTTAAGAATTTTATTTATTTTTTACTAGTTATTTTGTTTGTCGTTTGGTTAAGGTGGATGATCAAAAATTAACTCTACCAAAGGCCGATGTGAGCAAGTGACGATACGTTGTCCATTCTCGTCTCTCTCAATCATTGTCAACGATTTGCCGAACAAAAAAAAAAAAAAAAAATATTTTGCAGTTTCTTAATTTGCAAAAAAAAAAAAGTGTGACTTGTAAAAAGTTATGGCTTGTCTATTTTTTTATTGATATTTTTCTAGTTCGAATTATGCTGGATAAGGCCTCAAAACGCAGGATTTTACATCTATTTTTCCAAATTTTTCACGGGGAAGAAACCCCCGGACCCCCTCCAGCTGAGTATTCTATATCGCATTTAAGATCGTCCTCTTCTCAAACCCTCTCCTGACACTCCCCTCTCTCCAAGTTCAATCGTACAAAAAGTGTATGTATGTGGAGGATTGTATCGAGAAAAAAATGCTTTGTTAATCTTAATTAGGTATAATTAGTATTAAATTATTATTAATACAGATTTGTTTTATTTATAAATTAATAGGGGGGGGGCATTAATAATAGGATCTACGTTTCGAAACCATTTTTAACGATTGAACTTTTATCTGCATTTCCTTTAAAGCTTTTCACTCCTTTACGGCATGCAATCTCAATGAAAGATCACCGAAAAAAAATCCCAAAAGGATAAAAAAAGATGCTGCCTCATGATTGTCAATGTTGATTATTCTAGGATATACTCAGGACAAAACGGCAAAGGGTAAGATTTTAACAAACTAATGTTTGAACTTCTTGCATTTACATGATATTTGTACAAATAGTTCTTCATTTCAGTTGAATTTTTTTTTTGCATATACTTGAAAACAGTAGAGCTGTTTAGGGCCGCCCGGCCCATCAGTTTAAATTTTTCCAGGAGTTGGGGACAAAGGGTATACTCAATGCAAATTTTATCGGAAAACAACAAAAACCACACTCACTTATATGCAAAAACATTAATTTTTCAATACCTGGGGGAAGGGGGGCAATAGACGCCTTTAAATGATCGACGAGGGCCGCCAATTGTCAACACACTCCCCCAGATATTTTAGCTAGCGACGGCCCTGTACAAGCCCAGAATCAGAACTAAAGTTTATAGCCCCATCTGGTTTACACACAATGCTGGCTAATAAAGGTTATTTATTCCTAGGTCCCAGAGCCTGATTACCGCACAGGCCAACTAGACCTTGGCCTAGGGCCTCATCATCCTAAGGGGCCCCAGATTACTTAAAGAATTATGCATAGCATTACAACTATGCGAAAAATACATGTATTTTTAAAGCAATAATTTAAAAAAAAAATGACTTTTTAGTTGGAAAAGAACTCATTTAAAGGATAATTTTTGTGAATTCTACCAGTAGTGAGCTTAACAAGTCACAATTATGAGATGCCCCGAGGGGATTCATGAATACACATGATAAATGATTTACATAATTCTCTGACAGACAAAGGGGCCCCAAAAAATCTATCTTCAAGGGGTCTCGAAATTGTTGTGGGCCTAGGGCCTCACTTTTAGTTAGTCAGGCCCTGCCAGATCCATTAACAGACACATCATTAAAAGAAAATTGAACCACTGAAGTACATTTGTTTAAAGCGCTCATATCCCTTACTGTTGGAATAAAGGACCAATGGCTGAGAAGGCTGTTATGAAGGATGTGATTGTTTCAAAGTCAATTGAAGCATATCGAAACATCAATATTTAAAAGGCTGCATATGTAGCATTTTAACGCTACCCGCGGTTCTTTTTTGAACATTCATGTAGATTAGCTTTCTTTGATTGTCGTGTCAGTTACTCCGCAGGCTAGGCCCTAAAGAAAGTAGAACTTGAGAGCCCTCTGCAGACATGGGGACATGCTTCACACAGCGAAGTTTAATAACAGGCAGCAAAAATTGTGCTTGGGTCAAGTTAAGAGCAGATCTACTTCTGTTATGGTTAATGCTTTTAATTAGTAATTCGTCTAAGTTGAAATCTATAGCTTGTTTAGATTAATTGTAATATTTGTAGCTAAACCGATAAGGACGTTTTGCGAAATTTCATGGAAATGTACATTTTTAATTCTTTTTTGTAATGGTACAGTGTTTTAACTAATTTTCATTAATATTTTATCCGATATTTTTGTCTGTTAATTAAACATATTTGACAAAGTAGACTGTTTTGTCGTTGACAGTTGACTTTAAAATAATTGGTTTCACTAGATTTCAACTGTTCGGACATGTCGCAATAGACAAATACAACTAAACTTCCACTTAAATCCATCTGAGTGCACAGTAAAACCTGTAAAGGTGATCACCCTTGTAAGTTGACCGCTATTTTCAGGCACAGAATTAGATCTGTATCATATAATTCAACCTCTATAAGTTGACCACCTGTTTAAGTTGACCACTAAAGTAGTGTACCTTAAGTGGCCAACTTATACAGGTTTCACTGTACAGTGAAACCTGTGTAAGTTGACTACTTGCGGTGCGCTACTTTAGTGGACAACGTAAACAGGTGGTCAACTTATAAGGTTGAATTATATGATATAGATCTAATTCTGTGCCTGAAAATAGCGGTCAACTTAGATAGGTGGTCAACTTTACAGGTTTTACTGTATTAAGTTTCTATTCTCAGTAGAAGCCTAACGAAACAATTTCATTAGTGCAAGCATTTTTACAAAATTTTCTGTCACAAAACCGCACAGTATTCCGTTCAGACCTCCAAGTTCAAAGGGGTCTTCACTTTCCATCATGCTTGTTCTGTAAAGTGTCGCGCTCTAAGCACCGACTTGCCCTTTAGTTTTTTGGAGTATTTTCTGTTTTAAAAAGTTTCGCTTAACTCAAAAAAGGATGTCCATTGATTAGCTAATATATTTATGTAGAAGTAAATAGTATCATGGGACTTCTCGCCTTACTTGGTTGATATAGGGGTGGCAGCCTAGTTGTGAGCATCTAAGAATAATGGGCAGGTTTTTCTTTTACTGTCAATATCATTTGTGTAATCGATATTCCAGGAATGCAATCAATGGATTATCAAAATAGCATCTTTTCATGAACATCAACACCACATTTTCCGAAAACATAAGTTTTATCTATGTTTGGAGAAAATGTTCAAAAGAAAGAAAGAAAGAAAAGGCAAAAATTTTTTTGCAGTGATGTTTTTGAAGGATTTTTTTCTTAAGCGCTTAAGATTGATGTTTCTTATCAGACACCCAGTTTTATTGGTACGTCATCATTTCTTAGCTTTCTTACCCTATCATATAAGGAATTATTTTCGTCATTAGTAAGGATACCTAAGGTCCTTGCAAACTAATGTGCCCATAACTAGTTAAGTAAAATTAAGTATTTTAGTTATGGGCACAAATGAACATAAATTCATTTTTTGGGCATCTTGACTTAAAATTATTTACAGTTGATGACATAAGCTAAAGTTGGCAGACGATAAATAAAAATTGCAGCAGCAAAACAGTTCTATTTATTTTTTATTTTATTTATTTATTTATTATTATTATTATTTTTTTTGTTTAGACGAACCTTTCAAAAGTGTGATGAGCACAGTGATCCATTTTTTTAACTTCAACATTGTTCGAATTGGTTAGTTGAAATTTGATTTTATTGCAAGAAAGTTAAGTGTTTTAATATGATTGAATACTTTATTGTGTATTTCCTGAAGATAACTAAATTTAGCTAGCATGACCATAATTAGTTTTAAGCATCTCATGTTTATAACTAAGCGAATATTTTTATCATATTTGAAAATTAATGAGAACTTCAGAGCTATGAAAGTGCTATTTCTAGTTCTAACGCCGTGAAAATGTGTTACTTCCATGAACTGGAACACAGTTCAATAATAATCCGAATAAAAATAAAATCCTTAACCTTGCCCACAACTGGTCATTTGCCCTAATTTAAAAAGAAACTTTTAGCTACAATTCAGGAAATTGCAGTTGAAACTCATAACATTTCTGTCAAACCTAGAGAATGATCCGCTATGGCATGACAGGTGAAAATTTCCACTCTACGTTCGATCAATTGGTTTTTTTCGAAGGGTTCTCCGCCTTGTATTCATTATGAAAAACTAAGTGAAATGGTCGTGAAGTAAAATGTAGATTAAATTTATAAAATCCATCAACCATTTTCACACATAATTGAATGACCATTGTATGGAAGATTTCTATAACTGACACTCTGGGTAATTTTTAGAACACTCGCAAAATTTCTTGACATTTGGTAATTTCTCACCAAATTTGCTGCCAAAATTGATGCCAGTGCAATATAGTACCAATGTCTCACCAGACCAATTACCAATAGAATGCTATGCCAGCTGTTGATTAAACAAGGAAAACAACATACAACAAAAGATTTCAAAAAGTGGGGAAATTTTTATTAAAAAATGTAATTAATCACGATTACAAACAATTAAACACATAAAAAAAAAATAACACGTATCTACGATATTCTCTACACCTTTTGTAACGAACACTAATTCTTCCATTTCTTTTCAGCAATAATCTGACCTGCATGACATGGAATGTGAAAAAATATAACATCAGCCTTTGAATTTGTATTAATCCGCAATTCCGCATGAACACTCGTAGAAAGAGCTTTACCGAATGAAATGCCTAAAGATATGCAACCAAAGTCGTGAAATTTTTATTTTTAGCCTCAAATAAATGTCTCAAACTTCACAAGAATCAATTTTTGAAGTAGTTTTGACTTACTTACTTAGACAAAAGTCCATTTCCCGAATAAGTGTTTGTCAGTTTTTTACCTGTATACGAAGATGAATTCAAACGGCATTAGCAAGTTCTCATTTAATAATCGTTGGTAGCTCATGATTAAAATTGATTCCTCGTTATTGAACAAACTGGCAGTGAACAAAAACAACATCTGAAGTAGTCATTTAGTTCTTAAACTGTATTTCCAATCTCATTGCCAGCAAAAGATGCATATCTCAGAAAGAATATGAATTCATCAATGCAAAGCTGATGCTCACGTCCAGTGCTTCTCAACCAGTGGTCCGCAAAGAGCTAGTGATAATTAATCTATATCATTTTTGCAGTTGTAATTAAATGTTTTAAATGACATTTTTGGATTCATCTCATTTCACCTAATATAAATTGTTGTGAGACTATCATCCCTATCGTATGTGGTCAGCATAGGATTTGGAACATCAGCAGTGAAAAAGTTGAAAACCACCGACTTTAACAACAATAAGAACTTCTTTAGCAATGGCATGTCATTTGAAAGTCGGAGTTGATAAGAGAACTGTGAAACAATATACTTGTACAACATGTTTACAGGTGTTTTCAAAAGCTTGCAATTTGAAGACACACATGAGGGTTCATACTGGCGAAAGACCTCATGTGTGCGACTGTTGTTCAAAGACATTTTCAAAAGCTGCAAATTTAATAAAACACATGAGCGTCCATACTGGCGAAAAACCATTTTCATGTGACATTTGTTCAAAGACGTTTTCTCGTGCTTCACATTTGAAGAGACATTTAAGTGTCCATACCGATGGCGAAAAAGCATATTCGTGCGAAGTTTGTTCAAAGGCCTTTTTTTATGCTTCCAGTTTGAAGACACATTTGAGAGTCCATACTGGCGAGAAACCCTATTCCTGTACATATTGTTCAAAAGCATTTTCTGGTGCTCCAGACTTAAAGACACATTTGAGAGTGCACACTGGCGAAAAACCATATACGTGTGACTATTGCTCAAAGTCATTTGCTGATGCTAAACAATTGAAGGCACATAGAAGGATCCATACTGGAGAAAAGCCATATTTGTGTAATTATTGTTCAAGAGCATTTTCTAAATCCTGGAATTTGAAAAGGCATTTCATTGTGCATACTGGCGAAAAACTTTTTACCTGTGAACATTGCTTAAAGTCATTTTCTAATTCTTCACATTTGAAAGAGCATATGAATGTCCATTCTGAGGAAAATTCACATGCAAATGATTATTGCTCGGAAGCATTTTCTGATTCTAAAGAGTTGAAGGCACATAAAAGGATCCATGCTGGGGAAAAGCCCTACTTGTGTGATTATTGCTCAAAATCATTTTCTGATTCTGAAGAGTTGAAGGCACATAAAAGTATCCATGCTGGAGAAAAGCCCTACTTGTGTGATTATTGCTCAAAATCATTTTCGAAATCTTTTAATTTTAAAAGACATTTGAGAGTGCATAGTGGTGAAAAGCCGTTTTCATGTGAATGCTGCTTGAAGTCGTTTTCTGATTCTTCAAATTTAAAACAACATATGAAAGTCCATTCTGGCCAAAATTGGGATACCTATAAATATTGCTCCAAAGCATTCTCTGATTCTGAACAGCTAAAGTCACATAATGGGATCCTTTCTGGAGGAAATCTATAATTGTAGGAATACTGTTCGAAAACGTTACATTTTTTAAGTCTTGACATCTGAAAAGCATTTGATTGTACTTTATGGCGTGAAACCATGGACATGTAAATATTCTTTCCAGTCTTTTTCCCAGATCTTCAGATTTAAAACATATGAAAGTCCATGCAGGCAAAAATTTATATTTGCTCAAAATTTGAAACCTAACAACATACTTGGAAATCGAGTAGCCGAAAAAATCGTATTTTTGTTGATTTTCGTCCCACCCATATTCTCCAGAAAGATATCTGTAAACTAAGTTGCGAACTCATGCTGGCTAAAAGAGTTACCTAGTAAAATGTGTTCAACAGAATGTGCTCAAGTTTCTAAATTTACTATCAAATACTTGATTCCGTGCAGGAAAATAAAATGTGAGTATTGATTTTATGAAATTTGTTATAATGGATTTTCTTAATTAATGACAATAATGGAGAGCAACATCTGAATGTGTCCTTGCATTCCTTTTGCTTGCGAATTGCAGCATTTTCTAATGCTTCAGAAATTGGAAAATATGAAAAAAAAAAAAAAAGAATTACTGAAAAACCAGACTATGATTTTATCGCCAATTTAATAAATAGTTGAAATATCCTGTTTCTATGCAAATATGGATGCACAGTGTTGGTTGGTTGTATGGCTGAAAACTGCTGCTTCGCAAGTTTTAATTGCATTAGGAAATAAAATTCTAGGGCCTTAAAATAGCCTTAAACCATTTTATTCAATTTTCAGCCATTTTGTTCTTATCAGAAATACTATGTCTTCACAAATTTTGGATACATATTATCAACTGAAATAAAATGACTGATTGAGTTGCTGTCCCTTCTATAACATTAGTCACTTGCCAATTTGCCCCGTGAAACGTGATCAGATTATTTTCTGTTGAGTTTTGTTCAAAGTCATTACTGAATTTATAAAGTTGAAGAGACACTTGATCATCTATTGGTGAAGAAACGGTTTTGTTGCTAAATCTGTTTTGGGTAATTTTCCTAAACTTTAAACCTGGAAGCACTCATAGAAAAATAGCCTGGGAGAAACTATATTTTGTTGTAATGTGTTTAAAGATGCCTCTTGCAGTCAAACTCATTATTCACTAAGCAGTAAGTTACCGCCCCTAAGCCAGGGCTAAGGCAGAACTTCAATGTACCAACAGCCCAGTTACCCCATCCAGGGCCGGATTTGGAAGTGTGGAGGCCCCGGGGCAACGAAGGAGTGGAGGCTCCTAATCAGGGTTCGAAAAGATCATCATATTTTCGAAAATATCCGATACTTTGATATATATCCGAATATTTTGATATATATGTATATCCGATATTTTCGATCAGCACTTTAATAGTAAATACATCTTGAAGTTACTGCTATTTATTTTTTTATATTTTTATTATTATTATAATTTATAGGGGAGAAAAAACGTAAAATTTTGCTGACCCATGAAAGTTAAGATATTTTGTAAAAATTTTATAATGGGGGCCCCTTTGTTGTGGAGGCCCCGGTGCAGTAGCCCCGCCTGCCCTCCCTTAAATCCGGCCCTGACCCCATCTGCAGTTCCGTCCTTCTTTTGGATTAATCAATCTTGAATAATAAGGAATTACCGAGCTGGAAGTTGATGTCATCTCATTGAAGCTGACCAGCCAACCACCAACAAGCTGGTAGATAAAGTTAATTTTTCACCAGCGAGAGTCCGCAGACATGGTGCAGTTCAACTCATAAATTGAAAGCAAAGCTTGGGTAATAAGCAGTAAGTTCCCTTATCTAAGCATACCCAAAGGCATTACGAGTTGAACAGCACCATGTCTGCAAACTCTCGCTGGTGAGATAAATTTACTTTATCTACCAGCATGTTGGCACTTTCAGCTTCAGGGAGATGACATGTGCCTCCAGTTTGGTCATCCTCTATTCCAAACTGATAAGTCCATAACAAGGACGAAACTGCAGTCTCCAGATGGAATAGCAGGGCTGTCGGTATGCAACTCATAATTCATGTCTGCAATGGAAAACTACCTTATCATTGAAGGTGTTTCTTGAGGTCTTGTCTCAAAATGAAGTTTAAGAGATGATTTATTTCAGCTGTGTAATTGTCTGGACAGTTTCAGGCTGAAAGATTCAATATTTTAATTACTGTACTGCTGTGTTAATTTATTAATAATATTAATTTCAATGTATTGCTTTGTAGCAGAATAAACCATGCAATAAAAACTTTTTTTTGTGTGAAAATAATTGTTATTGCTGATTACTTTCTGCACACAAACGTGTCTTTTATTAAATCTACAATACATTACTTAGCGTATGGCTTCAAATTATAGTAATTCCAATATTGTGAAAAGAAAAAAAAAAAAACAATTTTTTTCCTAAAAAAAGTCAAACTATTTTTTTTAATTAACAGTTTGCGCGTTATTTTGATCATACTTTTATGTTTTGTTTAAAGAATATAGCAGTGAAATGTATTTTATGATAATAGAGGGTTGTTTAAAGAGTTTGGATAGTTTAAAAATTGCACTACTCTACACGAAATCACAGTGTTATAAGTTTGAATGCTTTTGGAGTATTTTTTGTATGGTGGATCAAATTCAAAGCCAGATAATTCCTGTCACTAGGGATTGCAATACCGGACCAAAAATTTAATAACGGTATTCGGTATTTTTTTAACTTGATACCGGGAGTACAGGTATTAATACCGGTGTAAGAAATATCTCAAAAAATATTCAAATCATAATGTTTTGCTTATTATTTTGTGGAAAAGAGCATTGTTTACTTATTGCGAACAAATAATAGAATAAATATCATAATAAAAATCAATAATAGCAAGAAATATAATGCATCTATTTAATTGTCACTAAGCCTGGAACTTATTTCAGTGAAAAAATTCCTGCAGTTGAAAATAATCTTTCTGAATTCACGGAGCCGATGGTACTGTTAATAATGCGCGATACACCTCCTGTAGTTGCCTGGAAGTCCATCTTCAAATAATTCGGTCTTGATCTTGTCGGTTTTGAAAAAATCATTTTTGTGAGTGTAGGTGTTTCTACTGTATTGTGAATATTTTTCTTTTCCATCATTATTATTTATAACTGAGCAGTTACTATTATATATCTAATAAAAACTGTTCTTCGAGGAACAATTCTTTTCCACTATTTAACATCATCTTCAGCGATTTCCTCTTGGTCAGAATAGGTTAGTGTTTGCTTTTTATTTACCATTTGGTTTGAAATTTACAATTGATTTGATCATGTTAGTTTCTGTCTTTATTTATTTATTTTATTTATTTATTTATTTATTTCCGTTTTCCTTTCGAAATTATTTACGATTTTGTAAATTTCTGAAAAAATGCTCCAACTGATTATGCCTTAACCTCTTTGCAAATGTTCAAGGTATTATCAATATTATCTCGCTTGGTGTAAAGCTGAATATCGAGACAGAACAGCACCCTAATACCGGTGACGACAAATTAGTATTTGTTAAACTAAATAGAAAAAGTTTTTCTCAAAATTCAGTACAGTTGAGACAAATATTTAAAAACATAAATTGTTCAAAGCAGAAACACATTCGTAATTACACTTACAACTAGTTTTCACTAGAGGGAAAGTCAAGGAAATGGAGGACGTAAAAACATGGTTCACATAAACTTACGAATGTACGATTTATCACACCATCTAGTGATCTGGTGCTGAGAATATCATTTTGCAATTTTTTCGCTACTTTTCTTCATTGATATTCTAGGAATTCGTGCTCTTGGAGCCAAATTTGTACTTCAATAGACTGATTTTGGAACAGCCCCATCGAAAAAGAACTTTATATTTCAAACTAGCGAACATTATAATAACATTGCTTTATTTTGAACTAGTGGTAACCGCATGACTTTGCCCGTAATAGAAAAATTAAAAGGCCCTTCGGTTCGCCTGTATATTTACAAATAATGTATGGTGAATTTTCTCGCCAGTTGGCTTGTACCCATGTTACGGTTCCACGTTATGATAATTATATAACTGTAATACTTCAGAACTTAGATACTATATTTAGAATGATTTTCACAGAAAAAATTCCTAAACCTCACAGATTATTTTCAAGTAACGTCCAGGGAATTCACGGGTTGCTACAAGTTGCATGAATGCGGGCTTCTCACTGTTGTAAAAAATATTTTTAACTACTAGTGAGAAAATATACCCTGCGTTTTTATTCAGTGTTTCGCCTTCAGCTCCGCTACGACCCATCCAGGTTGACTTTGCTCCAAATGAAAGCGAAATGTAGACTCTGGATATGGTAGCTTGCCAGGAAAGCAGGCAAATAATTTGTTGGGTAATTGCATGCAATTCTGCTTTAGCTTCGGTCATATTTGCAAAAATGCTTATTTTGGAACTTTTCCGGTAAATCAGAGAGGCGCAAAGCTTTTCCTTAAAAACATATCCCAGTTTTCTTGGGATGTTCCTGATTTATTCCGAAAACGTGACTAGCTGTTAGTGGGAGGGTTCCTGCATTTTTCAGAAAGATTCCAAGTACATTTCAGGAAAGTTACTGACTTTTGGTGGGGAGAAAACTTGTTTTTATGATGAGCTTAGATTTCGTGTATTTGACATCGCTGGAGCCAAAAGAGAGAGAGGGAAAAAAAAAAGGTGAATGAATAAATATTTACTTGAATAAATCTCCAAACAAAACCATTCAGTTTGGGTAAGAAAAATTGAAAATCATGAAAAATTAAGATTACACACGACGTATATTATTTCTTCCCTTTTTAGATAATAAACAATAATAATTTCAATTATTCATTCATATTTCAATATTTTAATTTGATTTAATATTTTATTAAGGAAAATTATTGTTTTTCTAAGAGAGCAATATGGAATTTTAACTATAAGAATCAGCCAAAAATAGTGAAATTTTGATGTTTTTTCTTCCTAAAGAAGTTTATGTGCCTGAAGAGAGGGGGGGGGGATTTATAAATAATATATAAGAATGTAACAAACTAAAGTAAAAAAAAAATATAATGCCTAGATTTTCAGGAAAACCACAGTTGGTTGAATAGCTAATTACACTTCAACTGTTGATATTATCCATTCATATTTCATTGATGTTAAGATAAAACATAGTAACAAAAGATACTAGCATTTTGCTATTTTTATAGAACGTTTTGTTAACATTTTATTTGAATTAAATGTTCTAAGAAATTTGTTAACAAAACTCATAAAATCAAACTGAGAACGAACACATTTATTATATCTTAATTGTAGACCCGAAAAAGTTTGATTTTTTTTCATTTCAAACCACTTCACCCACAACCTTATTATATAATCATTACTAGCCTAAAATATTTTGTGTTATAAATTTTAATATATTGTTCTGAATTTTTCATTGTTCACTAAATCTCATTATGTTCAATTTATTTAAATATATTTAATTCTAATCAAAAGCATTCAAAGCTTGCATTTTTACAAAGCTCACTAATATTTTACACATCAGTGAATCAAAATAACACACAAATAAATATTTTTTTAATTTAAAATGCTCCACTTATTTACATATTTTAACTCAATTTATTCCGCTGTATTAAAAGTTCAATGTAAGACATTGCTTTTATATTTTTTTTCTCCCTGAAAAAAATTTACATTTAACTAGAAAATTCTTGAAATGGGATCATCTTTAACTAAAAATTCTCCTTTGCTTTCTTGACAGCAAAATGGCAGTTCTACTTAAGTTATTCCTGCATCAGCATTAATCCGCCAATCCTTCTTTAATGTGTTTGCTCGATCTGAAATATAAAATAAATTTGTTTACACACAAATAAGGTAACTGCAGCAGTAGAGCCTGATGTAGATCCTTGGCAGGATCAATGATACAAACAGAAAATTTTCTTTTGGTGTAAACTTTTTCCTAGCTTCAAAGCAAAGGTACAACATATGTATACACAGACACACAACCAGTTTATAAGAGTTTATCCCCGTCAAAGAGCTATGCTTTTATTATGGAGGTGGTCATTCATAAAGGCCAAAGTTAATCTTTTCCTCTTTTTTGCGGCCTCACACTTTCTCAGGAACAACACCCTCCTGCTTTTAATCTGAGGTGATTATTGAATAGGGCTGGGGTCTTCATAGTGACAATAATTAAAAAAGAAAAAAGAAAGAAGGAAAGAAACTAATATGCAGCACAACACATAAGTATATAACTGAGTAGTGAGCAGTAGAGACAATCATTGCAGTTCAAGGGATGTTGAAAAAAGCTAAAATTCTCATTTGAATCTAATTTTTAATAGAGGGTTAGTTTTCAGATTATTTATATAATGTTTGAAATTTGATTCAACTGAACAAACTATAAGAATATACTTAATATACTTACTAATAAGTTTTCAATAATTGGTTACAAAGCTCATTTTTGTCGTGTAATTTAGGTTTAGTTGCTTTGTTGATCAAAGTAGATAGTTTTTAATACTTCTTGATTTGAACAATCATTTCTTTGAAAGATAGTTTTGCCAAAGCAAAAATCTTTTTGGAGGGTGTCACAAACACAAACATTAATAAGAGCTATAGTATAGAAAATGCTCAGTTAAACTATTTTCCTTTAATGATCTTGTTCTCTGAAATGATTTATTAATTAATACTTATATATAACTCTGCCAATCATATCATCTATTTTGTACTCAAAATATTCATCATCGACTGTTTTGAGGCACTACACACTTGATATTCAAGTTTCAAATTATTTTCTAATAATAATATAGGCTATTCGGATTTCCTAAACAATCCAAAGAAAAACAGTTAACCGGTAGGATAGGGTTCTGAAGAGAGCTCTGATTTTTTATCCAGAGCAGGAGCCGAGCAACCCCTGATCCAGCAGCCCCAGAGGAAAAGATTTGGAATAGGAACTTGGGGGACATTGACTATGAACACATTAAATGTGCCCCAGTCACCATTAGTGAACACGGACGTCAAACTCTTCAATCATACCTTCTGGAAACCCTATGTTGGTGAGAGTATTTGTTTTCTCAACTTGGGTGAGCACCAAAGCTCTACCAAAAGGGGTCTTAAGTGGATGGCTGCTCGCCATTAATGCCTGGTTTGAACACTGGTGGATTGAGAAAGATATTTATATGAAGTTTTCGCTAACTTAAGAGGCCGTAGACAATAAGGGGCAAATTCCCTGAATGACACCATCGAGGGTAGAATACTTTAAGGAAATGGAGATGTACATCCACCAACCGCATAGCATTGTAATATAAGGCAGCAAATGTTGCAATAATGCACAAGTATAAAAATATATTCTTCTTCACAGTGATTTTTAAACAGTCTCAGATCAGTAGCACCAACCTACCCACTTTTTACCAGAGGGTCGCACCGCATATGAAAATGATTCTCACAGGTCAGAATGCAAATGAAATTTTCAATTATAAAATTTTGTAGAAAAAAAGGAAAAAAAAAAGGGAGAAATTAAAAACTTAGAATCATTGCTTTTGCTACTTGATGCTTATATTATAATTGCTTTTGTTTTCCAGAAACCAATTTGTTTATTTAACTACAAATTTTTACATTGTGACTAATTGTAGTTTTCAATTTGTGACATTGAACAAAGCAGGGCCTAGGTGGTTGGAGTTCTGCCCACGAGAAAGAGCATATGATTCAGAAGTTGGGAAATACTCAATCCCTCACTTTTAGAATGGGAAGGGGGAGGGCATAGAAGGGAACTAAATGCTAACTCTTGAAATAAAATTTGCATTAAAAAATAATTTTAAATTTCTAATTCATACACGTACATATAATTTTGCATGATATTTTTTTTAATTTTGACATCATGTATTTAAATTATGTTTTCCGCAATCACGAGTGTATGTGTGTGTGTAAGCGTGTGTGCTGCCTATGTGTAGGCATATGTATGCAGGCGTGCCTGTGTGTAGGCAGGAGTGCCCACCCCCGAAGGGCAAAGGTGCAACCCCCCCCCCATTTTGCAAAGACCCCCAAAAAGCATGAGCCTCCCAAATGAGAAAATACCCCTCAAACCCCCCTAAAAACTTCAATGGCGCAGTCTGCGCCATGACCTCCCCTAGGTGGGCACCCTTGGTGTAGGCATGTGTTTGAAGTAATAATAGAGATGAGCTTGGCTTAGGCCAGGCTTGGGCTCTAGAATGTAACACAGACTTGAACTCATAGTAAAATATTCAATCGTCAATCTCCATACAAATACAAAGTAAACAGAAATAATTATATGTTGTGAAAAATAGTATTTTAGTCAGTTGGAATTTGAAGAACGTGATAATAGTTTCTTTTGATGACTTTAATCCTTTTTACTTCTTTAAATGTTTGAATTGATATTTGCCTCACATCACTAGCTTTGTCAGAATTCCTGCCAGAGGGATTTTTTTTTTTTGTCGAAACAGTCCTTAAATGCATAAAAACTGCTGTTTAAGGATCTGCAAAAATTTCCTAGCCAAGGCTTTGACATATGTCTTGACCCTGAACTCCCCCCCCCCTTTTGCAGTGCCTTTGCCTCATGTGTAAAGTTAACAAAAATTAAAACAGAAAATTAACAGATATTTATAGTATGTTTTGGATTACTATTACAAAGTATGAAATAATAATGCATCTGAAGTGGAGCATTTCAAGAATTTTTTTTAAAAATATTCTTCATTAAATGTTTAAAAAACAAAAAATTCAAATGTTGGGCACTTACGGGTTAAGTTTTTGATGCAAGAAGTTTTCCTCGGACTCTAATTCTGATATGAGAAATATCAACCGGGGCACAAGCTTTCAAAAATGAGCACAAACTCATGAGCAGGGGCGGACAGGGTCTGGGTCTACCAAGAAGGGGCGAACCTTGACTACCAAAAAGGCGCTAAAAAATAAATAAATGAATAAAACGAAGGTGCACAGGTTTGAGGGCAGGGAAAAAAATGAAGGCGCACTTAATTTTTGACATCTTGAATTCAAATAATGTTTTTTGCAATCACAAGTGTGTATGTGTGTAGGCTGTGTGTGAACAGACATGGGTGTGTAGATGTGTGTGTGTGCACAGACGTGTGTGTGTATAGATGTGTGTGTGTGCAGACGTGTATGTGTGCAAATGTTTATGTGTGCAAATGTGAATGTGTGTAGGCGCATGTGTGTAGGCATGTCTGTGTGCATGTGTAGGGCATATAGAAATCACCACCCAGGTTTGGTCCCGCTTGAGTTTGTAGAGGCTCAGGTCCAAAAATCTTAAGTTTAGCTTTGTATGAATGAAAACAATTTGTAATGACAAATTGTGGCGACAAAAAATTGTCTACCTAATAAAGTATGAAACGAGCTAGACTTATTCTCGATGTCATGATAATCTGAAAAATCAGTGCAACATCAACCTCGGTCAAGGGAGCTTAATAAGCAATTTGCGACCGTTCAAAAAAAAAAAAAAAAAAAAAACGAATATCTATGATGGAAAAAATGTAAGGTATTCACAGGGCTGACAAGAGGTCATCTCAACCCAGTCGGAAACAAGTGGCCCAGCTTAGAATCATGGTAGTGTGGTTAATAAATTTTATAAGGAGTTGGGGGTCGGTCAAACTAGGATCCTGCCTTGGTTTTCGGTGACCCTGAGTACACAATATCTCATCTGACTTCAAAAAAACTAACAAGAAAGAAACATCCTTTAAATGACCTCATTCAGGAATATGACAAATCCTGGGCACTGGTATCACCAGTGATGTTCCCATCATTTTTTCTTAGGGTATACTCCCAGTAATCCATTACGCACAATAAATGTATGTGATCATATACATGATAAGTCATAATGTGAAAATTTTTGAAGTTTGAGCGCTATTTTTTTAAAAAATGTTTGAGAGTATACGGCGTATATGGAGTCTACCCTATCAAGAGCGCCCATATGCAACATTGCAGGGGGGGGGGGCTCAAATATTTACCCCATGGAAACTGATTTTAGTGCAGGTTAGAGTTATTAAAATTTGATGTTTTTAATACCTTATTCATTAACGGCTGGAGAAGAAACGTTTTCACATTTTTGCAAAGAAAAAAGTACTAAAAGCAAGGAAAATCTAATTTCAAAAGGGAGGGGGCTTGGGCCCCCCTTACCCCCCTATATGGGCGCTCTTGTACCCTATGGGAAACATCACTGGTTATCACCCAGGATTATCGCACAAGTGACTAAAAAAATCTTATCAAACTTCTTAAAAACAAAATCTATCAGAATGCCACTGAACTTAACCATAAACTATGAGAAATAGATGCGCCTAGTACTTACAATTTTTTTTTCTAGATCTAAAAATTTTACTTTTTGTGATTATTTCAATAAGTAAATTTAAGTGAAAACCTTATAACTACACACTTTCCAAGTTTTTACTACAAAATCAAGTAAATTAGCAAATACGTTTTATCTGTTAAACTCTGTATACACAAATATACGTATTGTACTACAATACAATAAATAATGATTTCAGAGTGGTGAGAAAATTATACTCCTTCAAAAGAAAAAGTTTGTTATTCTTTGGCTTTATCAATATGCTAACAAAATAAACCATAACAAAGTATGACCTACCTAACGCAACATTTAGAAGGTAAGCAATATTGTACTACATTACGGTGATCGAGTACAGAAGATTAACTTTTCATAAAGGTAAAATACCAAAACTATGGTGTCATTACATGATTTAAACTCAAATAAACAAAAAGAATGATCAAACAAACGGCTATCAATACATGTATTAAGCAAAAAGGAGGTTAGGATTCTTCAAAATCCAAAATGAAAGAACTAACCTTGTACTTTCGTAGAAGTATAAATCCAGTCCAGTATTAAATTCATCATCCACCAATTCATCTGATAAAGTTTCCCTCTATTGTTTTTTTCTTTTCACCTCCTTTTTCTGTGCTTCTGGAGCTGCGAAAAGTGAATGTTTGATACAATTAAATGAAACTATGCACACATTCAGTACATTACAAAGTTATGATAAGAGTTCAACAAAAATTCCACTTACCGCAAATGCCACATTTTGTCCCAAGGATAGCGCATCTTATCGCTACGTTCTTCTCGTTGTTAATAACAGCAAAAATATTTCTTTAATTCTTCCATTAAAAAAATTGATGATACAGCATACGTTCAACTTCGGTGGCTGCCATTGCTAATGTTTACAATCTGAAGTCGAGCTCCTATTGGCTGTTAGAATGCGGAATCCGCTGGCGGAAGCAGAAAAGTTGAAATTTTTCTACTCTCGATTCAGTCGCGTTTCCGTCGGGCAGAAACGGAAAAAAACCTGTTTTTCCGATTCCGCATTCGGTTTCAGTCGGTTTTCCGCTCATGTGGAGTCCAGGCCTAAGGAAATCGTTTCACACCGCGCGTGAAATATTCTGCCGCACATACCCTTCCTTCTTCCATCAGCTTTCTTAATTTTTCCCATTAGTTTTCTCAGAACGTCAGAACATTTCTCATCTTCATTATTATCCTCTCGCCCTTTCTTCTTCAGTTTATCGGAGTCTTTGACCATTTTGAGAGATAGACGAGGTCGGCCTTCCTACTATAGATGTTCTAGATGAGCCCTCCCATTCATTCGCTATTGTATGCGCTGAAGCAGCAACATGTCTTATCTCCGAGAGAAAACATCAAATAATATCGCCGCCGTGTACCACGTTGTTAAGTCCTTCGATTTCGGCGTGAAATACTAACTCTATTTCTCAATGAGCGCAACTTCTGGAGCCATTTTTAAATCGGCATAACTCAACAACTTACTGTAGTCATTAAAATAAACGAATTATCAAACATCCAAGCGATTGATTAATAAATTTGAGTCATTTTATTAAGACAGATTTTTAATTAAAAATAACAAGAAAAGCATTTCACTTAATGCTTTTTAAGTATAAAAATCAGTAAAAATATTTTGGTTGTTTTTTGTGAAAGAAGAAATAAACAATTATACCTCAAACTGTGGCGAATTCAGCTGAATTGAAAACATTTCTATTCTAATAATTTTTAAAAAACTAAAAGGAGAATTTACGTAAGAAATGCGCTGTTTTCACGAAACAAAAATGGTCTCAGATTTAAAGAATTTTTATTACCTTTAATTTTCAACAGACGAAGAAAAGGCACGATATATCCGATAGAGCGATATTTCAAAACGTGATGTAACGAGGGATTACGGCATTAAGAAGCATTAAACCAATTTTTATTTTATAATGCAGCTAAGTTCAAATTTTAAACCGACTTGGAATATATCATGGTTCAGGAGTGCCCTTTTTAAAGAATACAAGGTGCCATTTTCAGAATTCTCCAGTCCTATTCCTGAGTCAGTCTATGTGTATGTCAGTAGTGTTTCTTTTTTGATGCGTTCTCCCCTCCCCCTCTTTTCGAATACACTATATTCTGCACCTATTTAAAGTACACTAATTGTTTTAATTTCTTTTCAGCAGCAGTCTGGACTGCATGACATGGGATTTGAACAGCCTTCAACTCATTCATCAGAGGAATTGAATTTTACCGAGCTAATTGCCTAAAGAAAAAATATTCTGGCATTTTAAGTCTCAGAAGTTAAATGTCTCCCATAGTACATGCGTTCAAATTTGAAGTAGTAGCATTCAGCTGAAAAGGAATTCATTTGTGGCTTAGCAGTGTCCTACTTTTCACTAAATTGAAAAGGAAATGCTAAAAAATACGAAAGTATGATGTCGAACGTGTGAGCAGGATATTTTACACGGAATCAGTTGACCTACTTGTACACAAACTGAAAAAAGTAGATTTTCTCGCGGTTCTTGCATAAAAACATTTGCTACTGATTGGCCCCTGCGGAAATGTCAAAGAATAAGTACTTTTAAAACATCATACTATGTGCTAATGTTGAAGTTTCTGAACTGGCAAAACAGTTTCTGGACCTGCGCTTTTTTAACTACTTTGATAAAAACGTTTCGTATTGAAAACTTCAGAGTTCATGAGAGAAAAGTAAAGTATCATTGTGGCTTTTGATTCCAAAGTAATTGCAACTTATATGACGTTTGAGATAGTTGGTGTGAATCCATTGAAGCGTAAGTCCATTCGGACCTGAACTTGGAACAACGACAACAATTCTTCAGCAATGGCAGGCCATTTGAAAATCGGAGTTGCTGAAAAAGAATATTCAACTCAAAACTCTGTAGAGGTCTCTTCTGACGCTTCGCACAAAAAAATGCTCAATAAAACTCACGCTGCTGAGAAACGCTATTCCTGTGAAACTTGTTTTAAGGCATTTGCTACATCTGCAGATTTAAAAAGGCACCTGAGTTTGAAAGTGCACAGTAGCGATAAGCAATTTTCCTGTGAAACTTGTTTAAAAGCGTTTGCAACATCTGCAGATTTAAGAAGGCATTTGACTTTGAAAGTGCACAGTAGCCAGAAGCAGTTTTCCTGTGAATACTGTTTCAAGTTATTTTCTGAATCTTCAAAGTTAAAAAGCCATTTGAAACTGCATACTGGCCGAAAAACTCATTCATGTGAACATTGCTCAAAAGCATTTTATAAAGCTTCCGATTTGAAGAAACATTTGAGGGTGCATACTGGCGAAAAACCATATATCTGCCAACATTGTTCAAAAACATTTTCCGTTGTTTCACATTTAAACATCCATTTAAGGGTCCATACAGGAGAAAAACCATTTTCGTGTGAATGTTGTTCAAAGACATTTTCTCGCTCTTCACAGTTAAAAACACATTTAAGGGTCCATACTGGAGAAAAACCCTATTCTTGTGAAATTTGTTCAAAGGCTTTTGTTCAGATTTCGAATTTGAATACACACATGAAAGTCCATTCGGGCGAAAAACCATTTTCATGTGACATTTGTTCAAAGACATTTTCTCGCACTTCACATTTGAAGTCACATTTGAAGGTCCACACTGGCGAAAAACCCTTTTCTTGTGAAATTTGTTCGAAGGCATTTTTTCAAGTTTCTAACTTAAAAACACATTTGAGAAAGCATGCTGGAGAAAAGCCATTTTTGTGTGAAAGTTGTCCAAGGGCATTTTCAGATGCTTCAGAATTAAGGAGACATTCTAGAATTCATGGCAGCAAAAACCTTATTAGTGCGGGTTTTATGCAAAAGGATTCTCTAATTCTTCCGAGTTAAAGATATACAATGGTAAAAGAACGTATTGCTCAATAATGTTTTCTCTTGCTCAGTGGCGCACTCACGGAGGGGGGCTAAGAGGCTTAAGTCCCTCCCGTAGACAAGGAATGCAGAAAAGGTCATTGCCCCTTTGACAAGGTCAAAGAAAAGGTCTAAATATGCGTTTCTTGGTCCTTAACTTTTTAAAATTGCACAAAATGGTTAAAAATTACTTCGCTTGAAATACGGCTGCTACAAAAATCTTTTCCCGAGACTTATCCACCAGTGAGATTCATCTTTCTGTTTTGAAAAATAGTATTTGCTGCAGCTTTCTTTACTCAAGTTTTTTTTTTTATTTTATTTGAGCATAATTAGATTATTTAAAAATTTGAACTGATTTTGTAGTTCGATAGATGGAGAGAGGAAGTACTGAAAACAGGAAAGAACACTATTTTTTTCTTTCCTGAAATTTCGTAAAGTTTGAATATAATCAAAATTCAACTGTAATAAAAGTTTAATAATACGAAATTAAAAAAAAAAAAATCTACGTCAATCTGGGAGGGAGGATGCTGTTGAAATTTTACTGATGTTGCCTCTCACTTCGCGTATCAGAGTTCCTTTAAAAAATTCTAACCCCTCCCAGGAAAAATTCCTGAGTGCGCCACTGCTCTTACTTCAGAATTAAAGATGCAGTTTGCACGCACGATTAAGTTGGGACAGTGTTGACTACAAATTGCTTGTAACTCTTATCAAAAGCTTATTAAACAGTTGCTTTAAATTGGCCAAAATGATGTTATGTAAACCATAGCTGTATTGTCACAGAGAAAATGAGCGACTCCTGGAATTTCAGGTCCTTTAACTCAGACTCTGACCCCCTGAATAAACTTAATTTTGTTCCACAAAATAAGGTTTATTAATGGTACTCTGAAAGCAAAACCCAGAGTATTGCTGCGATGGACTGAAAATGGACGTGAGCACGACGGGTTGCACAACCGCTGGTATAGAGTAACCTAGAGTCGCTATATAGATAGGCCGACGCACCAGCTTACGTTTTGCCATTTTGGATCGGATTTTTCATTGTTACGCTGCTAGGGTTACCACAGCAAAGTTTCGGGTTTCGCCAAATTTGCCAAAAATAATACTTTATTTAATAAACAATTCACGTGCCGCTAATATTCGCTCGCAGCGAACAATCACTTAACGCGATTACTCGCCAGAAAAGACAACCACTCGAACATTCGCTCCGATCCAAAAAGGCTGATCTTAAGCTGATGCGCCGGCTCGTACTGTTTGACCACGGATTGTATGGAATTGGCAAACATCCAGTTAAGGCGACTCCATCTGAATGAGGGGAAAAATAAAATTTTATGCGCTCATTTGAATGAGACTCTGCTTAATTTAGAGGCTAACATACATCTGCAAAATCTGACATCCCTGAAAACTAATACAGGCTTCCATTTCCGCGTGTAAACCGGATGTTTGCCTTTCCATACAATACGTGGTTAGACAGTATATATAGGGGCCTTAGAGTAACCGGTTGGTTGATTTGATGACGTCACGGTGAGTGAACCTAAGCCCATTAACCGGTCCATTAGTCCGTCACGATCAGTAAAAATTAGTCCATCAACTGGTAGCTCTATTAGAACGCCTCTGGTTGATGAAAACCCTTTGTTAAGTGACTATTTCTCAAAAACATTTGTTGCTAGACTGGAAGTTGCACGTTAGCATACGTGCAACCTCCAGTACGGCGAGCAACTTCCAGTACGGCGAGAATTCGTATTTGTACTAAGATTGCTCACGATTTTTTTTTTCTTTTAAATATGGCATTTCAGAGTACATAGTGGTAAAAGGTAATTTTCCCATGAATATTTTTCCAATCACCTTCTTGATCTTTAAGTTGAAAACAACACATAAAAGTCAATTCGCAATTCCAATAAACTGTAGGGGGAGCTGCAGCCACTGTCTAATGGAGGATGAAAAAGGTATAACAAACGCATGCCGTAACTTATAACTTTTTTTGACGCTTAGTGAATGACAGTAATTTTTCATCGTGTTTGTGGGAAGCTTTCTTTTCTATTCTTCTGAAATTATATTACACCATAAACTGTCTGAAGCTTGTAGTTTACCCCAAAGAAAACACGTGGAATGGAATGTTTTACCTTTTTCTTTAGTATTGTTAATCACCGCTAGGTAGCGTATTCGATATCTGGAGTTGCGAATCTGTATATATAAAGTAGCTTGTCCTGGCTGACAATCAATGCACAGTCAAACCTACTGAGGCTAGAAAGCTGAAAGTTGGAACATAGGTTCATTTTATGACGTAAGCGCGTG
This sequence comes from Uloborus diversus, assembly GCF_026930045.1. Lineage (NCBI taxonomy): Eukaryota > Metazoa > Arthropoda > Arachnida > Araneae > Uloboridae > Uloborus > Uloborus diversus. Next base: position 5,051,343 of record NC_072738.1, on the reverse strand, counting down.
CTAAGAAAGCATTTTTCGAAATTTCTATTTTAAGGGGGGTGAAATGCAAAATTCTCAAGAATGGGCTCGAGTTTAGGGTCAAACCAGGTATTAAAAAAAATCGAAATTTTACATGGGTTACTAATATTTCAGCCTCATCCACGTAGGATGCTAATTAACGGAGATATTAATTAAAAAACTCAATTTTATATCCACTTGACCATACGTCTAGGACAAAAAATGGTCCGATTTTTTCGGTTTTTATACCGTTGGAAAGCCCGTAAAAAATAATCATTTCGAAAATATCCGCAAGGACTAGAACCGCGTACATCGAAAAATGACTACAAAAAAAGTTATAAGCGTTTGAAGTAAAAAATTTATTTCAAAAAGAAATTTCTTCCTCCATTTTTTGCGCGGGATTAATTTTAGCTTGTAGAAAAGCTGAACAATATTATTTGTTGCCATTTCTTGCTTGAGTATAGCAAAGTAAAATTTCTTGCAATTGGTTTTTAACGCATTGGGGCTTTGTCCGTGGAACCTTGGCAAGTTAAGCGATGAACTATACAGTTGGACGATTATTTTGAGTCTTAAAGCTTCTGTAAATCTCTTAAAATGTTTTCCGAATAGTTTTGAATTTCAAAGAAACTTTAAAAGGTTTTTTTTTTTTTGAATGATTATTTTACATAGGAGGGAGGACGGCGTGGATTTTTTTACTCAACGGAATTCCTTTAAATTCTCAGCACCGGCATCGCCGGGCGGGTACTGCTAGTACTGATATAAAGTAAAATTTGAGCGAAATTTGAAATCTAGGCATTGAACTGATAATAAACCTCGTTCTTATGGACTTTCTTCCCAGGCGTTTTATCCCGTAAGATATATGAAAACTGCTTATTAAGTCCTTGTTAGTGTAAAACGGTACAGTTGCAAATTTTATTTTACGAATGTGCTCGAACACCTGTGATTTCATTTTTTCAATATATATTTTTGTGTGTTGATCATAAATCAATAACTAAACGACACAATATTTCCAGTAATCGTAGCTGTTGTTATAGTTCTCTGAATAATTATTCAACGTTGCTGCTAATCAAGGCTTAAGCTTATTGCTGTTCTGTTGGTGTTACTACTTTAGATATTGTCCGTTCACTGGGAGAAGGCACTTGACTCCGCCTTCGTCACATGATGTCTGACGATTCTAGTTCGTTGTTTTTGGAAGAAAGCTAATGATCATAGCATTTTCGTAAGACAGCAGCAAATTTAAAATTTAAGAATAACGAAAGTAATAGCGGAAAAAACGAAACTAGTGACGTAGGGTAGCGGACATTTTTCGCACGTTTAAATGGTGGGTAGAGTTGGGGTTTTCTCATTCATACGCACGAGAATGCGTTTATCGATCACCTCCGCGCTAAATTAAACTCTGCATTCGAGAAGGCGAGGCGAAGTGCCACTACGTTGTGCAGTGTCGGACTGGGCAATCGCCCAAAGTGCCGGTGGGTCGCAAGACCGGTTAACTTCCGGTTGTGGTTAAACTTTCTTTTTTTTTTTTATTCGCAGCTTAAGGCCCGGATTTAAGTGAAATACAATTGCAATCGGGTCGAGAAAAATTCGCATTTGACCAGATTTGCTATCGCTGTTGGAAGTCGAATTCACATGGTTCTAAAACCTTGAAGGAATGGGGGATAGGGCAATAGACTAGTCTCCTATTAATTGCTAAATAATGGGCCTGCCCACGAGCACGCCGAACTTAGATTATTGGGAGGGCGAAAACTCAGTTTGGCGAATGGAACTTCAAATTTTGCCGATTGATGATAAGTTTGCCGAATGATAGTATTTTGTCGAACCATCAAAGTTTACGGATAAGGAAAATTCTGGCAGGTCACGGAGGATCGGGTTCTTCTGGGCCTACCATCCCCCCCCCCCCCGCCCTTCCACGCTGAGCAAGATACGTCCTTGTGGGTAAAACCGCTTTTTCAGTTACAGGTACACAACCGTGAACCTCTTTTTACATGTGAATGGTGAGTATTCCTGCTGGCCTTTTTCTGAGCTAAAACGGCGAATTGTGAAGTACAAAAGTCTCGTGTGAACGTGACTACTGTATGTGTAACAACCGTCTCAGAAGATTGGGCGCCGGGAACATTGAGCAGTGGGAAAGTTGGGCGCCGTCGATTGGACGCAACGTTTTGGGCACCGAAAATGTTGAACAGCGCCTTAAACCTGGGCGTCCAATATTCCCGGCGCCCAATCTGCGGCCCCTAATCTTCGCATTTTGGTAACAAAGGTCCATTTAATTCCCCGTGTGTGGGTATTTTGATTCAGTGACAATATTAGTAAAGCTAAAGAAACTCGTTTTATTTAATAACTAGCAGTACCCGCACAGCGATGCCCGTGCGAAAAATTTAATGGAAGTCCGTTGAATAAAAAAAATTGACACCCCCTCCCCCTATGATGTGAAATGATCGTTTTTCTTTGTATAAAATGCGTACACACCTTTTCAAAAAAAAACTATTTAAGTTTCTCTGGAATTTAAAACTTTTCGTCAAATCATTAAATTAGATTTACAGTTGCTTTAAAACTCTATTTAGCGGGTGAAGCGGTTTTTACTGCAATTTAAAATATTTCTCCAAATAAACAAAAAAATACATCAAATAATATCTTTCAAATGTAAAAATAATTCCGCAGCACTATTGTTTATCGCCAAACTTGCCCAGCAACCACGCTATCATAATCCATCCGTCTAACGAACAAAAAAAAAAAAAAACATCCCGTGGAACATTCAAAAATCATCGTCAGAAAAAAAGAAGAAAATGTCGTACATTTCACTCATTGAGAAGGAATAGATGGAGAGAGTGCAACCCTGCTATCCCGATACGGCAACAGTACCATGTGACCTGGGCAGCAATATCGAGTTGACCGTAACCGCTGAACAAGTTTTCATTAGCTAAAGCCATGAATGATAAAAACATTTAACTGTAGAAGGGAAAAAATTAGATTTATAGAATTAGTGCAGTATTGCAGTATTATAAACTGAAAAAAAAAAGATACACCAGAAGGTCCAGTAACTTTTCACAGGTATGTACGAATGTTTTTTTATTTCCAAATATAAAAAAAAAAAAAATTATCTATGCATTCAACAAGTACATATCCCACAGTTGTCTATAATTTTTAAGTTTTAGTACTGATTTTACCTATAAATATAATAAAACATTGTATATCATGAATGCAAATAACATTTTAATTCCATACAAACACTTTCTACTTAATTATTAATTAATTTAACGGCTCTCAAGTATTTTTTGTGCATTTGCTTTGTTGGCAAGTAGCTTCTCGCCAAGTTCCTGTGAACAGCTGATGCGTTTAAAACAAGTTTTAGATTTGATTGAATTTAAATATTAGTACAGGGGCGGACTGGCCCGAAAATTTTTATGTGGAAAAAACATTCTTGCCGGCCCAACCCAAAAAAATTTGGTTGTATTTCTTGCAAGTTTCTAGTGGGTTTTTTTATTAAAAAAAAAAGAAACAAAGAAAAGAAAATAAGTTTTTCAAAGACTAAATGTCTTTTAAAAAAAATCCCCCTGTTGTACTCCATACAACTTTTCTGTCGGTGGCGAAAGAGGCCATATTTAGTTGTTTAAAAAAATGTTTTTACTTTTTGTTGTTCGTTTTTAATGTGTTGCCTGCTGTCCCCTTTTTAGATTAACCTTAACACGAGAATGGTATCAAGAAAGTGATGTAGGGCTTTCCCTGTAAGTGATGGGGTATAGAATATCCCCGATTTTAGGGAAACCCCCTGACTCCGCTTTAAGTGGAATTTAGAATGTCCCCAATTGTAGGATTGTAGGAACCTGGGGGGTTTTCTCGGTGGAACTTTTGAAAAATAGTTATAAAATTCTGCATTTTGAAGTCTTATAAGGAGTAATTGAAACGAAAAAATTTCAGGAAAAATGTAGGCGAACAAAACTTTTTTTGAAGTTTCTTTTGCCAATTAAGATAATAAAACTTGTTTTTAGTTTGACAAATCAATGACAGTAGTTGACAGACAGAAAGAGTGAGAAAGGAGAAAAGATAATGCACGGTTTCTTGCTCACATCGGCTTTCGGCACAATTAGTTCTTCATCACCCCTCCAATCCACCAACAAATACAACAATGAATTAAATATGTATTGATAAATAGTAAAAAATGCTTTAAAAGAAATGATGTACAGATTTAGAAAATGGGGAACGAGAGAGTGACATATTACTTATTTTTACAATTCATTATTTATACATTTGTTGAGAAATAAAATGAAGCATGCTTTGCTTAGGAGTTTCAAAGACTAACCTAGTTATTTTCAAGGACTCTAGAGCAATTAAATTATTTAAGGCACTTCATTTGCATTTTTCAGTCACTGACATTTTAGTTCTAAATTGTATAATTCTACTACAGTATTTTCTAACTTTGTAAGAAACAGCTATTTTAAGTTTAAAAGAAGAAACAAACTAGATAATCTATTTGACTACTTGCCTCTAAAATGAATAGCATAATACGTGTATTTCCAGTAAATATGAGCACATTAATAACTTTCTTGCTTCTTTCTGAACTCAAAGCTGTCAAAAGCAATGCATTGATAATGCTTCTTTTAAAACTATTCATTAAATGTTACAAACAGTTAATTTTGGAGAATTTCATATAAAACTTCCTATTTTAAAATGAAAAATACTAGAAAAAGTTTGCTTATAATAAAACATTTTTCATGTAAAATAATTCGTGATTTTAATAATTACTTAGCAGATTTTTGTTTTGATTATAAAGTATATTGTGAAAGATTCGTAAACAAGTTTAAATTATTTCTAACCAAACCCCAACTTAATGCAAATAGAATGTTATAGAGACGTACCGAGTAGCACTTTGACCGAGTAGCCGAGTACCGTATACTCAACCTCTCACTACTCGGCCGAGTACCGAGTACCAATTATGTTTTAAAATGAACCACCGACACACACGTGATGAATTTTGAACTCATTGGAATAGTAACATAGAACTCCATGTCCATATAATAGTTTTTAAAACAAACTTCCAGCTGAAATTTAATTACGCGTTACTTAAAAGATCTTGTTTGTGTCAAAAATTTTTACAAAAAAGTTATTTTTAAAATTAAAAATAAGCAAATAAATAAAAGCAGTGCGTAGCTAGGGAGGGGCGGAGGGGGCGGTCCGCCTCGGGCGGCACTTTTTGGAGGGCGGCGATTTCACACTTTTGATTCGAAAAAAATTAACACTTTTTCCCCAATAAGGAAATCATGCCTTTGATTTATTACTGGAGGCAAAAAAAAAAAAAAGAGAAAAAAGGTGTTGGAATTACAAGGTTTTGGTACCCTTACACAGAACATATATTTTTCTTAAAGACATCTCAGCACTATTGTTTGTTTTTTCTCTTCAATCGTCTGAAGTTACAGAATGATGGAGGTGGTATTGTAAAGTAAAGGGACCATCTTTTTTTTTTCTTTTTACTGTTAAGTTAACTACTGCGAAGGAAACAATAAATTTCATAAACTTTCGTTATATGATGAAGTTACCAATTGATTTTAAGGAAGTTCCTTGGAAACCACCTTATTGGGGAGAAAAAAACTTGTTTTTATAGGAAAGTGAAAGTGACAACAAGGAGAGAAGAGAGGCCTCGAATGGTGGGCGATTTCTCATTTTCAGGATAGCATTATCTGTTTCAGCAGTCGCTTTGATTGGTCATTGATTGTAAGATTTTCACACAGAATGAATTTTATGTTCATTTTATAAAAACACTTATTCACAACTCGAATAATAATTACTTGTGTTACTATTTTATATTAACAAATTCCTTTAAAGTATGATTTTCATATTTAGTCGTTCATTTTAAGGAAAGTTTTTTAATCAGTAAAGTGATCTCTAAGAAAAGCCTTTCACATTTACATCAAAAGAAATGATTTTTGATGCACAACTTTTTCATCTCATGAATCACAGTATGGTTGATCGTATATGTAAAGGTCCTCTTTATCTTTTCGTCCTCTATCAGTGAAAAAGAGAATTATCCAAATTTTATAATAGAGCAGTACTGGATCTAGGGAAGGGGATGAGTCTTGCTCGTATACTTCTGAATTTGTCAACACTAAGAACGGATCCAAAAGGGAGTTATAACCCCCTTTGAGAAACACAACTGACCCTAAATTTACGTTTCTAATACTTTAAATTAGAAAAATTTCCCCGATCTTTACGCTCCTTCCTACGGTCACAAAGCTTAAAATGCATTTTCAGGACTTGAATTTTGAAAAATTTATGGAGGAGAGCCACTTACCATCCCTTCCTCTTTTAACTTGGCTAAACAAAGCCTGAAACAGCGTTTTGTGGGACTCCATTTTCACTCCGCGTCTCCCTCCCCCCCCCCTCCCTCCTTTTCGCTGTCTAACATTGTCAAAGCTAGCTTTAAAATGTATTTTGTCGCCGGAGAATTTTGACCCACCGAAGAAAGCTTGAAACTGCGTTGATAAACTCTCAATAAATTGAGGATTTATTGAGGGTTCAACAATCAATTTTCGGGAAGAGCAACTGAACCATCCTATTCATTAACCTTACCAAACAGCCCAAAAGTGCAGTTTTAGGCCTTGAATCTCGAAACATTTCCAAGTGATAACGTCCACCCCCTTTTAGCATAATATTGAGATTTTAAACATTCAATGCCAACAAATTCCTGAGAGCGGTCAAGCCCTGACCCTTCCTGTAACCTCCCCTGTCTAAAATGTGTAATTAGGACATCAACTTCGAACTTTAAAATCCCCATCTCATCCTATGTCTCCAAAAATAGCTTAAAGTGGTATGTTGAAACTTAAATTAACACTTCAATTTCAAAAAATTTCCTGGAAAAGTCCCGACCCACTAACGTTACCAAAGAAACATAACACTAACCTTAATTTTTTTAACTAACTTTGGAAAAAAAATTGGAGGGAGCTCCAACCTTTTTTATATATAAGCGTTACTAAAAATTGCTTAAAATTGACAATTTTGACTTAACTTTTGGAATTTTTCGGTGGGGTTCTGATTTTCTTTTGTTTTTTTTCCTTCTGCAAGAAAAATAAGAAGAAAAAAAATATTTTTTTTTTATCAAAATCCTATTAAAATACTTTTGACTCTTTAATGTACTATGATTACAGTGCAAAAACAACGTAAAATAAACACAAACTCTGAAGAAAATACATGCAGGATATGGATTTTTCAAGTTTGCAATATAGCCTCTTTGTCAGCGCAAAAAAACTCACCAACACAATTAAAAAGTCGCGAGAGATCCGATATAATGTATTAATTATTTCCTATCAAAAGGGCGGCAAATTGAGGAACCGCCCCGGGCGGCAGAAAGTGTAGCTACGCCACTGAATAAAAGGTATGATTAATCAAGTTGGAATTAAAACAAATTATTTCAACCTATTATAGTTCTAGTCTGCCAAACATAAATAATTTTTTAAAGCAAATAAAACAATTTTAAAAGCACAAACATGCAGGAACACTGCAAACACATGTTTCTGCGTTACAAGGAACGTCTTTTTCAGTGCATAATATGTGAGCTAATAAATGTAAAGACATCCGGCAAAAATATCCAACTTTTGTCAGATCTCTTTAAATCCATTTGCTTACATTTTGTGCAATTAAAAAGGCATTCCCTGTTAAGCCTAGACACATGTATGCAGTGTTCATGTCCATTTTTGCTTTTAACGTTTTTTTTTATATGCTTTTCTTTTTTAAGCAAAGGTATTTTTATGTTTCTCATAAATAATTTTTGTTTGTAGCAAAAAATCCATTTAATAATAAAAAAATTTCATGTCTCCTATACTTATCTTTTTTGTCCCATTTTTAATAATAAGTTTTATTAACTTTGGGGACATTATAATAAAGATTTACTTCATTGAAGCATAACAAACTTCATTATTCTCAAATTTTAAATTTGACTTGTAAATGATTGCAGTATATTATATGATTGCACTTTTGTAAAATCTGTCTTGAACAATATTCAATTTTTTACAACTACTCGGTATCTTATCGAAATTTGGCCGAGTACCGAGTACTTGGCAAATTGGCCGAGTATGACCGACTAGTTACCGAGTACTCGATACGTCTCTAGAATGTAATAAGTGATTCATAGAGAAAGAAAATTATGTTTTATTAATGCATCAAAATGCATCAAATATTTAAACACACGATAAAAATTGGTTTTTACAGACGCTAGAAAATTAAAATCCCAAATCGATTTTAAAGTTAGATCTCTCTTTAAACTTTGCAGTTCCTAATACTAAAATATTACTCCTTAAAACTTACTCTCAAAATTTTCTAAAACGATCTCAAGAACATTCTTTTGTCCTTACTTTTAATGTGTAAGAAAACAAAATTCATTTTTAGCTTAAAAATGTAGGCGTGTATTCTGATTTTGTTTAATTGACTATCCATATTCATTTCTTGCACCGATTTAAAAATCCCTAAAATCTTTATAGATTTTTAGATATTTTCAAAAACTCATAATTATAAATATAATTATCCAAGTACTTTTGCTTTAGCTTAGATTTACATTAAATATTGCTTGCACAAAAATTAAAACATTTTCCCATAGAAGGAAAATTTTATAAACAACCATTACAAATAAGTTAACAGGAAAAAACTAAAAAAAAAACAAAAAATTTTTATGGAATTTCATCAAATACTGATTTAAAATATGGTTTTAAAAAGACTAACAGTTCTTTCTTTTTCTTCTAAAATTTAGTGCATTTCTTTAAAAGATAGAGAAACAAAATTTCACTATATTTAAAAGATAATTACTTTAATTATTAAACATTCCTTTTTTATTTAATCACATATTTCCTTCAAAGCATTTAATTTCTAATTTTCTTTGTCAATTGTAATACGTTATGATTATTCATTATAGACAACTTGGTACCAAAGATAAAAATGAACGCCGTAAAAGTTTTTTTGTACTCGAAAATAGCCCATGAAGTCCAATTGGATGGATTTTTTCTTGGAAAAACCGCGATGTTCAGTTTTAGATAGAGAGATTTTTACTGCGCCAAAACCTTAAAAGTAATTTTATTAACGTCAGCGCTATATTTCTTTTCCTTGACTCTTTTAACGTACCTTTACGATCAAAATCACCTCATCCAAATTTTTGGGGTTTTTTTTTACTGTATGCATCAGAAATTGGGGAAAATTACCCGTCCTCCCCTTTGCTGTGAAAAAAAAAAAAAAAAAAAAAAAAATCAGCATTACTACCCTTTATAAGTTGACCACCTGTCTAAGTTGACCACCAAAGTACTGCACCGCAAGTGGTCAACTTACACAGGTTTCACTGTACTTGAAAAGTGCTTCAATTTTATTTCTTATCTAGTGTATAAACTTGAAATTGTTTGAATGTCAAGGATTTACTCTCTCGTTACCTACTTTTTGAATGTCCACACCATTTCTTTTAAGAATTTTATTTATTTTTTACTAGTTATTTTGTTTGTCGTTTGGTTAAGGTGGATGATCAAAAATTAACTCTACCAAAGGCCGATGTGAGCAAGTGACGATACGTTGTCCATTCTCGTCTCTCTCAATCATTGTCAACGATTTGCCGAACAAAAAAAAAAAAAAAAAATATTTTGCAGTTTCTTAATTTGCAAAAAAAAAAAAGTGTGACTTGTAAAAAGTTATGGCTTGTCTATTTTTTTATTGATATTTTTCTAGTTCGAATTATGCTGGATAAGGCCTCAAAACGCAGGATTTTACATCTATTTTTCCAAATTTTTCACGGGGAAGAAACCCCCGGACCCCCTCCAGCTGAGTATTCTATATCGCATTTAAGATCGTCCTCTTCTCAAACCCTCTCCTGACACTCCCCTCTCTCCAAGTTCAATCGTACAAAAAGTGTATGTATGTGGAGGATTGTATCGAGAAAAAAATGCTTTGTTAATCTTAATTAGGTATAATTAGTATTAAATTATTATTAATACAGATTTGTTTTATTTATAAATTAATAGGGGGGGGGCATTAATAATAGGATCTACGTTTCGAAACCATTTTTAACGATTGAACTTTTATCTGCATTTCCTTTAAAGCTTTTCACTCCTTTACGGCATGCAATCTCAATGAAAGATCACCGAAAAAAAATCCCAAAAGGATAAAAAAAGATGCTGCCTCATGATTGTCAATGTTGATTATTCTAGGATATACTCAGGACAAAACGGCAAAGGGTAAGATTTTAACAAACTAATGTTTGAACTTCTTGCATTTACATGATATTTGTACAAATAGTTCTTCATTTCAGTTGAATTTTTTTTTTGCATATACTTGAAAACAGTAGAGCTGTTTAGGGCCGCCCGGCCCATCAGTTTAAATTTTTCCAGGAGTTGGGGACAAAGGGTATACTCAATGCAAATTTTATCGGAAAACAACAAAAACCACACTCACTTATATGCAAAAACATTAATTTTTCAATACCTGGGGGAAGGGGGGCAATAGACGCCTTTAAATGATCGACGAGGGCCGCCAATTGTCAACACACTCCCCCAGATATTTTAGCTAGCGACGGCCCTGTACAAGCCCAGAATCAGAACTAAAGTTTATAGCCCCATCTGGTTTACACACAATGCTGGCTAATAAAGGTTATTTATTCCTAGGTCCCAGAGCCTGATTACCGCACAGGCCAACTAGACCTTGGCCTAGGGCCTCATCATCCTAAGGGGCCCCAGATTACTTAAAGAATTATGCATAGCATTACAACTATGCGAAAAATACATGTATTTTTAAAGCAATAATTTAAAAAAAAAATGACTTTTTAGTTGGAAAAGAACTCATTTAAAGGATAATTTTTGTGAATTCTACCAGTAGTGAGCTTAACAAGTCACAATTATGAGATGCCCCGAGGGGATTCATGAATACACATGATAAATGATTTACATAATTCTCTGACAGACAAAGGGGCCCCAAAAAATCTATCTTCAAGGGGTCTCGAAATTGTTGTGGGCCTAGGGCCTCACTTTTAGTTAGTCAGGCCCTGCCAGATCCATTAACAGACACATCATTAAAAGAAAATTGAACCACTGAAGTACATTTGTTTAAAGCGCTCATATCCCTTACTGTTGGAATAAAGGACCAATGGCTGAGAAGGCTGTTATGAAGGATGTGATTGTTTCAAAGTCAATTGAAGCATATCGAAACATCAATATTTAAAAGGCTGCATATGTAGCATTTTAACGCTACCCGCGGTTCTTTTTTGAACATTCATGTAGATTAGCTTTCTTTGATTGTCGTGTCAGTTACTCCGCAGGCTAGGCCCTAAAGAAAGTAGAACTTGAGAGCCCTCTGCAGACATGGGGACATGCTTCACACAGCGAAGTTTAATAACAGGCAGCAAAAATTGTGCTTGGGTCAAGTTAAGAGCAGATCTACTTCTGTTATGGTTAATGCTTTTAATTAGTAATTCGTCTAAGTTGAAATCTATAGCTTGTTTAGATTAATTGTAATATTTGTAGCTAAACCGATAAGGACGTTTTGCGAAATTTCATGGAAATGTACATTTTTAATTCTTTTTTGTAATGGTACAGTGTTTTAACTAATTTTCATTAATATTTTATCCGATATTTTTGTCTGTTAATTAAACATATTTGACAAAGTAGACTGTTTTGTCGTTGACAGTTGACTTTAAAATAATTGGTTTCACTAGATTTCAACTGTTCGGACATGTCGCAATAGACAAATACAACTAAACTTCCACTTAAATCCATCTGAGTGCACAGTAAAACCTGTAAAGGTGATCACCCTTGTAAGTTGACCGCTATTTTCAGGCACAGAATTAGATCTGTATCATATAATTCAACCTCTATAAGTTGACCACCTGTTTAAGTTGACCACTAAAGTAGTGTACCTTAAGTGGCCAACTTATACAGGTTTCACTGTACAGTGAAACCTGTGTAAGTTGACTACTTGCGGTGCGCTACTTTAGTGGACAACGTAAACAGGTGGTCAACTTATAAGGTTGAATTATATGATATAGATCTAATTCTGTGCCTGAAAATAGCGGTCAACTTAGATAGGTGGTCAACTTTACAGGTTTTACTGTATTAAGTTTCTATTCTCAGTAGAAGCCTAACGAAACAATTTCATTAGTGCAAGCATTTTTACAAAATTTTCTGTCACAAAACCGCACAGTATTCCGTTCAGACCTCCAAGTTCAAAGGGGTCTTCACTTTCCATCATGCTTGTTCTGTAAAGTGTCGCGCTCTAAGCACCGACTTGCCCTTTAGTTTTTTGGAGTATTTTCTGTTTTAAAAAGTTTCGCTTAACTCAAAAAAGGATGTCCATTGATTAGCTAATATATTTATGTAGAAGTAAATAGTATCATGGGACTTCTCGCCTTACTTGGTTGATATAGGGGTGGCAGCCTAGTTGTGAGCATCTAAGAATAATGGGCAGGTTTTTCTTTTACTGTCAATATCATTTGTGTAATCGATATTCCAGGAATGCAATCAATGGATTATCAAAATAGCATCTTTTCATGAACATCAACACCACATTTTCCGAAAACATAAGTTTTATCTATGTTTGGAGAAAATGTTCAAAAGAAAGAAAGAAAGAAAAGGCAAAAATTTTTTTGCAGTGATGTTTTTGAAGGATTTTTTTCTTAAGCGCTTAAGATTGATGTTTCTTATCAGACACCCAGTTTTATTGGTACGTCATCATTTCTTAGCTTTCTTACCCTATCATATAAGGAATTATTTTCGTCATTAGTAAGGATACCTAAGGTCCTTGCAAACTAATGTGCCCATAACTAGTTAAGTAAAATTAAGTATTTTAGTTATGGGCACAAATGAACATAAATTCATTTTTTGGGCATCTTGACTTAAAATTATTTACAGTTGATGACATAAGCTAAAGTTGGCAGACGATAAATAAAAATTGCAGCAGCAAAACAGTTCTATTTATTTTTTATTTTATTTATTTATTTATTATTATTATTATTTTTTTTGTTTAGACGAACCTTTCAAAAGTGTGATGAGCACAGTGATCCATTTTTTTAACTTCAACATTGTTCGAATTGGTTAGTTGAAATTTGATTTTATTGCAAGAAAGTTAAGTGTTTTAATATGATTGAATACTTTATTGTGTATTTCCTGAAGATAACTAAATTTAGCTAGCATGACCATAATTAGTTTTAAGCATCTCATGTTTATAACTAAGCGAATATTTTTATCATATTTGAAAATTAATGAGAACTTCAGAGCTATGAAAGTGCTATTTCTAGTTCTAACGCCGTGAAAATGTGTTACTTCCATGAACTGGAACACAGTTCAATAATAATCCGAATAAAAATAAAATCCTTAACCTTGCCCACAACTGGTCATTTGCCCTAATTTAAAAAGAAACTTTTAGCTACAATTCAGGAAATTGCAGTTGAAACTCATAACATTTCTGTCAAACCTAGAGAATGATCCGCTATGGCATGACAGGTGAAAATTTCCACTCTACGTTCGATCAATTGGTTTTTTTCGAAGGGTTCTCCGCCTTGTATTCATTATGAAAAACTAAGTGAAATGGTCGTGAAGTAAAATGTAGATTAAATTTATAAAATCCATCAACCATTTTCACACATAATTGAATGACCATTGTATGGAAGATTTCTATAACTGACACTCTGGGTAATTTTTAGAACACTCGCAAAATTTCTTGACATTTGGTAATTTCTCACCAAATTTGCTGCCAAAATTGATGCCAGTGCAATATAGTACCAATGTCTCACCAGACCAATTACCAATAGAATGCTATGCCAGCTGTTGATTAAACAAGGAAAACAACATACAACAAAAGATTTCAAAAAGTGGGGAAATTTTTATTAAAAAATGTAATTAATCACGATTACAAACAATTAAACACATAAAAAAAAAATAACACGTATCTACGATATTCTCTACACCTTTTGTAACGAACACTAATTCTTCCATTTCTTTTCAGCAATAATCTGACCTGCATGACATGGAATGTGAAAAAATATAACATCAGCCTTTGAATTTGTATTAATCCGCAATTCCGCATGAACACTCGTAGAAAGAGCTTTACCGAATGAAATGCCTAAAGATATGCAACCAAAGTCGTGAAATTTTTATTTTTAGCCTCAAATAAATGTCTCAAACTTCACAAGAATCAATTTTTGAAGTAGTTTTGACTTACTTACTTAGACAAAAGTCCATTTCCCGAATAAGTGTTTGTCAGTTTTTTACCTGTATACGAAGATGAATTCAAACGGCATTAGCAAGTTCTCATTTAATAATCGTTGGTAGCTCATGATTAAAATTGATTCCTCGTTATTGAACAAACTGGCAGTGAACAAAAACAACATCTGAAGTAGTCATTTAGTTCTTAAACTGTATTTCCAATCTCATTGCCAGCAAAAGATGCATATCTCAGAAAGAATATGAATTCATCAATGCAAAGCTGATGCTCACGTCCAGTGCTTCTCAACCAGTGGTCCGCAAAGAGCTAGTGATAATTAATCTATATCATTTTTGCAGTTGTAATTAAATGTTTTAAATGACATTTTTGGATTCATCTCATTTCACCTAATATAAATTGTTGTGAGACTATCATCCCTATCGTATGTGGTCAGCATAGGATTTGGAACATCAGCAGTGAAAAAGTTGAAAACCACCGACTTTAACAACAATAAGAACTTCTTTAGCAATGGCATGTCATTTGAAAGTCGGAGTTGATAAGAGAACTGTGAAACAATATACTTGTACAACATGTTTACAGGTGTTTTCAAAAGCTTGCAATTTGAAGACACACATGAGGGTTCATACTGGCGAAAGACCTCATGTGTGCGACTGTTGTTCAAAGACATTTTCAAAAGCTGCAAATTTAATAAAACACATGAGCGTCCATACTGGCGAAAAACCATTTTCATGTGACATTTGTTCAAAGACGTTTTCTCGTGCTTCACATTTGAAGAGACATTTAAGTGTCCATACCGATGGCGAAAAAGCATATTCGTGCGAAGTTTGTTCAAAGGCCTTTTTTTATGCTTCCAGTTTGAAGACACATTTGAGAGTCCATACTGGCGAGAAACCCTATTCCTGTACATATTGTTCAAAAGCATTTTCTGGTGCTCCAGACTTAAAGACACATTTGAGAGTGCACACTGGCGAAAAACCATATACGTGTGACTATTGCTCAAAGTCATTTGCTGATGCTAAACAATTGAAGGCACATAGAAGGATCCATACTGGAGAAAAGCCATATTTGTGTAATTATTGTTCAAGAGCATTTTCTAAATCCTGGAATTTGAAAAGGCATTTCATTGTGCATACTGGCGAAAAACTTTTTACCTGTGAACATTGCTTAAAGTCATTTTCTAATTCTTCACATTTGAAAGAGCATATGAATGTCCATTCTGAGGAAAATTCACATGCAAATGATTATTGCTCGGAAGCATTTTCTGATTCTAAAGAGTTGAAGGCACATAAAAGGATCCATGCTGGGGAAAAGCCCTACTTGTGTGATTATTGCTCAAAATCATTTTCTGATTCTGAAGAGTTGAAGGCACATAAAAGTATCCATGCTGGAGAAAAGCCCTACTTGTGTGATTATTGCTCAAAATCATTTTCGAAATCTTTTAATTTTAAAAGACATTTGAGAGTGCATAGTGGTGAAAAGCCGTTTTCATGTGAATGCTGCTTGAAGTCGTTTTCTGATTCTTCAAATTTAAAACAACATATGAAAGTCCATTCTGGCCAAAATTGGGATACCTATAAATATTGCTCCAAAGCATTCTCTGATTCTGAACAGCTAAAGTCACATAATGGGATCCTTTCTGGAGGAAATCTATAATTGTAGGAATACTGTTCGAAAACGTTACATTTTTTAAGTCTTGACATCTGAAAAGCATTTGATTGTACTTTATGGCGTGAAACCATGGACATGTAAATATTCTTTCCAGTCTTTTTCCCAGATCTTCAGATTTAAAACATATGAAAGTCCATGCAGGCAAAAATTTATATTTGCTCAAAATTTGAAACCTAACAACATACTTGGAAATCGAGTAGCCGAAAAAATCGTATTTTTGTTGATTTTCGTCCCACCCATATTCTCCAGAAAGATATCTGTAAACTAAGTTGCGAACTCATGCTGGCTAAAAGAGTTACCTAGTAAAATGTGTTCAACAGAATGTGCTCAAGTTTCTAAATTTACTATCAAATACTTGATTCCGTGCAGGAAAATAAAATGTGAGTATTGATTTTATGAAATTTGTTATAATGGATTTTCTTAATTAATGACAATAATGGAGAGCAACATCTGAATGTGTCCTTGCATTCCTTTTGCTTGCGAATTGCAGCATTTTCTAATGCTTCAGAAATTGGAAAATATGAAAAAAAAAAAAAAAGAATTACTGAAAAACCAGACTATGATTTTATCGCCAATTTAATAAATAGTTGAAATATCCTGTTTCTATGCAAATATGGATGCACAGTGTTGGTTGGTTGTATGGCTGAAAACTGCTGCTTCGCAAGTTTTAATTGCATTAGGAAATAAAATTCTAGGGCCTTAAAATAGCCTTAAACCATTTTATTCAATTTTCAGCCATTTTGTTCTTATCAGAAATACTATGTCTTCACAAATTTTGGATACATATTATCAACTGAAATAAAATGACTGATTGAGTTGCTGTCCCTTCTATAACATTAGTCACTTGCCAATTTGCCCCGTGAAACGTGATCAGATTATTTTCTGTTGAGTTTTGTTCAAAGTCATTACTGAATTTATAAAGTTGAAGAGACACTTGATCATCTATTGGTGAAGAAACGGTTTTGTTGCTAAATCTGTTTTGGGTAATTTTCCTAAACTTTAAACCTGGAAGCACTCATAGAAAAATAGCCTGGGAGAAACTATATTTTGTTGTAATGTGTTTAAAGATGCCTCTTGCAGTCAAACTCATTATTCACTAAGCAGTAAGTTACCGCCCCTAAGCCAGGGCTAAGGCAGAACTTCAATGTACCAACAGCCCAGTTACCCCATCCAGGGCCGGATTTGGAAGTGTGGAGGCCCCGGGGCAACGAAGGAGTGGAGGCTCCTAATCAGGGTTCGAAAAGATCATCATATTTTCGAAAATATCCGATACTTTGATATATATCCGAATATTTTGATATATATGTATATCCGATATTTTCGATCAGCACTTTAATAGTAAATACATCTTGAAGTTACTGCTATTTATTTTTTTATATTTTTATTATTATTATAATTTATAGGGGAGAAAAAACGTAAAATTTTGCTGACCCATGAAAGTTAAGATATTTTGTAAAAATTTTATAATGGGGGCCCCTTTGTTGTGGAGGCCCCGGTGCAGTAGCCCCGCCTGCCCTCCCTTAAATCCGGCCCTGACCCCATCTGCAGTTCCGTCCTTCTTTTGGATTAATCAATCTTGAATAATAAGGAATTACCGAGCTGGAAGTTGATGTCATCTCATTGAAGCTGACCAGCCAACCACCAACAAGCTGGTAGATAAAGTTAATTTTTCACCAGCGAGAGTCCGCAGACATGGTGCAGTTCAACTCATAAATTGAAAGCAAAGCTTGGGTAATAAGCAGTAAGTTCCCTTATCTAAGCATACCCAAAGGCATTACGAGTTGAACAGCACCATGTCTGCAAACTCTCGCTGGTGAGATAAATTTACTTTATCTACCAGCATGTTGGCACTTTCAGCTTCAGGGAGATGACATGTGCCTCCAGTTTGGTCATCCTCTATTCCAAACTGATAAGTCCATAACAAGGACGAAACTGCAGTCTCCAGATGGAATAGCAGGGCTGTCGGTATGCAACTCATAATTCATGTCTGCAATGGAAAACTACCTTATCATTGAAGGTGTTTCTTGAGGTCTTGTCTCAAAATGAAGTTTAAGAGATGATTTATTTCAGCTGTGTAATTGTCTGGACAGTTTCAGGCTGAAAGATTCAATATTTTAATTACTGTACTGCTGTGTTAATTTATTAATAATATTAATTTCAATGTATTGCTTTGTAGCAGAATAAACCATGCAATAAAAACTTTTTTTTGTGTGAAAATAATTGTTATTGCTGATTACTTTCTGCACACAAACGTGTCTTTTATTAAATCTACAATACATTACTTAGCGTATGGCTTCAAATTATAGTAATTCCAATATTGTGAAAAGAAAAAAAAAAAAACAATTTTTTTCCTAAAAAAAGTCAAACTATTTTTTTTAATTAACAGTTTGCGCGTTATTTTGATCATACTTTTATGTTTTGTTTAAAGAATATAGCAGTGAAATGTATTTTATGATAATAGAGGGTTGTTTAAAGAGTTTGGATAGTTTAAAAATTGCACTACTCTACACGAAATCACAGTGTTATAAGTTTGAATGCTTTTGGAGTATTTTTTGTATGGTGGATCAAATTCAAAGCCAGATAATTCCTGTCACTAGGGATTGCAATACCGGACCAAAAATTTAATAACGGTATTCGGTATTTTTTTAACTTGATACCGGGAGTACAGGTATTAATACCGGTGTAAGAAATATCTCAAAAAATATTCAAATCATAATGTTTTGCTTATTATTTTGTGGAAAAGAGCATTGTTTACTTATTGCGAACAAATAATAGAATAAATATCATAATAAAAATCAATAATAGCAAGAAATATAATGCATCTATTTAATTGTCACTAAGCCTGGAACTTATTTCAGTGAAAAAATTCCTGCAGTTGAAAATAATCTTTCTGAATTCACGGAGCCGATGGTACTGTTAATAATGCGCGATACACCTCCTGTAGTTGCCTGGAAGTCCATCTTCAAATAATTCGGTCTTGATCTTGTCGGTTTTGAAAAAATCATTTTTGTGAGTGTAGGTGTTTCTACTGTATTGTGAATATTTTTCTTTTCCATCATTATTATTTATAACTGAGCAGTTACTATTATATATCTAATAAAAACTGTTCTTCGAGGAACAATTCTTTTCCACTATTTAACATCATCTTCAGCGATTTCCTCTTGGTCAGAATAGGTTGGTGTTTGCTTTTTATTTACCATTTGGTTTGAAATTTACAATTGATTTGATCATGTTAGTTTCTGTCTTTATTTATTTATTTTATTTATTTATTTATTTATTTCCGTTTTCCTTTCGAAATTATTTACGATTTTGTAAATTTCTGAAAAAATGCTCCAACTGATTATGCCTTAACCTCTTTGCAAATGTTCAAGGTATTATCAATATTATCTCGCTTGGTGTAAAGCTGAATATCGAGACAGAACAGCACCCTAATACCGGTGACGACAAATTAGTATTTGTTAAACTAAATAGAAAAAGTTTTTCTCAAAATTCAGTACAGTTGAGACAAATATTTAAAAACATAAATTGTTCAAAGCAGAAACACATTCGTAATTACACTTACAACTAGTTTTCACTAGAGGGAAAGTCAAGGAAATGGAGGACGTAAAAACATGGTTCACATAAACTTACGAATGTACGATTTATCACACCATCTAGTGATCTGGTGCTGAGAATATCATTTTGCAATTTTTTCGCTACTTTTCTTCATTGATATTCTAGGAATTCGTGCTCTTGGAGCCAAATTTGTACTTCAATAGACTGATTTTGGAACAGCCCCATCGAAAAAGAACTTTATATTTCAAACTAGCGAACATTATAATAACATTGCTTTATTTTGAACTAGTGGTAACCGCATGACTTTGCCCGTAATAGAAAAATTAAAAGGCCCTTCGGTTCGCCTGTATATTTACAAATAATGTATGGTGAATTTTCTCGCCAGTTGGCTTGTACCCATGTTACGGTTCCACGTTATGATAATTATATAACTGTAATACTTCAGAACTTAGATACTATATTTAGAATGATTTTCACAGAAAAAATTCCTAAACCTCACAGATTATTTTCAAGTAACGTCCAGGGAATTCACGGGTTGCTACAAGTTGCATGAATGCGGGCTTCTCACTGTTGTAAAAAATATTTTTAACTACTAGTGAGAAAATATACCCTGCGTTTTTATTCAGTGTTTCGCCTTCAGCTCCGCTACGACCCATCCAGGTTGACTTTGCTCCAAATGAAAGCGAAATGTAGACTCTGGATATGGTAGCTTGCCAGGAAAGCAGGCAAATAATTTGTTGGGTAATTGCATGCAATTCTGCTTTAGCTTCGGTCATATTTGCAAAAATGCTTATTTTGGAACTTTTCCGGTAAATCAGAGAGGCGCAAAGCTTTTCCTTAAAAACATATCCCAGTTTTCTTGGGATGTTCCTGATTTATTCCGAAAACGTGACTAGCTGTTAGTGGGAGGGTTCCTGCATTTTTCAGAAAGATTCCAAGTACATTTCAGGAAAGTTACTGACTTTTGGTGGGGAGAAAACTTGTTTTTATGATGAGCTTAGATTTCGTGTATTTGACATCGCTGGAGCCAAAAGAGAGAGAGGGAAAAAAAAAAGGTGAATGAATAAATATTTACTTGAATAAATCTCCAAACAAAACCATTCAGTTTGGGTAAGAAAAATTGAAAATCATGAAAAATTAAGATTACACACGACGTATATTATTTCTTCCCTTTTTAGATAATAAACAATAATAATTTCAATTATTCATTCATATTTCAATATTTTAATTTGATTTAATATTTTATTAAGGAAAATTATTGTTTTTCTAAGAGAGCAATATGGAATTTTAACTATAAGAATCAGCCAAAAATAGTGAAATTTTGATGTTTTTTCTTCCTAAAGAAGTTTATGTGCCTGAAGAGAGGGGGGGGGGATTTATAAATAATATATAAGAATGTAACAAACTAAAGTAAAAAAAAAATATAATGCCTAGATTTTCAGGAAAACCACAGTTGGTTGAATAGCTAATTACACTTCAACTGTTGATATTATCCATTCATATTTCATTGATGTTAAGATAAAACATAGTAACAAAAGATACTAGCATTTTGCTATTTTTATAGAACGTTTTGTTAACATTTTATTTGAATTAAATGTTCTAAGAAATTTGTTAACAAAACTCATAAAATCAAACTGAGAACGAACACATTTATTATATCTTAATTGTAGACCCGAAAAAGTTTGATTTTTTTTCATTTCAAACCACTTCACCCACAACCTTATTATATAATCATTACTAGCCTAAAATATTTTGTGTTATAAATTTTAATATATTGTTCTGAATTTTTCATTGTTCACTAAATCTCATTATGTTCAATTTATTTAAATATATTTAATTCTAATCAAAAGCATTCAAAGCTTGCATTTTTACAAAGCTCACTAATATTTTACACATCAGTGAATCAAAATAACACACAAATAAATATTTTTTTAATTTAAAATGCTCCACTTATTTACATATTTTAACTCAATTTATTCCGCTGTATTAAAAGTTCAATGTAAGACATTGCTTTTATATTTTTTTTCTCCCTGAAAAAAATTTACATTTAACTAGAAAATTCTTGAAATGGGATCATCTTTAACTAAAAATTCTCCTTTGCTTTCTTGACAGCAAAATGGCAGTTCTACTTAAGTTATTCCTGCATCAGCATTAATCCGCCAATCCTTCTTTAATGTGTTTGCTCGATCTGAAATATAAAATAAATTTGTTTACACACAAATAAGGTAACTGCAGCAGTAGAGCCTGATGTAGATCCTTGGCAGGATCAATGATACAAACAGAAAATTTTCTTTTGGTGTAAACTTTTTCCTAGCTTCAAAGCAAAGGTACAACATATGTATACACAGACACACAACCAGTTTATAAGAGTTTATCCCCGTCAAAGAGCTATGCTTTTATTATGGAGGTGGTCATTCATAAAGGCCAAAGTTAATCTTTTCCTCTTTTTTGCGGCCTCACACTTTCTCAGGAACAACACCCTCCTGCTTTTAATCTGAGGTGATTATTGAATAGGGCTGGGGTCTTCATAGTGACAATAATTAAAAAAGAAAAAAGAAAGAAGGAAAGAAACTAATATGCAGCACAACACATAAGTATATAACTGAGTAGTGAGCAGTAGAGACAATCATTGCAGTTCAAGGGATGTTGAAAAAAGCTAAAATTCTCATTTGAATCTAATTTTTAATAGAGGGTTAGTTTTCAGATTATTTATATAATGTTTGAAATTTGATTCAACTGAACAAACTATAAGAATATACTTAATATACTTACTAATAAGTTTTCAATAATTGGTTACAAAGCTCATTTTTGTCGTGTAATTTAGGTTTAGTTGCTTTGTTGATCAAAGTAGATAGTTTTTAATACTTCTTGATTTGAACAATCATTTCTTTGAAAGATAGTTTTGCCAAAGCAAAAATCTTTTTGGAGGGTGTCACAAACACAAACATTAATAAGAGCTATAGTATAGAAAATGCTCAGTTAAACTATTTTCCTTTAATGATCTTGTTCTCTGAAATGATTTATTAATTAATACTTATATATAACTCTGCCAATCATATCATCTATTTTGTACTCAAAATATTCATCATCGACTGTTTTGAGGCACTACACACTTGATATTCAAGTTTCAAATTATTTTCTAATAATAATATAGGCTATTCGGATTTCCTAAACAATCCAAAGAAAAACAGTTAACCGGTAGGATAGGGTTCTGAAGAGAGCTCTGATTTTTTATCCAGAGCAGGAGCCGAGCAACCCCTGATCCAGCAGCCCCAGAGGAAAAGATTTGGAATAGGAACTTGGGGGACATTGACTATGAACACATTAAATGTGCCCCAGTCACCATTAGTGAACACGGACGTCAAACTCTTCAATCATACCTTCTGGAAACCCTATGTTGGTGAGAGTATTTGTTTTCTCAACTTGGGTGAGCACCAAAGCTCTACCAAAAGGGGTCTTAAGTGGATGGCTGCTCGCCATTAATGCCTGGTTTGAACACTGGTGGATTGAGAAAGATATTTATATGAAGTTTTCGCTAACTTAAGAGGCCGTAGACAATAAGGGGCAAATTCCCTGAATGACACCATCGAGGGTAGAATACTTTAAGGAAATGGAGATGTACATCCACCAACCGCATAGCATTGTAATATAAGGCAGCAAATGTTGCAATAATGCACAAGTATAAAAATATATTCTTCTTCACAGTGATTTTTAAACAGTCTCAGATCAGTAGCACCAACCTACCCACTTTTTACCAGAGGGTCGCACCGCATATGAAAATGATTCTCACAGGTCAGAATGCAAATGAAATTTTCAATTATAAAATTTTGTAGAAAAAAAGGAAAAAAAAAAGGGAGAAATTAAAAACTTAGAATCATTGCTTTTGCTACTTGATGCTTATATTATAATTGCTTTTGTTTTCCAGAAACCAATTTGTTTATTTAACTACAAATTTTTACATTGTGACTAATTGTAGTTTTCAATTTGTGACATTGAACAAAACAGGGCCTAGGTGGTTGGAGTTCTGCCCACGAGAAAGAGCATATGATTCAGAAGTTGGGAAATACTCAATCTCTCACTTTTAGAAAGGGGAGGGGGAGGGCACAGAAGGAACTAAATGCTAACTCTTGAAATAAAATTTGCATTAAAAAATAATTTTAAATTTCTAATTCATACACGTACATATAATTTTGCATGATATTTTTTTTAATTTTGACATCATGTATTTAAATTATGTTTTCCGCAATCACGAGTGTATGTGTGTGTGTAAGCGTGTGTGCTGCCTATGTGTAGGCATGTGTGTATGCAGGCGTGCCTGTGTGTAGGGAGGAGTGCCCACCCCCGAAGGGCAAAGGTGCAACCCCCCCCCCATTTTGCAAAGACCCCCAAAAAGCATGAGCCTCCCAAATAAGAAAATACCCCTCAAACCCCCCTAAAAACTTCAATGGCGCAGTCTGCGCCATGACCTCCCCTAGGTGGGCACCCTTGGTGTAGGCATGTGTTTGAAGTAATAATAGAGATGAGCTTGGCTTAGGCCAGGCTTGGGCTTTAGAATGTAACACAGACTTGAACTCATAGTAAAATATTCAATCGTCAATCTCCATACAAATACAAAGTAAACAGAAATAATTATATCTTGTGAAAAATAGCATTTTAATCAGTTGGAATTTGAAGAACGTGATAATAGTTTCTTTTAATAACTTTAATCCTTTTTACTTCTTTAAATGTTTGAATTGATATTTGCCTCACATCACTAGCTTTGTCAGAATTCCTGCCAGAGGGATTTTTTTTTTTTTTTGTCGAAACAGTCCTTAAATGCATAAAAACTGCTGTTTAAGGATCTGCAAAAATTTCCTAGCCAAGGCTTTCACATATGTCTTAACCCTGAACTCCCCCCCCCCTCCTTTTACAGTGCCTTTGCCTCATGTGTAAAGTTAACAAAAATTAAAACAGAAAATTAACAGATATTTATAGTATGTTTTGGATTACTATTACAAAGTATGAAATAATAATGCATCTGAAGTGGAGCATTTCAAGAATTTTTTTTAAAAATATTCTTCATTAAAAGTTTAAAAAACAAAAAATTCAAATGTTGGGCACTTACGGGTTAAGTTTTTGATGCAAGAAGTTTTCCTCGGACTCTAATTCTGATATGAGAAATATCAACCGGGGCACAAGCTTTCAAAAATGAGCACAAACTCATGAGCAGGGGCGGACAGGGTCTCATTGGCGTGCGGAGGGCTTCAGAAATGGGGGTACCACTGTACCAAGAAGTTGAAATTGCATTTGGGAAAAGCTCCCATACTTGTTCGCTTAAGGAAAAATTTTAAATATTTTGAGTAAAAAAGCATTTTTAAAGCGTATGAGGCAAGAAATTAATGTGCCTAAAAATATAAAATTTTAGCCACTTTTATATTAACTTTCATTTCTATGTACTAATGGGGGTACCACGGTATCCCTGGTGACCCCCGTGTGCACGCCTATGCTGGGTCTACCAAGAAGGGGCGAACCTTGACTACCAAAAAGGCGCTAAAAAATAAATAAATGAATAAAACGAAGGTGCACAGGTTTGAGGGCAGGGAAAAAAAAATGAAGGCGCACTTAATTTTTGACATCTTGAATTCAAATAATGTTTTTTGCAATCACAAGTGTGTATGTGTGTGTGTGTAGACGTGTATGTGTGTAGGCATGTGTGTGAACAGACATGGGTGTGTAGATGTGTGTGTGTGCACAGACGTGTGTGTGTATAGATGTGTGTGTGTGTGCAGACGTGTATGTGTGCAAATGTTTATGTGTGCAAATGTGAATGTGTGTAGGCGCATGTGTGTAGGCATGTCTGTGTGCATGTGTAGGGCATATAGAAATCACCACCCAGGTTTGGTCCCGCTTGAGTTTGTAGAGGCTCAGGTCCAAAAATCTTAAGTTTAGCTTTGTATGAATGAAAACAATTTGTAATGACAAATTGTGGCGACAAAAAATTGTCTACCTAATAAAGTATGAAACGAGCTAGACTTATTCTCGATGTCATGATAATCTGAAAAATCAGTGCAACATCAACCTCGGTCAAGGGAGCTTAATAAGCAATTTGCGACCGTTCAAAAAAAAAAAAAAAAAAAAAACGAATATCTATGATGGAAAAAATGTAAGGTATTCACAGGGCTGACAAGAGGTCATCTCAACCCAGTCGGAAACAAGTGGCCCAGCTTAGAATCATGGTAGTGTGGTTAATAAATTTTATAAGGAGTTGGGGGTCGGTCAAACTAGGATCCTGCCTTGGTTTTCGGTGACCCTGAGTACACAATATCTCATCTGACTTCAAAAAAACTAACAAGAAAGAAACATCCTTTAAATGACCTCATTCAGGAATATGACAAATCCTGGGCACTGGTATCACCAGTGATGTTCCCATCATTTTTTCTTAGGGTATACTCCCAGTAATCCATTACGCACAATAAATGTATGTGATCATATACATGATAAGTCATAATGTGAAAATTTTTGAAGTTTGAGCGCTATTTTTTTAAAAAATGTTTGAGAGTATACGGCGTATATGGAGTCTACCCTATCAAGAGCGCCCATATGCAACATTGCAGGGGGGGGGCTCAAATATTTACCCCATGGAAACTGATTTTAGTGCAGGTTAGAGTTATTAAAATTTGATGTTTTTAATAACTTATTCATTAACGGCTGGAGAAGAAACGTTTTCACATTTTTGCAAAGAAAAAAGTACTAAAAGCAAGGAAAATCTAATTTCAAAAGGGAGGGGGCTTGGGCCCCCCTTACCCCCCTATATGGGCGCTCTTGTACCCTATGGGAACATCACTGGTTATCACCCAGGATTTATCGCACAAGTGACTAAAAAAAATCTTATCAAACTTCTTAAAAACAAAATCTATCAGAATGCCACTGAACTTAACCATAAAACTATGAGAAATAGATGCGCCTAGTACTTACAATTTTTTTTTCTAGATCTAAAAATTTTACTTTTTGTGATTATTTCAATAAGTAAATTTAAGTGAAAACCTTATAACTACACACTTTCCAAGTTTTTACTACAAAATCAAGTAAATTAGCAAATACGTTTTATCTGTTAAACTCTGTATACACAAATATACGTATTGTAATACAATACAATAAATAATGATTTCAGAGTGGTGAGAAAATTATACTCCTTCAAAAGAAAAAGTTTGTTATTCTCTGGCTTTATCAATATGCTAACAAAATACACCATAACAAAGTATGACCTACCTAACGCAACATTTAGAAGGTAAGCAATATTGTACTACATTACGGTGATCGAGTACAGAAGATTAACTTTTCATAAAGGTAAAATACCAAAACTATGGTGTCATTACATGATTTAAACTCAAATAAACAAAAAGAATGATCAAACAAACGGCTATCAATACATGTACTAAGCAAAAAGGAGGGTAGGATTCTTCAAAATCCAAAATGAAAGAACTAACCTTGTACTTTCGTAGAAGTATAAATCCAGTCCAGTATTAAATTCATCATCCACCAATTCATCTGATAAAGTTTCCCTCTATTGTTTTTTTCTTTTCACCTCCTTTTTCTGTCCTTCTGGAGCTGCGAAAAGTGAATGTTTGATACAATTAAATGAAACTATGCACACATTCAGTACATTACAAAGTTATGATAAGAGTTCAACAAAAATTCCACTTACCGCAAATGCCACATTTTGTCCCAAGGATAGCGCATCTTATCGCTACTTTCTTCTCGTTGTTAATAACAGCAAAAATATTTCTTTAATTCTTCCATTAAAAAAATTGATGATACAGCATACGTTCAACTTCGGTGGCCGCCATTGCTAATGTTTACAATCTGAAGTCGAGCTCCTATTGGCTGTTAGAATGCGGAATCCGCTGGCGGAAGCAGAAAAGTTGAAATTTTTCTACTCTCGATTCAGTCGCGTTTCCGTCGGGCAGAATCGGAAAAAAACCTGTTTTTCCGATTCCGCATTCGGTTTCAGTCGGTTTTCCGCGCATGTGGAGTCCAGGCCTAAGGGGAAGTGCTCGAGAGAGAAAACATCAAATAATATCGCCGCCGTGTACCACGTTGTTAAGTCCTTCGATTGTTAAGTCCTTCGATTTCGGTGTGAAATACTAACTCTATTTCTCAATGAGCGCAACTTCTAGAGCCATTTTTAAATCGGCATAACTCAACAACTTACTGTAGTCATTAAAATAAACGAATTATCAAACATCCAAGCGATTGATTAATAAATTTGAGTCATTTTATTAAGACAGATTTTTAATTAAAAATAACAAGAAAAGCATCTCACTTAATGCTTTTTAAGTATAAAAATCAGTAAAAATATTTTGGTTGTTTTTTTGTGAAAGAAGAAATAAACAATTATACCTCAAACTGTGGCGAATTCAGCTGAATTGAAAACATTTCTATTCTAATAATTTTTAAAAAACTAAAAGGAGAATTTACGTAAGAAATGCGCTGTTTTCACGAAACAAAAATGGTCTCAGATTTAAAGAATTTTTATTACCTTTAATTTTCAACAGACGAAGAAAAGGCACGATATATCCGATAGAGCGATATTTCAAAACGTGATGTAACGAGGGTTTACGGCATTAAGAAGCATTAAACCAATTTTTATTTTATAATGCAGCTAAGTTCAAATTTTAAACCGACTTGGAATATATCATGGTTCAGGAGTGCCCTTTTTAAAGAATACAAGGTGCCATTTTCAGAATTCTCCAGTCCTATTCCTGAGTCAGTCTATGTGTATGTCAGTAGTGTTTCTTTTTTGATGCGTTCTCCCCTCCCCCTCTTTTCGAATACACTATATTCTGCACCTATTTAAAGTACACTAATTGTTTTAATTTCTTTTCAGCAGCAGTCTGGACTGCATGACATGGGATTTGAACAGCCTTCAACTCATTCGTCAGAGGAATTGAATTTTACCGAACTAAATGCCTAAAGAAAAAATATTCTGGCATTTTAAGTCTCAGAAGTTAAATGTCTCCCATAGTACATACGTTCAAATTTGAAGTAGTAGCATTCAGCTGAAAAGGAATTCATTCGTGGCTTAGCAGCGTCCTACTTTTCACTAAATTGAAAAGGAAGTGCTAAAAAATACGAAAGTATGATGTCGAACGTGTGAGCAGGATATTTTACACGGAATCAGTTGACCTACTTCTACACAAACTGAAAAAAGTAGATTTTCTCGCGGTTCTTGTATAAAAACATTTGCTACTGATTGACCCCTGCGGAAATGTCAAAGAATAAGTACTTTTAAAACAACATACTATGTGCTAATGTTGAAGTTTCTGAACTGGCAAAACAATTTCTGTACCTGCGCTTTTTTAACTACTTTGATAAAAATGTTTCGTATCGAAAACTTCAGAGTTCATGAGAGAAAAGTAAAGTATCATTGTGGCTTTTGATTCCAAAGTAATTGCAACTTATATGACGTTTGAGATAGTTGGTGTGAATCCATTGAAGCGGAAGTCCATTCGGACCTGAACTTGGAACAACGACAACAATTTTTCAGCAATGGCAGGCCATTTGAAAATCGGAGTTGCTGAAAAAGAATATTCAACTCAAAACTCTGTAGAGGTCTCTTCTGACGCTTCGCACAAAAAAATGCTCAATAAAACTCACGCTGCTGAGAAACGCTATTCCTGTGAAACTTGTTTTAAGGCATTTGCTACATCTGCAGATTTAAAAAGGCATTTGAGTTTGAAAGTGCACAGTAGCGATAAGCAATTTTCCTGTGAGACTTGTTTAAAAGCGTTTGCAACATCTGCAGATTTAAGAAGGCATTTGACTTTGAAAGTGCACATTAGCCAGAAGCAGTTTTCCTGCGAATACTGTTTCAAATTATTTTCTGAATCTTCAAAGTTAAAAAGCCATTTAAAACTGCATACTGGCCAAAAAACTCATTCATGTGAACATTGCTCAAAAGCATTTTATAAAGCTTCCGATTTGAAGAAACATTTGAGGGTGCATACTGGCGAAAAACCATATATCTGCCAACATTGTTCAAAAACATTTTCCGTTGTTTCACATTTAAACATCCATTTAAGGGTCCATACAGGAGAAAAACCATTTTCGTGTGAATGTTGTTCAAAGACATTTTCTCGCTCTTCACAGTTAAAAACACATTTAAGGGTCCATACTGGAGAAAAACCCTATTCTTGTGAAATTTGTTCAAAGGCTTTTGTTCAGATTTCGAATTTGAATACACAC
Source organism: Uloborus diversus (assembly GCF_026930045.1). NCBI lineage: Eukaryota > Metazoa > Arthropoda > Arachnida > Araneae > Uloboridae > Uloborus > Uloborus diversus. The sequence continues at coordinate 5,021,730 of NC_072738.1, read as the reverse complement.
ATGAAAGTCCATTCGGGCGAAAAACCATTTTCATGTGACATTTGTTCAAAGACATTTTCTCGCACTTCACATTTGAAGTCACATTTGAAGGTCCACACTGGCGAGAAACCCTATTCTTGTGAAATTTGTTCAAAGGCGTTTTTTCAAGTTTCCAACTTAAAAACACATTTGAGAAAGCATACTGGAGAAAAGCCATTTTTGTGTGAATGTTGTCCAAGGGCATTTTCAGATGCTTCAGAATTAAGGAGACATTCTAGAATTCATGGCAGCAAAAACCTTATTAGTGCGGGTTTTATGCAAAAGGATTCTCTAATTCTTCCGAGTTAAAGATATGTATGGTAAAAGAACGTATTGCTTAATAATGTTTTCTCTTGCTCAGTGGCGCACCCACGGAGGGGGGCTAAGGGGCTTAAGTCCCTCCCGTAGACAAGGAATGCAGAAAAGGTCATTGCCCCTTTGACAAGGTCAAAGAAAAGGTCTAAATATGCGTTTCTTGGTCCTTAACTTTTTAAAATTGCACAAAATGGTAAAAAATTACTTCGCTTGAAATACTGCTGCTACAAAAATCTTTTCCCGAGACTTATCCACCAGTGAGATTCATCTTTCTGTTTTGAAAAATAGTATTTGCTGCAGCTTTCTTTACTCAAGTTTTTTTTTTATTTTTATTTGAGCATAATTAGATAATTTAAAAATTTGAACTGATTTTGTAGTTCGATAGATGGAGAGAGGAAGTACTGAGAACAGGAAAGAACACTATTTTTTTCTTTCCTGAAATTTCGTAAAGTTTGAATATAATCAAAATTCAACTGTAATAAAAGTTTAATAATACGAAATTTAAAAAAAAAAATCTACGTAAATCTGGGAGGGAGGATGCTGTTGAAATTTTACTGATGTTGCCTCTCACTTCGCGTATCAGAGTTCCTTTAAAAAATTCTAGCCCCTCCCAGGAAAAATTCCTGAGTGCGCCACTGCTCTTACTTCAGAATTAAAGATGCAGTTGAGCAGTTTGCACGCACGATTAAGTTGGGACAGTGTTGACTACAAATTGCTTGTAACTCTTATCAAAAGCTTATTAAACAGTTGCTTTAAATTGGCTAGAATGATGTTATGTAAACCATAGCTGTATTGTCACAGAGAAAATGAGCGACTCCTGGAATTTCAGGTCCTTTAACTCAGACTCTGACCCCCTGAATAAACTTAATTTTGTTTCACAAAATAAGGTTTATTAATGGTACTCTGAAAGCAAAACCCAGAGTATTGCTGCGATGGACTGAAAATGGACGTGAGCACGACGGGTTGCACAACCGCTGGTATAGAGTAACCTAGAGTCGCTATATAGATAGGCCGACGCACCAGCTTACGTTTTGCCATTTTGGATCGGATTTTTCATTATTGCGCTGCTAGGGTTACCACAGCAAAGTTTCGGGTTTCGCCAAATTTGCCAAAAATAATACTTTATTTAATAAACAATTCACGTGCCGCTAATATTCGCTCGCAGCGAACAATCACTTAACGCGATTACTCGCCAGAAAAGACAACCACTCGAACATTCGCTCCGATCCAAAAAGGCTGATCTTAAGCTGATGCGCCGGCTCGTATATATAGGGGCCTTTTAGAGTAACCAGTTGGTTGATTTGATGACGTCACAGACTAATAATAAGAGTAGACCGAGCTTTCTCATTCTTGCTGATGAAAAAAATTGGTTCATGATGTATCATGTGACTGGTGGAAGGCTTGGCGAAGACTTTGGCAGCATGGTTGCTAGATGGAAACATTATCTATAGTTTGGCACTCGACATGTATTTTAAGACGTAATGTGTTTTCATTATAATTTTTTTCCAGGTGCTGAAATTGAACTGTTTTTCTTTTAGTTATGCATTATTTTGACATTAGTAATTAATTTTTGATCACAGTTTTCAGTAACTTTTATTTCATTCGGAACTGCTACGTCAGCGTTGGCGTAAATGTTTTGCGTCAAGGTAAAAATGTACTAATCGGTATCTTAAATTGAAATTGTAGGTAAAAATCTTACCGTTTGCCGATTCTTTTTGGGCGCTTGTATCTTTAATTACTTAGAGAGTTATTGAAATTGAATAAAGAAAATGCACAGTACTATCTAAACGAAAAACTCACTATATTGACAAAATTTTTACAACTTAGAATAACAAATTGACAAATCGGACTCCATTAAAGATCATTCTTCCGTGTTCCATCAATTCAATTTATTTTATTTATTGTTGATCGTCTGCTGCGATCAACGCCCGCTGTTGCTAGGAAATCCACTAGTCACATGGTTTGGTTTATGAGCAGCAAAAGGGTTGCCATAGCTCGGTCTACTCTATTATTAGTCTATGCGTCACGGTGAGAACTAAGCCCATTAACCGGTCCAATAGTCCGTCACGATCAGTAAAATTAGTCCATCAACTGGTAGCTCGTTAGAACGCGCCTGGTTAGTCACCGTTTACTCTATTCGAGACATAACAATTGATGAAAATCCTTTGTTAAGTGACTATTTCTCAAAAACATTTGTTGCTAGACTGGAAGTTGCACGTTAGCAGCCATACTGGCGAGAATTCGTATTTGTACTAAGATTGCTCACGATATTTTTTCTTTTTAAATAAGGCATTTCAGAGTACATAGTGGTAAAGGTAATTTTTCCATGAATATTTTTCCAATCACTTTCTTGATCTTTAAGTTGAAAACAACACATAAAGTCAATTCCTGCTCCAATAAACTGTACACTGTTAAAAAAACCTGAAAATTCAGGTAGTTTTCTGACTGATTTTAACAGAATATTTCCGTAATAGCTTCAAAACGTATTTTTTCCTTACAAAAACAGAAATATCACGAAAGAAAATAACGAAAACGGAATTTTTCCATTTTTAGGGTTGCCGCTGTGCTGTTACTTTGTTAGTATTCTGATTAGCCTTCAAGTTATGATAAACGTCACTTTTTGATTGTGCTTATTAAATCGCACTGTTACATGTTGTTAATTAAAAGCTTATTTAGATAACATCTCAGATGTTGTAGACAAAATAGATAGCTTGCTATTTCATGTCTGGAGAGTAATATACTCGTATGTCGAAATTGTTTTTACTCCTTTAGGCTTTGTAGGTTTGGAAAAAATGATCGCGCCATTTTCAGACAGGCAGATGTGTTTTGATCCCCCCGGTGATTTGTTGTGGATTTTACTGAGTCAGTATCAGAATATTATTGCGGTGTATTATTTTGCTCAATACTTCGAACAATTCTATTCGTTAGTCATATTGTGTGTTCTAGCGGTGAGAATAGTTTTAGGATCTCGTGTTATCCATTTAAAATAAAGGCTATTTATTGGATTACTTGTATCCAGATGCAATGAAGATACTTAAATTTAGCACCGCTGGTCACATGTAAGTATTGCTGAATATCTTTGTATATGTTAATATACAAATGTATTTTTCTTGTTAATATGCATTTGATAGAATTCCGATGGTAGCTGATTTAGAATTTATAGAACTATTATAAAGTTATTGTTTTTGCTCTAACGCATTGTATTCTTTTGAAAGTCATTAAAACATTAAATGCCAACATTTCGTATCAACCGGAGATTATCGTGGTTGCAAGCAAGACAGAAAAAATCACTCAATTTTTTTTTTTTTTTGGCTGATTGAAAATAAACATTTTAAATCTCTAAATAAAAGTGTTTCTTGCTGTTATATTTTTTGCGAAAAGGCATAGTAGATTGTTAATCTTTGAAAATACGATTAAAATTTCGACAAGAATAAGTTTTCTTGACTACTTAGAAATCTGGAAACATTCATTACTCCTTTTGGGATTTCATTTCTAATAATAAATATAAATTACTTAATTTATTTTATTAGGATCTCATCCAACAACTTATTTGAGATTATTGCAAGTTTCTTGTAAAAACATTTCGGGTAAAACGAACTGATTGATATGTTTAGCCTAAGTATAATGATTATGCACTAAAAATCTATGTTGCTATTCCAATGAGTGAAAAATGCGGAAATCACCGGGGGGGGGGGGGTATACATCATCTGAGCCAAAAATTCTTCACGTGTATGTCAATGATTCTGCTTTTAAACACAGTAAATTGGTATACTCTCCAATCAGGTATATTATTCCATGATAAAGTCAACAGGTTTTTAGTGGTATTTTATTTGACTCATTCTTCAAATAAAAATATTCTATTTTTCATATATGCTTTTCCATGCCACCCCAGACAATGTACGACGAAGAGAATATCGAACAGTATCAGCAGGGACAATTGGTGTCATAATCAAATCCATCAATTTTTCTGCTTGTACTATTTGATTAATTTGATTCATCTGAAGGTGTATGGTAGGTAAGTTATCAAGCAAAATTTTCACTTAAAATATATTTTAGTAATAAATACAAATTAAAAAATAATAGTTTTTGAATGGTTATCTATTTTTCTATTATACATATATCATTTTAAAGATAGAATTAAAAAACGAGAATGAAATTTCAGTAAAATATGTGAAAATGAAAAACGAAAAAATAGCGCAACGAAAAATCAAGAACCGAAAGTTCTGTAAAGACACAGAAAATTTAAAAACGGAAAAAGAGATGAACGGAAAATTTAAAAACGGAAAAATAGATCAACGGAAAGAAGAGAAATGGAATTTTCGTTAAATCACGGAAAATTTATAAATGGATGAACAGAACTAAACGGAGAAATGAGAAATGGAACTTCTGTTAAGTCACGGAAAATAATTTAACGGAAACGTAATATTTACGGCAACTTTGCTGCCGGTACTTTATCCGTTATTTTCAGGAAATTTTTTTAACAGTGTGGGGGAGCTGCAGCCACTGTCTAATGGAGAATGAAAAAGGTATAACAAACGCATGCCGTAACTTATAACTTTTTTTGACGCTTAGTGAATGACAGTAATTTTTCATCGTGTTTGTGGGAAGCTTTCTTTTCTATTTTTCTGAAATTATATTACACCATAAACTGACTGATGCTTGTAGTTTACCCCAAAGAAAACACGTGGAATGGAATGTTTTACTTTTCTTTAGTATTGTTAATCACCGCAAGGTAGCGTATTCGATATCTGGAGTTGCGAATCTGTATATATAAAGTAGCTTGTCCTGACTGACAATCAACGCACAGTCAAACCTATTGAGGCTAGAAAGCTGAAAGTTGGAACATAGGTTCATTTTATGACGTAAGCGCGTGCTAAGAAAGGATTTTTCGAAATTTCTATTTTAAGGGGGGTGAAATGCAAAATTCTCAAGAATGGGCTCGAGTTTAGGGTCGAACCAGGTATTAAAAAAATACGAAATTTTACAAGGGTTACTAATATTTCAGCCTCATCCACGTAGGATGCTAATTAACGGAGATATTAATTAAAAAACTCAATTTTATATCCACTTGACCATACGTCTAGGACAAAAAATGATCCGATTTTTTTGGTTTTTATACCGTTGGAAAGCCCGCAAAAAATAATCATTTCGAAAATATCCGCAAGGACTAGAACCGCGTACATCGAAAAATGACTACAAAAAAAGTTATAAGCGTTTGAAGTAAAAAAATTTATTTCAAAAAGAAATTTCTTCCTCCATTTTTTGCGCGGGATTAATTTTAGCTTGTAGAAAAGTCCTATTCTATTCTAGAGTCACAACTGACTTCAACTGTATTTATGTCGAGGACTGCATACTAAGTGCCTTGCCTCCATTATTTTATATACCGATAGATGGCAGCACCATCACCGGATCGAACAGTTAGTGAGAATTTTGAACTAGTCCAGGAGCTAATAGCTACCTAGTACTAGCACCCCCAGAGGTATCGTTTCACTTGGAGGACATTGAGACCACGAGCATATTTAACGTCGCCCAGTCCCCTTTAATGACGACGGTGGGTCTTCGACCAGCGAGGATCGAACCCGAGGCCCTCCGGTCCCGAGTCCAATGCCTTACCGATCAGGCTACCACGGCCCTAGTAGAAAAGCTGAACAATATTTGTTGCCATTTCTTGCTTGAGTATAGCAAAGTAAAATTTCTTGCAATTGGTTTTTAACGCATTGGGGCTTTGTCCGTGGAACTTTGGTACGTTAAGCGATGAACTATACAGTTGGACGATTTTTTGAGTCTTAAAGCTTCTGTAAATCTCTTAAAATGTTTTCCGAATAGTTTTGAATTTCAAAGAGACTTTAAAAGGTTTTGAATGATTATTTTACATAGGAGGGAGGGGGGGGGGGCGTGGATTTTTTTACTCAACGGAATTCCTTTAAATTCTCAGCACGGGCATCGCCGGGCGGGTACTGCTAGTATTGATATAAAGTAAAATTTGAGAGAAATTTGAAATCTAGGCATTGAACTGATAATAAACCTCGTTCTCATGGACTTTCTTCCCAGGCGTTTTATCCCGTAATATATATGAAAACTGCTTATTAAGTCCTTGTTAGTGTAAAACAGTATAGTTGCAAATTTTATTTTACGAATGTGCTCTAACACCTGCGATTTCATTTTTTCAATATATTTTTTGTGTGTTGATCATAAATCAATAACTAAACGACACAATATTTCCAGTAATCGTAGCTGTTGTTAAAGTTCTCTGAATAGTTATTCAAAGTTAACGTTGCTGCTAATCAAGGCTTAAGCTTATTTCTTGCTGTTTTGTTGGTGTTACTACTTTTGATATTGTCCGTTCACTGGGAGAAGGCACTTGGCTCCGCCTTCGTCACATGATGTCCGACGATTCTAGTTCGTTGTTTTTGGAAGAAAGCTAATGATCATAGCATTTCCGTAAAACAGCAACAAATTTAAAATTTAAGAATAACGAAAGTAATAACGGAAAAAACGAATCTAGTGACGTAGGGTAGCGGACATTTTTCGCACGTTTAAATGGTGGGTAAAGTTGAGGTTTTCTCATTTATAAGCACGAGAATGCGTTTATCGATCACCTCCGCGCTAAATTAAGCTCTGCATTCGAGAAGGTGAGGCGAAGTGCCACTACGTTGTGCAGTGTCGGACTGGGCAATCGCCCTAAGTACCGGTGGGTCGCAAGCCGGTTAACTTCCCGTTGTTCTTTTTTTTTATTCGCAGCTCAAGGCCCGGATTTAAGTGAAACACGATAGCGATCGAGTCGAGAAAAATTCGCATTTGACCATATTTGCAATCGCTGTTGGATGTCGAATTCACATGGCTTCTAAAACCTTGAAAAAAAAAAGGGGAATAGGGCAATAGACCAGTCTCCTATTAATTGCTAAATAATGGGCGTGCCCACGGGCACGCCGAACTTAGATTATTGGGAGGGCGAAAACTCAGTTTGGCGAATGGAACTCCAAATTTTGCCGATTGATGATAAGTTTGCCGAACGATGATATTTTGTCGAACCGTCAAAGTTTACGGATAAGGAAAATTCTGGTAGGTCACGGAGGATCGGACTCTTCTGGGCCTACCATCCCCCCCTTCCATGTTAAGCAAGATACGCCCTTGTGGGTAAAACCGCTTTTTCAGTTACAAGTACACAACCGTGAACCTCTTTTTACATGTGAATGGTGAGTATTCCTGCTGGCCTTTTTCTGAGCTAAAGCGGCGAATTGTGAAGTACAAAAGTCTCGTGTGAACGTGGCTACTGTATGTGTAACAACCGTCTCAGAAGATTGGGCGCCGGGAACATTGAGCAGTGGGAAAGTTGGGCGCCGTCGATTGGACGCAACGTTTTGGGCACCGAAAATGTTGAACAGCGCCTTAAACCTGGGCGTCCAATATTCCCGGCGCCCAATCTGCGGCCCCTAATCTTCGCATTTTGGTAACAAAGGTCCATTTAATTCCCCGTGTGTGGGTATTTTGATTCAGTGACAATGTTAGTAAAGCTAAAGAAACTCGTTTTATTTAGTAACTAGCAGTACCCGCACAGCGATGCCCGTGCGAAAAATTTAATGGAAGTCCGTTGAATAAAAAAAATTGACACTCCCTCCCCCTATGATGTGAAATGATCGTTTTTCTTTGTATAAAATGCGTACACACCTTTTCAAAAAAAAAAAAAAAACTATTTAAGTTTCTTCGGAATTTAAAACTTTTCGTCAAATCATTAAATTAGATTTACAGTTGCTTTAAAACTCTATTTAGCTAGTGAAGCGGTTTTTACTGCAATTTAAAATATTTCTTCAAATAAACAAAAAAAAGACATCAAATAATATCTTTCAAATGTAAAAATAATTCCGCAGCTCTATTGTTTATCGCCAAACTTGCCAGCAACCACGCTATCATAATCCATCCGTCTAACGAACAAAAAAAAACATCCCGTGGAACATTTAAAATCATCGTCAGAAAAAAGAAGAAAATGTCGTACATTTACTCGGATAAAACAAATCAAAAGTTTTTTTTCTTTCAAAACAAATCGTCAAAAACTTCGCTTCAAATGCCGGTAAACGTGGTTCGATAACCTCGGATGCTCTGAGTGGTGTATTTCCTTTCTTTACGCTGAAAATCTTTCTCATGTTGTCTTATGTGTGAATAAATAAAAAAGTCCAAAATCTCGAGGCAATGGCCCTCAATCCTTCCATGGTTATTAACTGGGGGGTTTGGCGCTATCGTCAATTATGGGCTATAATTGTTTGCTTTTGTCACTATCAGCAAGGCCATGGCCGAAGTACATTAGCCCTTGGTCTTTGGCGTCCACAAATTTGGCGACAATTGGGAAAATTGCTAAGACTCCTAGTTTTCAAACTCTTCCCGCAATTTCTACATTGTTTGGGGGAATTATCATAACGTAGATCGTAAAATATGCAGAATTGGCGAAAACATTTCCCCATTGCTTATAATTCCGCGGCGCCAAGTTTGTGGACCTTTAAGAAATTAAAATGAAGCGAAGCTAAAAGACGTAACCATGGCAATGCGAAACAAAACATCAGTAATTTTAATGGAGATTAGATTTATTCGAACTTTATTTTTAACGGCTTGTAACTTTTTTTCCTTTGGAGATAGAAGGTTATTTTTTCGACCATAGGTCGAGATATTTCTGGAGTAAAAAATGTCGCTTTTTCCAACGGTGTCAAAAAGAAAACTGTGGGACAATTCCTTCACTTTTTATTGATAGATTTAATGTAGAAAGTATTGCTAAAATTTCAGCTAAGCCTAAAAAGTTCGAGATAAAAACGCAAATTGCTCCCGTCGTAATGAAGTTAGAGCATCATAACAAATTCAGTTCCTGTTCAGTTCCTCTAAAGAGTTTTTCTGCAAGGAAACCTAAAGAAGTACTTAAGAATTTAGTTTTGCAAAAAGCCATAAAAAATTTAAAAATGTCGTACATTTAACTCGGATAAAAACAAATCAAAAGTTTTTTTTCTTTCAAAACAAATCGTCAAAACAATGAATTACATTAACGGTTGCCTTAAACCAATAATCCTAGACTGAACTGTTCAGCGCCTAACGTGCCAAGCGACCACGCTACCGGAACCGAACCCTTTTGCGAATGAAGCGGATGTTTTTTCTTTGGCAATAATCAATGTTTCGCCAAGCATATAAAAAGGTATAAAATCACATTAACGGTAGCTTTCAAATCTTTATATATATAGCTGCGTTGCTCGGCTTTGCCCGGTCTATCTTGAGAACAAAAATTTTGTCAAGTGACAAATATTCAACAATTAATTAAAGGAATAACTTAATAACTTAAAGAATAACTTAAATAAAAGAAAATAAACACCATGCAAAATTACCCTTCCAAACAATGACGACAGATATTAAAATACTTTTAAGAAGTTAAAATGCGAAAGATGGATTTTAAAAGCGTAACCATGGAAACGCGAAAATAAAATGGTTGACAACCTGCATCAAAATGACATATTTCAAAATTGATTTAAAAACGCTTGTAACTTTTTTTCCTTTGAAGATAGAAGCTAATTTTTTCGACCATAGGTCGAGAGAGATCTGGAGTAAAAAATCTCGCTTTTTCCAACGCTGTCAAAAAGAAAACTGTGGGACAATTCTTTCACTTTTTATTGATAGATTTAATGAAAAAAGTACTACCAAAATTTCAGCTAAGCCTAAAAAAGTTCAAGATAAAAACGTTAATTGCTCCCGTCGTAATGAAATTCATTCATAATCTAAAGCATTGAAAGAAATTGCTTAGAACGCGAAAAATTCTACCCTTTTCAACGATATAAAATATTAATATGTGCAAGTAATTTTTAACTCCTTTAATAACCAATAATAGGCAATTTACGTGAAATTTGGGCCTAAATTGGAATAGAAAAAGAACTATTTATCGGATTTTTTTCGAATTATTGCCTATGTTACTCAGTAAGAAAGCACCTTTCATAAAGTGAAGGAATTTTTCAAATAGGTGCAGTGGTTCCAGAGATTACCTCGAACATATAAACACACAAAAATCCGCCCTCACTCTTTATAATATTAGTAAAGATAACTGTTCTTTTTGTTCATAATGAGCATGCTCCTTGTTTTACAGACTTATTACGATTGCGTAAAAAATGCTGAAAAAACGGTAAACAGAAAGATAATGCCAGTTTTCATCGATTCTCTGATGAGGAAATCTAAAATGAGGAAAATACGATTTAAAAAAAAAAGAAAGAAAGTATTTCCTACTAAATGAATTGTTCATCATCTTCATATTATTGATTCAAATAACTTTCAAAACATCTCTTTTTAGCCTACTTTCCCAGTAAAAATCAGAGAAAGAAGAAAAAAGCATGAAAGAAGGCTTAATGAATCTTAAAAATATCCTGAAAAACAGAAAAAAGTCAAAAATAAATAAAATAGTTCGATAAATTTTGGAAAAATTAAAAATTGGAAAGTAGGGTATTGAGATGGGGAAAAATGTCTGTCGGTCAGTCTGTCTGTCTGTCCCCCCTCCCTAATAACTTTTGAATGAATAGTTCGATCTGAACAAAAATTTTTTTTATTTGAAAGATCTCGGCGAGGACATCTCATTCCCATAATTCATTTTTTGATTTGAACAATTTTTCGTTCAATTTTAAACAGTTCAAAAACACTTAACATTAGCGCCTACGGGGAAATTCAAATCAAAAATAAATCTTGAACTTAGAAGCGAAGTGGCTCCAAACAAACTTTGTAGGGAAAAGCTTTTGATGAAAAACATGTATCGAAAATATCTTTTTGATTTGAACAAGTTTTCGTTCAATTTTGAAGAGTTCAAATCTCTTAAAATTAGCGCCTAAGGGGAAACTGAAAGTCAATATCGGTTCCGAACTTAAAGTCGGATTTACTTCAAACAAACTTTGTTTTAAATAGCTCTTGACGATCTACTCCTGACGCCGACTCCGAGAATTTAGGGGCACCTGACTCCGACTCTGACTCCTGTGCCCAACAATTAATCGGACTCCGACTCCCCGACTTCGACTCTGACTTCGTAGCTTTGGCAAACATTTATGCACGGAGGACAAATGACTGACTCCGATTCTTGCATATTCGACTCCGACTCTTTTATCCCAAAATGAGATTGACTCCGACTCCGCTGCTGTGGTTTTAACTGTGAAATAATTATTGTTGATATGACTTGTTTTAATTTTCACGCTAAAGTTTTAATTTAGGTATTCAGTTTTCGGCGAATAAACTCGAAGTCATTTATGTTAAAGATATGCGCAGACTTTTTTTTTTTTTTTTTTTTGACAATGAAAATTATTTCTTTAAGTTAACATTTTATTATTTTTATTTATTTTGGTAAGTGTATTAATTCGTTTAAAAAATTATTTTTGGCAACAGGGGGAAAAAGAAACAATTCTTTTTTTATTTGATGTATTTATTTTAATGAACTTATTATTATTATTTTTTCGTTTTGAAAAATTAAAGTTTTTTTTTAATGGAAAGAAGTGTTATTAGCTGCTTTGTTTAAAAGGTGCTGCTATTTTATTTGTTCGTTTTTTTTTAAAGAAAAGTTAGGAATATTTTATTCCTAGAAATCAGCTTAAAATATTAAAAAAATATGTTTGAAAAAATTTGCGATTTTAGCTATTTTTGAGAATATTGATCAGGTACTAGAAAGTAGTATGGGTATACGGGAAAAGTAGGCTCGTCTAGTTCTAGACAGAACTTCTTGTTTAAGTTGTAGGAGTAGTTTTGAATGCTCAGGAATGTATGTGTTAATGGACCGCCTGAGAATCAAACTTTCCCAATTTGATGAACCTGTGTTTTAACGGCCGGATTCACGTGAAATACTTCACAATCGCAAAAAGATAATCGCAACGACCAGATTTGCAATCGCTGTTGGATGTCGAATTCAAGTGAAACATCTAGGAGAATCGCGAGTGGCAAGTCGGGATCAATTAAAACTGATTATTAAAATATGATAATTATCTAAAATTAATTAAATAATTGAAATTAATAAAGCCATTAGTTAAAATTAGTTAACAAAAATTTTAAATTAAGTGGTAAATTATTGAAAGTTTGTAAATTAACATTAAACTGAAAGTTATCAAATACAAAGTTTCCAAATATGGATGAACCTCTGTCCTCCTGAAAATGAGTGATATATTTTCTATTAATAAAAAGGGCACAATAAAAGAAAAACGGAAAACGAAAACTGTTCTAGGAATTACTTGGAAAATGCGTGTGATAATTTAATCAAATATTAAAGCTTTGTAATATATTTCAACAAAACACGTACATTTGTACCAGGGTTGGCTTTCTGCCGGCAGAAACTGGTTTCTGCCCTGCCGGTGGCAGAAACTGGTTATAACCGGTAAAAACCGGCAGAAACTGGCAAAAACTAAAAAGCATCTTTATTAATTCAAGTAATTACAAAATGATATTTGTTTAAGTAAACTAAAAAATGTAATTCTATTTCATCATTATAAAAAATAAAACTCATTGCCCTTGATTTAGTTTGACAGAAAGAGAACTGTTTAACTGCAGATGCTCGTAACATTTGTATTAATCTAAAGGACGAGAATCTTAAGGGCACTTAAGAAAAAGAAGTGACATACAGATTTAAACAGGCAATTACTGGTTGTTATTTGCTAGCTTATACGTGTCATCTAAAATGCTTGGGATTAAAATTATCATTTGCTCAAGAAGAAAATGCCAGAATTTTACTTGCCGATAATAGCCTCGATTTTATACCTAATATCACAGATTTACAAAACAAATCGACACTATTTCACAAAACTTATTTTTCCAGTCAAATTTTAAAACCACCCCAGTTACTACATAGTAGATCATTTAATTTAAATAATATATACAATTGATGAAAGTTTCATGAATCTTTGCTGTATCCTTGATGGCATTGCCATTTAGTTCTTCTTTCGTGAGAGTATTCTGTTATTTCTCCTCTATTCATATTAAATTAAGAAATCATTTATATTTTCAATTCACCTTTTCTTACAGACAGCTGCAGAGGGCAAAAAACATAATTTTTGATTTTTAAGGATATTGTAATTAAATTGTGGTTTGGGGGGGGGGGCTAACATTTCATTATTTTCCTGTGCTAAATTCCTATTGGGTATCAAAGATTTCTTTTATGTCATTTTTTGAGTTCTTGCCGGTTTCTGCCACAAATGTGGCAGAAAGGGGTTTTTGCCATGCCGGTTTTAACCGGTTTCTACCAGTGGTTTTAACCATCTTGGCAGAAACTTTCCAACCCTGATTTGTACTTATGCCATTCTATTTGAAAACTATAGAAAGTCACCCGTCAAGGTATGACGGGTGTAAATTGCTTCAACTCTTCTACATTTGAACGAAGCAATTCCCTGTTTTGTGATATTTTGATAGTTGAAATTTTTTAACTCTAACACCAGTGGATTAACCTTAAACTCCAGTAGATAGCTCTCATTGTTTTTGTTTCTTCATTCCTCTGAGATGACACAGTCTTACCAATAAAACTGTTAAGTTACCGGATCGAGTTCAGCCTTGTCACAATAAAGCCGTTCCCTGCATGTTAAACATTACCAAAACATATTATCAAAATACATATTATGCCGTGGCGCGAATTCATTGTTGAAACACGCGGGTTACTCGATCATCGGCATTATTTATTATGAGGATAAATAAACCTATATCTATGGAGTCGAATGTATAACTATATGAATGTTATATAACGTAACCCTGTCCGATTTGAACAACATTTCAGGCAAAATCCCACAACTCTCTCAACGAAAATATTAACAAGGTTTCATTTAAAAAGCTTGAATTAGTTTTATTTATTTACATTTACAATATTCTTTTGATAATACGAAATAGAATGATATTTCCAATCTTATCCGTTTTCTAATAATCATTCCTAATCATCAATTAAAAGCTTGAACAAACTATTAACTCTTTGAGGGACGGAGGCTTCCTTTGATGCAACCATTTTTTATATATATTTTTTTTTTCTTTCTTCAGCCAACTGACACAGCGATTTCAGTTAGCTGAAAAAAAAAAAAAAAAAGAGAAGCAAGAAATGAATGGAGTTCTCAAGTGAAGTCACTTTTCCTCAAAGGGTGAAAGCTGTTCGAAAAAATTTTAAATATTGGAAAAGGCGTATTGCCGTTTTTTATCATTATTTTTTTTCTTTCTAATGGGCTGTGTTAGAAGCTTTAGCCTTTTGCGAAACAAGTGTGAACCAACGATATGGCGTCCAGTCATTCATATGCCACCATTAAGGCGTGGATGTGAATGTCAGAGGAAAATTTGATGCCCAGTTTCCACCAGATAGAGACACCTAAACACTTTTCGATGTGAAACTGCAAAATGAATTTAATTTTGTCAACAGTATTTACAGTCAAACGACCTAAGGGATATTTTACATGCCGATTAATGGAATGTATACCTAATGAAATAAATTAAGCATGTGTGTAATTTTATTTTAACAACATGTTGTTAATTTTAACAACAATACATATCATATTTTACGACGCAGGTAATGATTTTTTTTCTTCAATACGATGTTAGCAAAACACTCTATTGCAAGAAATAGTAAATATCTTTAGCTTGAAGAAAATAAGTGTTTAAAAAAAAGGCAATATATAAAAGAAAAGCTCAAAAACATTTACCTCGTATTCACCTTTTTTGTTTCTTTGCTTGTAACGCAGTAAATAGCGGTAATTTTCACCTAGTAATTTATAGTTAAATGCACATGCCTGTTTTTTGTTACGTTTAATGCTACCTTCACAATTTACTAAAGATGGATGCATAGATGCTAATTAAATAACTCCTACGTTTAATGCTACCTTCACAATTTACTAAAGATGGATGCATAGATGCTAATTAAATAACTCCTTAGTACAAAGCCAGTGAATAACAACCAGAAAATGTATTCCAATGATGCAAATACAAATATGTTTTATGGAACAACATCGAATAAGATTTTTTTTTCGTCAATTAAAAACTAACTGTTGGGATCATAGAATCACAATTCAGTAAGATTTAAAAGTAATAATTTCTAATAAATTACTTATTACATGCGTTAATATGGCCGAACTTGTAATTTCATAAACTGATCACAGTAAAATATTCAAGTAATTTTCAATTTAGCTTTTCTATAAAATTTTGATACCGTAAAAAGTTTGTTACATCAACTTCAAGTTTTATTTATTCATTTATTTTATTTATTTTACCTTCAAACACGAATTTATTTATGGGCATTTAATATGTTCCATGATCATGCTTAAATATTGGGGGGAAAACATCAGTAAAAAATCTACGTAATTTGTTACTCAGAAAGGAGAGAGATGTTAAAAGTAATCTAAAAGTTCAAATAAAATTTTTATCAAAATATAAAATGAATCTGAAATGAACCATGCCAAAAATATAGAGTTAAAATGAAAAAAAAATCAATAATTATTTTTCTCATCCTCAAACACACGAAATATGTAGAATTTCTTTTTTCGCTGCTGGCTTAGAATCTAAAATTAGTTTTTAAATGGAAAAACACATTAACACGTAAAATTGCTCGTATTATCAAGAAAACTTTAAAAGGGAGCACTGCGACTTACTTAGTTTGGGTAAACTTAATTTTCTTTTGCATACAATTTTGTTCAAGATATGTTTCCTATAAGTATGACGTAGATAAAAACTGCGTGTTAAAACAGAAAAGAATCGGAATTCAATTACTGATTCACCAGGAACGCACCTCACTCTGGCTGTCTTTCGTACAACATGCGTCTACGAAATCCACGAAAATCCAAAAAGAAAAGAGAAAGAAATAAAGAAAACCACGCCAATGAGACTGTGGGATACGGCGGAAGTGGCAATAAATGCTTGTTTTTACTTTGCCAATGGCAATTTGATGGACCAAGGAGAGGGGCTGAATTTCAAGGTCACAGGACCCAGCTAGTTTGAAAGTCGAAAGGGACATTTCCCCCGTTTCGGACGGAGTAGGTGACACAGCAAAAAGCAGACGAAAATTGGGAAGCTGCAGTTGTTGCACGAGGTTCTCGTGTTCTGAATTGACTCAAGCGCTGAGAAAATTGCCGATTACTGGGAATATTTAAGGGGAGAGAATGCTGAGTTTTATAAAATCATTATCTTTCGGAAAAATTTTGTTGATGCGAGATGCAACAACTGAGAAAAAAGGAGAGGGGTCTTTCGGGAAGGGGGTCCGGACCCCATGGACCCCTTATTACATCCTTGGGAGCTACTGGTCGAGGATAATCGCATGTACTTAAAGCGACTAAATGTGAAGCAATGAGAGAATTAGGTTTGAGCTCTCTGGGTTTGAGATGGGTAAAAATCGTTATGCAACATTTGTTCCGATTTTGAATTCATGTTCCCTCTCGTGCTTTTTTTTTTCTTGTTTTTCAACTTTTAGATCTACAATTGGACAAGAAAGCAAACTGAAAAAAAAAAAAAAAATGTTGCCGTTTAAGAAATGCGTCATATGTTCCGCATGCATATTGTATTTGTTTTGAATAAAACGCATGATGTAATTTAACTTGTACTATCGTTCTTGTTGGTTTCCTCGAAACGAGGAAGTAGTCTAATAACTATGCAGAATATTATTATTTCATCAAGTATTAAGTCATAATTAAAATAAGTACTGCATTTGTGGATGAAAACAAAGTAAGATTAAGGACGTATCGCACATTTTAAGTAAATAAAACCAATTATACTTCCAATTTAAAATCAAGGCTACTACAAATACGTTACTATTATCAGCTATCAAAGGGACCTCTGGCCCTCAAACACTGAGGGACTGCGTGCCAGGCGCCTTGCCTTCAGAAGACAACATAATAGATGGTGGTGCCATCTATGGACAGTTCGAGAATTTAGAACCAGACGAGGAGCCGAATAACTTTCTGGTCTGGCACCCCCAGAGGTATCGTTTCACTTGGAGGACACTGTGACCACGAGCATATTTAACGTCGCCCAGTCACCATTAATGATGACGGTGGATCTTCGACCAGCGAGGTCGAACCCGAGACCCTCCGGCCCCAAGTCCAATGCCTTATCGATCAGGCCACCACGACCTAAATACGCTACCGTAAACTAAAACGAGTCTTGAATTGGGTTGCCAGTTAAGAATTGAAAAATTTTAACAATAACATTACATTAATTCTAAGGGTAAGTTCGGAAACTCGCCGCAGTCGCATCGGTGCCACCGCAATTGTTCGGAAACGCAATCAGCTGATTTTTGGTGCCATCGACCAGCGTTCGGAAACGCATGATCAAATTTTACACGCTCTGTGATTGGAGCATCTATGAGAGCGTCCGTCTGCTGTTGAACTAAAACTACGGCGATGTAACCACAAGCGTTCGGAAACACAGCTGTTCCACCGGGCAACCAGAAAAATTCAGTGTTGTCATTACCGCAACCTGACCAGCTGACCGGTGAGGTGTTTCCGAACTCAGTCTAAAATAAACTATGCATTGAAAGCGATGCCATTGATGTTTTTCTGCACTTGCGAGGGATTTTCCTAACTTATGACAGCTCGAGAGCAGTTGCAATTTTTGCGAGAGAATCGGAAGAAATTCGCAACTCCAGCGCTCCTAATACGCTACCTTGCGGTGATTTACAAAACTGCCGAAAAAATTAAAACATTGCCATATTGCGTTCCACGTGTGTCTGTTGACGTAAACACAGGCAGTTTGTTCTGAGTATTTATTAACGCAATCAATGTGTCTTGGATTGCTTTCAGCTACAGAAATTGTTTCGTCCCTAATATTTTTCTCGAGCTTCTCAAAATAATGTTAGTTTTCCTTAACTCCTTCTAAAAAAGGAGTTGATTGAGAAATGGTGAAAGCGTTAACACAAGAAAACTCTGGATTAACAAACTTGGATAACGTTATACCAGGTAAAAAATTTTATTGTTTTGTGTGAATTTGTAAGAATATGGGTTTTTTTTTAAATCTTAAAGTAATTTATCTAACCATATTTTACAGCAGCATTTAGTTGGAATAGACAGTATGCAAAATATTTTCTTGAACATATTATCGTAGAACGAAATGAAAAACGTTTAACCGAGAAAATTTTATTTTATTGTTTTTATTCTCAGCAGAAAGGTTTCGTCAAATTTGTTTAGGGTTATAGTTTTAGTATTGTGCGAGCGAAGTATCCTTGGGCGAGATTCCGCATGTTAGTTAAACCATTTTTAATTTTTATCATGAGTGGAATAAAATGGTAGAAAGATTGCAGAATTCGATAAGTAAAAAGAAATAATGTTAGATCAACTGGAAAGAAAACTATCACCATATAACCGTGAGAATTTTGTTGATGATTTGCATAGCATGACATAATTTAATCATAACTCAGAAATTAGAAACATTTGAAACAGAAAAATTTTTAATTAACCGATTCGGGAATTTGAGAAAAATAACTCAGCTACAAATGCAAAACAATAAGCTCTAGCCAGTGGCGTACCGAAGGGGGGGGGGGAGGGGCGGAGGGGGCGGTCCGCCCCAGGCCCCGCTTTGACATAGGCCCCCAAATCTCAATTTTTGGTTTTCACCAATATTGTCGCATATCTTGGTTTGAATGCTTAAACAAGTTGGCTTAATAAATCATAATTTTTTTAAATACCAAATATTTGTTCAGGGATACAATCAATACCTCTTCGGGATCAATGGAGGGTTTATGATACCCAGGCCCCGCTTTGACATAGGCCCCAAAATTTTAATTCTTTTTCTTTTTCGCCAGACGTGCCTTATGTCATGGTTTAGATAAATAAAAAGTTGACTTTTTATGTAGAATGAATATTTTCTCAGTGACTCTTCCCTAAACAAAGAGAGGGCAAATTATGTCCCACAGGCCCCGCTTTGACATAAGCCCCGAAATTGTATCTTATTTTTTCCAGTAGATCTGTCATATACATCATGATTAGAAATATTAATCAGTTACCTATATATGCGAGTATATATCATAAATTTTGTTAAATATGACTTTTTTTCAGTGACCCGTCCTAGTGTACAAAGGCACATGAGCGCTTGGGCCACGAATTTAATGGGGGCCCCAAATTTTTTTTAAATTAACTAAACCTATAAAAATCATTTGCTTTTATTTTGTTAAGTGCTTTCAGCAAAGTTTTATGCATTTTTTTTTCAAACAATTTATAAAAAAAAAAACTAATGCATAACAGATGCACGTTTATAATTTTTGATCATTACAGTATACAGCTAAAATATCTGTTTTATGTTTTGTTTTGTGTATTAAGACTACGATGGTCTAGTCTTAATTCATACACTATTTTTGAAACCAAATTCAAACATATAACCAAGAAAATCCATTCCTAAATGAGAAGTTGTCTATCCTTTGTGGCGTTGGAAAAATCAGTCAGATAAATTTTTCTTTTTATCGGACCCCTTCTGACTCAAGCAAAGGGGACTTCCTTTTTGCTATGCCCCTTTCGACAGCGTAAAACTGTTTAATTGGTCAATCCTTCGGGACTTTTGACCTTGACTGCATAATACCTCCTCCCATCCATTCTATACTCGATTGCAAGCTTACTTGACTATGGAGAAATGAGCTGCGGCCAAGCAAAAGAAGTTTAGCCCCATGGGCGGATTTAAGGGGGGGGGGCAAAGGGGGCAATGACTCCCCAGTTTGGGAAGGACTTTATGTAATAACAACATATCTTCCAAAAAAATTTTTTTTTTGAATAGTTCAATGAAAATGAAGAGGTTTGCGAATGTCCTTTTCTGATGGGAGAAATAAAAATAAAAAAAAGAACATTAAATACAAACAGTACAGCTGTCACTGGGGTGCTGAAAATATGTCTTAATTCACCATTTGACTGAAAATCATTTGGGCAAGTATATAAATGGAACTATAGGCTAAACGAGCTATGCATTCAGCTGCAACACTTATAATAATTGACGATTATTTTTTCAAATTAGAACCTAAAACAAAGGAAACCCTTCTCCCCCATTTGCGCTAACAGAACGATCTACTCTTTATAATTTGTTTTCTTTCTTTTCAGAATGTTTATTTTCAATTTGCGTGATTTCAAAAACTAGATATTTTGTGTTGTTACAGACGAAAGATTTTGAAGAACCTTCTGAATTCACACGTTCAGATTCGTAAAACTGTAAAAACCCTTTAACTGTAAAAACTGACGAATTTTCGTAAAAATTACAAAAATCTGCAGGCAAGAGTGAATTACATACAGGGAAGGATTTGCCTATAAGATAAACAAGCTGTAACTTAGGGTCACTACTTTGAAGTGGGCCGGTAACTCGCAAAAAATGCATCATTCGCTCCTTAAAAAATGGAAAGTGCTTGAAAAGATTAATTTCATTTTCAAGAGCTTGAAAGCTTTGAATATTTGGAAACGTGTGGCTACAAACCTTAAATTTTAAAATTTCTAACAAATGGTAGGGGGAGGAATGCCAAAATATGTCAAATTCAGCTCCTTGCTACATCCTGCATCAAAAAAGTAAAAATCATGGTTCTTATGTTTGTAACATATTGCTTGAAATAAATTTTTCTGACTCACATGTTTCATATCTTGCTATTTATTTAATCCCGAATGCAGTATTTTGGAAATTCTTTTCTATTGATTGCTTTTATCTTGCTTCTACTGCATATTGTTAATCTGTTTAGCCCAGAAAAAAAAATGATACACTACCTCCATTCCTTCTCGTTTTCTGCACTGCTTATAATTTAAAAAAAGGTTATTGTAATGAGAATTCTATAGTTTATTTTTTCTTTTAGGCTTAAAATAGCTGTTTTTTTTACGAAGTTTGAACAAGACCGTAGAACTGTATAACCTAGTACTCAATTTCAGAGACTGGAAAGTGCAAATGAGTTGCCTTAAATTATTAAATGTTCTAAAATCCTTGAAAAGAATTGGCGCAATATAACCTACTAGGGCTCTTGTGCCAAAACACCCAATCTAACCAACCAAACCTTGAAAATAGTTAGACAAGTCTTTGAAACTCCTAAGCAAAGTGTGCTTCAATTTTATTTCTTATCAAGTGTATAAATTATGAATTGTTCAAATAAGTAGTATGTTACTCTCATGTTACTTATTTTCTAAATCTGTACACCATTTCTTTTAAAGTATTAACTTACATCACAAAGCACATTTAAATCATAAAACTTTTTTTAAAAAAATTTGTCTATATTTTCCTGAGATTTTCGTCTATCCAATTAACTCTTATAAGGCTTCAAAATGCAGAATTTTATATCCATTTTACAAAATATCCTCCGGGGGACAAACCCCCGGACCCCCTAAAATTGGAGATATTCTATATCCAACTTAAAAGAGAGCCCTGCGTCACTCTTGATACCAGTCACCCCTCTTAAGGTCAATTCAAAAAGGACAGCATGAAAACACACATTAATGAAAACGACACACACAAAAAAAGGTAAAGCATGGCCTTATTCATCACAGAAAAACAAACCAAAACATGGGGGGGGGCAATTAAAAATGTTGCTCAAAAAAGATCCTGCCCCCCCCCCCCAGGAACTTAGTCCTAAATCCGCCTATGCCTAGCCCTTTGTCCGATAATCGGGGGGAAATTACGCTCTTCGCTTTAGAAATCGGATTAGTTAGTTAAACCCACGCATACGCAAAATTTTTTTGTCTTAATTTCTGTCGAACATTAAATATTTTTAATTCTACCAGAAAAGCCGCGCGGAGCGTTTTCTCCACTTCATTCAAACGCGCCAGGCAAGTATTCGGAACTCCAGCGCTCGAATACGCTACCTTGCGGTGATTTACAAAACTACAAATGAAACTAAAACATTGCCACGTTGCGTTCCACGTGTGTCTGTTGACGTAAACACAGGCAGTTTGTTCTGAGTATTTATTAACGCAATCGATGTGTCTTAGTTTGCTTTCAGCTACAGAAATTAGTTCGTCCCTTAGTAGTATTCTCGAGCTTCTCAAAATAATGTTAGTTTTCATTATTTCCTTAATAATTGGTGAAAGCGAAAATTCTGGATTAACAAACTTGGATAACGTTATACAAGGTAAAAAATTTTATTGTTTTGTATGAATTTGTAAGAATATGGGGTTTTTTTAATCTTAAATTAATTAAACTTACCATATTTTACAGCAGCATTTAGTTGGAATGGACAGTATGCAAAATATTTTCTTGAATATATTATCGTAGAACAAAATGAATAACCGAGAAAGAATTTACTTTATTCCTTTTATTCTCAGCTGAAAGGTTTCGCCAAATTTGTTTAGGTTATAGTTTTAGTATTGTGCGAGCAAAGTAGCCTTGGCGAGATTTCGCGTTTTTAGTTAAACCATTTTTAATTTTTATCATGAGTGGAATAAAATGGTAGTAAGATTACAGAATTCGATAAGTGAAAAGAAATAATGGTCAATCAACTGAAAAGAAAACTACCACCATATATCCGTGAGAATTTTGCTGATGATTTGCATAACATGACACAATTAAATCGTAACTCAGAAATTAGAAAAATCGAAACAGAAAATTTTTAAATTAACCGATTCGGGAATTCGAGAGAAATAACTCAGCTACAAATGGAAAACAATAAGCGCTAGCCAAGCAAGGCAAAAAAGTATCATCTTCTTTCGATAACAATTTGTAATGTCATATTGAATTTTCTAGCATTAATTGTTATTCTTGTCAGGCCACAATTATTATTTAGTTTTATCAAGAATTGATAAATATTGAATTCAACATCGTGGAAATAGCTGCTTAGAACTACGAACTACGTAGTTTGCATTAATCTTTGACGTTTAGTAATGCTTCTTGAATTCTCATTTCTTTCTACGTGGGCCAGAATATCCACAAGACTTTGAAAATTAATTTAAAAAGAATAAAGCGAAAAAATCATACGTACGAACAAAAATCACAACACTTTTAGCATTTTCTTCGTTACCATGTGCGTTTGTTTTAGTTTTTAAGTCCGCCATTAGACAGTGACTTCAGTGCCCCCTATAGTTCGTTGGAGTTGCGAATAGGGTCATACCAGAGTTTTTTTTTAATCTGAAAAACATAAAGAGCGTTTTTTTTTTTTTTTTTGTGAGTGAGACCTAACAGAAAAGTTTATTTAGACTGTGAACGTGTGAATTTCATCCTTATTTAGGTAAGTATGTTTTAAAAATATTTTTCTCTGAGATTAGGTGGTCATCAGGTAAAAAGTTCCCTGGTGTGTCTTACTCAAAGGAATAGTAAAGGGTTTTTTTTCTGTAAAAGCCAATTTTTATCCTAAAATTAATAAAATCTGGAATACCTAAACGTTTCTGTTCAATGTACTTGGATGTTCAGATGCAATAAATTTTTAAGATACTATATAATTTTAGGACTTTTTTCTGTTTTTGATATTTTCTGACAAAGCACAATCTTATTAAAAATATAGTATTTACTTAATTTTACTTAAAACCATGTGTTTTACTGTGGTATTTACAATAGTGTCCGAAATCAAAAAAACACTACCTGAAATATGTAAAAATGTACCACTTAAAGTAATTACTGTAATATACGGTACGTACACATAGTTTGAGAAACTTCCGTTTTAATACCAGGTAGGCCCCCATTTCGAGTAGCGCCCCAGGCCCCCATCTGTCTCGGTACGCCACTGGCTCTAGCTAATCAAGGTAAAGAAGTATCATCTTCTTTTGATAATAATTGATATTCTTGTCAGGCCACAATTATTATTTAGTTTTATCAAGAATTGATAAATATCGAATTCAACATCGTGGAAATGGCTGCTTAGAACTATGAACTGCGTAATTTGCATTAATTTCTAACGTTTAGTAATGCTTCTTGAATTTTCATTTCTTTCTTAGTGGGCCAGAATATCAACAAGACTTTAAAAATTAATTTAAAAAGAATAAAAGCGAAAAAATCATGCATACGAACAAAACTCACTATGTTTATTAGCATTTTCTTCGTTACCACGTGCGTTTGTTTTACCTTTTTCGTCCGCCATTAGAAAGTGGCTACAGTGCCTATAGTTCGTTGGAGTTGAGAATAGCGATCGCAACGGTGCTTTGCGATCGGCCGCGTTTCACTTGAATCCCTGTGTATTTCACCACACGTATTCCACTCTTCTCGTTCACTGTTTTAAGTGTCAGTTATCTGTGCAGTTTACTTGCAACCGCCAAAAAATGATGGCGTTTGATAGTTTTCATAGTTTTGTAGTGTAAATTTTGGAATAAGGTTTTGTGAGCTTAATGAATTCATAAGTACTAAATTAAAGAATTCATCAAGAAGTTTTCATTTCTTCTTTTATTTCTTCGATTTCCAGAATAAAAAGATTTAGAAATTGTGCTGAGGAATAATAGTTTTCGTACATGTTTGATCAACTGTGGGATCTAAACAGTTGTTAGCTTCCTTTAAATCTCTCTCATTTATTTAGTAAGTATTAATGATCTTTCGAAAATGTAAGATACCTATTTCTGAAAATTTGTCACACTTGTTTTGAATTCATTTATTGATAAATAGTTTTATTAATCAGTCCTTGATTGATAAATCCTTATGAGTTAGTAAAACAGAGAGATTTTCGACAATGACGGAGTTTAATCAACCGTATTGCCGTACATAAGTATCTTTTTTAGGCCAGTCATGTAACAATTTTCCAGAGAAGGGGGGGGGGGGTACTGTGCCATGTATCAAAAGACAATAACCACGCCCTTATTCATCCTTCTTCATCAGTGTATAAAAAGAACTTCTTTTTCTGGACGGGCTTCATTTGATAGCGACGAAACAGCTGTTAGCTGAGTTTTTTCTCTGTTTTAAATGCTTTTATTTGTACTTTATACATGTTGTGTCATTTTACTTATTCCAAAACAATTTTTACAAAGATTTTGTTCATGTGAGTAGTATTAAATGCTGCTCTGGCTGGCCCTGAAATGAACCCAGCAAGGAATCTCTCACAAATCCACAGCTGTGGCTGTCCTTGAGTGGGATATCCTCCGACAAGACACATTATCTTTTGTAGGGGACCTGACCTTGAATTTTTTTTATCTTGGTTTGCATAACCAAAATCGATCACATTCATTTTCTTGCATATGCACTTAACTTTTTAATCGAGTCATGTTTCTCTGAAAATCTTCAAGAGAGAGATGCAAAAAATCACGGTCAGGATCATTTTTACGTGTCTAAACAAACTTTTTTTTTTTTTCGAATCATGAGAATTTTGACCTAACACTGAGATATGGGAAATAAATAAAAAGAAACAGACAAAATTACAAATTAAAGCTTTGAAGAGGACAATGGAAAAATATTCAAGGAGAATAGAATTAGAAAGAAGAGAGGTTTTTTTTTTGAGCAATCACGATTGCTTATTGTTCTCACTTGACTGTTTTTGGCATTATGCTGATTTTATTTTCCCCCCGCCTCCCTTTGCAGCACTACCTTCGACCGGCCTCACGATGCTGCTCCTCTAGCGAAAACAGTCTTGAGGTTGCGTCCATATCCTACTCACACGTGCATCGCATACATACACGCATGTACACACACCACACACATACACACAACCACACACTCATGCCTACACACCGACACAAACACACGCCTATTCACACATACCCACATACACACATGCCTGCACACAGACACAAACACAGGCCTACATACATGCATACCCACACACACACATGCCTGCACACACGCAAAAAAACATGTGGTTGCGAAAAACATGATTTGAATTCAAGATGTCAAAATTCAAATTAATTATTATTATTATTATTTTTTTGAGCAATCACGATTGCTTATTGTTCTCACTTGACAATCCTTGATGTTCCGGTTCCTTTTTCAGCTTGGACCAGGCCTGCAGCACCAAAGTCCACCGGCGGCGGCGCGGCTGGTCCTGAGCACTCTCCCCCAGAATCCACTTTTGCTAGGTGGTGGCGTCCATGTCCTACACACACGAACGCCTACACACACACACACAAACGCCTCCACACACACACGAATGCCTACACACACACACGAACGCCTACACACACATGCAAACGCCTACACACACACACGAACGCCTACACACACACGAACGCCTACACACACACACGAACACCTACACGCACACGCACGTACACAACAATCACTCACACACACGCATACATACACTTACGCACCCACACACATGCGCACTGTCCCCCGGAATCCACTTTTGCTGGGCGGTGGCGTCCATGTCCTACACACGCACACAGTCGCCTACGCGCGCACGCCTTTACACACATACACACGTCTACGTGCACACACGTAAGCCTACACACACACGCACACAACTATATACACGTAAGCACCCAGGAGGAGGGACATGCTTGGGCGGGGGAGCCATTTCTAGAAACAATAACTCTAACCAGTAGAGTCTTGTCACAACTCGTGATTGCGAAAAACATAATTTGAATTCAAAGTTTCAAAATTCAAATTAGAGTTAATTTTTTTTTTTTGATAATACTTTAAGTTGTAGGATGTAAATAAAATTAAGGTTATGTAACTAGTTTGAATATCATTATCATTCAGAAGGTAAAATGTTTCTAGTTTGATTATCATTGCATTGAGAAGGTGAAATCACTTTAAATATTTAAAGCGAAAAATTTCACCATGATATTACAAAAAATAGTGAAGAAAACCTACGTTTTATGGGAATGTCAACTAGTTTTTGGTTATCATTATCATTGAGAAGGTGAAATCACTTTAAATATTTCAAGCAAAAAGTTTCACCTTGGTATTATGAAGAGTAATAGTGATGATGATCTAAGTTTATGAGAATGTCAAATTGTTCTCATCAGTTTTATCAGACGTCTTTTAGAGGACATCCAATGATAAAGCAACGATTAAATTTTATTTTTTAACGAAGTTTCCTCATCAGTATGGGAGCAACCGTAAGAAATAAATATAAATTGTTTAAAAAAATGTTGCAATATCGAATTTGTCATGTTTTTCATCTTAAATAATGGCCGAATGATAGGTTGCTGAATATAAAATAGTTACAGAGGATGTAGATAATGAAAATTAGTATTATGAAAAGTCGTTTATGAGATGAATGTTTTTTTTTTTCTGAAGACCTTGGTGAAGAGTATAAAATGTCGGTGGAGGAAACTTGATTTTGCTTTCACTGTTTCCAAACTTTGTACTACGATCAAGACAATTATGGAATAGAACAAATGTAAGTTTTTATTTATTTTTTTCTTTTGAAGAAAATTTTACTTCACTTAGATGTTTTTTTTAAATATACAACTAAATGAAAACTTTAAATAGTTTTTCTTTTTTTAGCCAAACGTGAAGTGGACAATTTAGACGAGGATCAAAGTTGGCATGGATTTGGTCGATCTTTTGGTGAAGAAAGCACCTCTGGTAAGTGGTTTTGATCATTTATCAATGAGTGTGTTGTAATTTTTCATAACTTTTTCTTAAAACGGAAGAGGGGGAAATTATTTTTTTTTTGTTTTTTTAAGGATATATTCCAATCAAAAGAGAAAACTCGCACACAGGATCAAGATTAGTTGAAACTAACTCACTGACAGAAGAGAAGGAAGAGGATGAAGAAAATGGTGTACAAATCTTAAAAATCATGCCCTGTGAAAGTAGTGTAAGTAATATAAATTTCTCCCTTAACCCTTTGATACATTTTAAAATGAATCAGTTTTGCAAAAGAAAAAATTTATTTTCACTTTTATAAATTGATGTTTTTTTTTTAAAGCTCAACTGAGGAACACAACAAACGGAAACAAAGAATTTTAGACGAGTGAAGGAAACAGCATTCAATGTGATTTTGATTTTTTGGAGGAGTACAAATCCTCCAAAAGTAATATTAAACTGATTACAATCAACCTAGGAAACAAAACCATTTGTGAGTTCAAACAATACAGAAATCAGTTTTATATAGGATACTTTAAATTTAAAGATTTTGGATCAGTGAAAAACAGATTCAATTTAGAGTTCAAACAGTTAGAAGGAGCTATAAAAGCTTTGAATACTATTAAAACTTACACAAATAAAAATAAAATAAACTGATCTTCCGTATTTTTGAATTCGTAAAAAAATATGTTATAAAAAGCAGTGGTTTTGTGTAATTTTACATGTTTTTTCATATGTTATTGATGTGAACTATTTTGTTTTATTTTATGAAAAAAATATGTTTGAAGACCAGTCGCAATCAACATCGATAACAACACTATTTGCAAGTTTAAACATCACAGAAACATGGACGGATTTATGGGGGGGGGGGGCAATGCCCCGTCCCCCAATCTTGGGAAAACTTAATACATAGCAACAAACACCTTCCAAAACCTTTAAAGAAAAAATCATATTTTTTTTTAATTTTTTGAATAGTTCAGAAGAGAAAATGAAGAGAATAGCGACCATTCTTTTGGGGCACCGTACATTGGTATTGCAAGAAGTGACTGGGATGCAGAAATGTGTTGAAAACGACTACTTTTAACTGAAAGCTATTAGGGCAAGTATATAAATGAAAATATCCACTGAACGAGCTATGTATTTAGCTGCAATACTTAAAATAATCAACGATTATTTCAACAAATTAGAAACAGAAAATCTTTTAAAAAAAAAAAAAAAAACGGATTTACCTATAAACTAAACAAACAATAGCATAG
Source organism: Uloborus diversus (assembly GCF_026930045.1). Taxonomy (NCBI): domain Eukaryota; kingdom Metazoa; phylum Arthropoda; class Arachnida; order Araneae; family Uloboridae; genus Uloborus; species Uloborus diversus. The sequence goes on along the minus strand of NC_072738.1, from coordinate 4,992,820 downwards.
GGCACCTGCTTTGTTGAAGGCCCCTAGCTCCCGAGAATTTCATGATTTGTTCCTCAACAAAAAAAAAAAAAAGAAAAAGGAAAGAACTTGAAAAAATAAATTTCATTTTAAAGTGCTTGAAAATCTTAAAAAATTGAAAAAGTATGGATACAAACCATATATTTAAGCATTTATAACAAATGGAAGGGGGTATAGGTATAAATGCCGAAATATGTCAAATTTAGTTCCTTGTCTCATCCTGCATCAAAAGTAAAAGTCGTGGTTCTCGCGTTTTTGTAATATTACTTGAGATAAATTTTTATAACTCACATTCTTCATATCTGGCTGTTTATTTAATCCCAAACACAGTGCAGTATTTTGGAAATTCTTTTGTATTGCTTGCTTCTACCTTACTTCTACTGCATATTGTTAATCTGTTCAACCCGGGGGAAAACAAAACACTACCTCTATTCCTTTTCGTTTTTTGCACTGCTTGTAATTGAAAAAAAAAATTGTTGCAATTAGAAATCTGTATTTTTTTGTCTTTAAAATTTAAAGAAGTTGTTTCTTACAAAGTTTGAACAATACTGTAAAACTGTGCAATCTAGTATAAAATTTCACAAACTGGAAAGGGCAAATAAAGTGCCTTAAATAATTTTAATAGTTCTCGAGTCCTTGAAACGGATTAGATGAGTCTTTGAAATTCCTAAGCAAAGGGTGCTTCAATTTTATTTCTTATCAAGTGTATAAATTATGAATTGTCCAACTGGGAAGCTCCTTCGCTTTTTCTCTCAAAGGACTGCTGTCCCTGATTTGTCAACCCGAAGACAATTTTTACTGTTTATTATCGTAATTCACAAAACAGTATTTTGCTATTTTTTCTGAGATTTTGGTAGTTCTAATTACCCCTGATAAGACTTCAAAATGCAGAATTTTGTATCTATTTTACAAAAATTCCTCCAGGGGAGAACCCCCCGGACTCCCTGAAATTGGGTAGGTTGTTGGTAGGTAAAAGTTGTGCAGGCTACAAAAGAGACCCAAAACTTGAAAAAGCTTAGGGCCACAAAAATTAAACCAGCCTTGATTACAACTAATATTGCTCAAAAAAAAAAATCTTGCCCTCCAGGAACTCGGTCCTAAATCGGCCTACGTACAGAAATCAGTTTTAAATTGAATATTATAAATAAAATGATTTGAAACAGTAAAAAACAGCTTTAATTTGGAGTTCAAACAGTTGGAAGATGTTATAAAGCGTTAAACACTTTTAAAAATTATATAATTAAAAATAAAGTTATAAAAGCGATAAACTCTATTAAAAAGTATGCAATTGAAAATAAAATGAAATGATCTTCTGTATTTTTTGAATTTGTAAAAAAAAAAAAATAAAATAAAAATAAAAATGTGGTGGTGCTGGTTTTTTTCAAATATTACTGATGTGAACTTTATTGTGTGAAAAAAAAAGATGTGTTATTTGCCTCAATATTAGTTTGTTTTTCAATATATAAAATTTTTTGAAAACAGAAGAGGAAAATAAATAGTTGTTCCGCTGTGTTTTTTGTTTGTTTAATCATGGTAGAATTTATTTCTCGAAACAGGGCGTTTCGAGGATATGTACACTCATACCATGCTCAGCTTCATAATTTTATTGATATTTATAATGTAATATGAATATTCACAAGCGAAAATTTTTGTGTTATTAAATGTTTCAAATGTGATAAGATTACGATTCTTCATTTGCATTAATATTTTATTTAGTAAAATATTAGAAAATGAAACAGAAGTAAAAGAGAAAATTTACTTTTGTAGTGAAGTAAAACAAATTGTGTAGAGGACAAATACATGCAACTATCGATCAATGCTTTAAAAAAATTGTAGAAAAAATAGAAACATTCTTAAGAGATGGGTGTGGATGGGCTATTAAATCTATTGAATTTATAGATGTACATGTAGGCGAATATCAATCAATGGTCGATGGTTGCGGAACCGTGATTTTGCCTCCTGAGCAAAAAAATATAAAGTGTTTAATAAACATAAAATGTTGTGATGATAAATGTCTATGCTATACTTGCTAAATTGTGTCCAACAGATGAAAATACACAAAGAACTTGCCATTTTTTAAAGTATTTGAAAACTTTAAAAGTGAAAAAAATTTCTTTCCCTATAAAATTAAATGATATTCCAAAATTTGATCTTTTAAATGATATAGGAGTTGATGTATTTGCTATTGAAGATTCTGATCCTAATTTAGAAATATTTCTATAAAAATAAATAAAGAATCAAACTTTTCGAAAAATGTAGATTTATATTTTTATAAAAAACTATTCTTTTTCATAAAAAATTTCAACGCATTCATAATTTGTAAAAAATTTTTTGTAAATCCTGTATGGTCGTATTTTTTCATAAAATAACATAATTTACACCGAAATTTATGCTTGAATATTAAAAATGCTCAGAAAGTTTCTATGCCAACAGACTTGAACTTAAAATTTTCTAATATGTCAAAAATATCACCTGTTTTTTTATTTTTGCCGATTTTGAATGTATTACTGAAAAAATCGAAGCACCATTGCTGAGCGACGTATATAGTTTTAGTACCCCGATCGAATTGCATAGACCTATTAGCTATGCTTTGGTTGTAACACATGAAGTAATCGAAATCAAGTTTTTTTTTTCACAAAACATGTACAAACACATACAAAACAAGACACAATGATCAAAATAAAAGTACACGTCCAAAACTTAAAAAAAAAAATAATAAATATCCAACCTACATAAGAACAAACAAGTATACGATGCGAATGGATATAAAATTAGTAAATAAAACTGGATTTTCCATAGTTGATCGACCTTAACTGAACCTTTGTTTACTATTCCGAATCCAAAATTTATTCAATATTAATCCAATAACTCCCTTCCACCCAATGTGTCTTGAATAATGAAACGATTTTCAACATCAAAGAAGATTGAACTTTTAGAAAAACGTGACTGCAAAGTTATGTATGTATTTAACACATACATTTATGTTATGTATTTAATCAAACGACCGGTTTGACGATCAGAAAAAGCAAGGTCATCACAGTGGAAAAATAGTAACAACACATCTTCCAAAATCTTAAAACAAAAAATCATTATTATTTTTCTTTTTTTGAATAGTTCAATGTAAATGAAGAGGATAGTGAATGTCCTTTTCTGATGGGAGAAAAGAAAAAAAAAAACATTAAATACAAATAGTACAGCTGTCACTGGGGTGCTGAAAATATGCCTAAATTCACTATTTTAGACTGAAAACCATTTGGGCAAGTATACAAATGAATATAGTCAAAACGAGCTATGCATTTAGCTGCAACACTTATAATAATTGACGATTATTTTTAAATTAGAACCTAAAACAAAGGGAACCCCCCCTCCCCCATTTGCGCTAACAGAACGATCTGCTCATTATGATTTGTTTTCTTTCTTTTCAGAATGTTTATTTTCAATTTGCGTGATTTCAAAAACTAGATATTTTGTGTTGTTACAGACGAAAGATTTTGAAGAACTTTCTGGATTCACACGTTCAGATTGATAAAATTGTAAAAATCCTTTAACCGTAAAAACTGATGAACTTTCGTAAAAATTACAAAAATCTGCAGGTAATAGGGCCGGATTTGCCTATAAGATAAACAAGCTATAGCTTCGGGCCACTGCTTTGAAGTGGGTCCGTAACTCGTAAAAAATTGCATGATTTGTTCCTTGAGAAATGGAAAGTGCTTGAAAAAACTAATTTCATCTTCAAGTGCTTGAAAACCTTGAATATTTGGAAAAGCGTGGCTACAAACCTTAAATTTTAAATTTCTAACAAATGGTAGGGGGAGGAATGCCAAAATATGTCAAATTTAGCTCCTTGCTACATCGTGCATCAAAAGTGTAAAAATCATGGTTTTTACATGTAACATATTACTTGAAATAAATTTTTGAGACTCATGTTTCATATCTTGCTATTTATTTAATCCCGAATGCAGTATTTTGGAAATTCTTTTGTATTGATCGCTTTTATCTTGCTTCTACTGCATATTGTTAATCCGTTTAGCCCGGAAAAAATGATACACTACCTCTATTCCTTTTCGTTTTCTGTACTGCTTATAATTAAAAAAAAGGTTGTTGTAATGAGAGAATTCTATAGTTTATTTTTTCTTTTAAACTTAAAATAGCTGGGTTTCTTTTTTTTTTTACAAAGTTTGAATAATACTGTACAACTGTATAATCTAGTGCTTAATTTCAGAGATTGGAAAGTGCAAATGAAGTGCCTTAAATTATTAAATGTTCTAAAATCCTTGAAAAAAATTGGCACAGTATAACCTACTACGGCTCTTGGGCTAAAACATCCAATCTAACCAACCAAACCTTGAAAATAATTAGACAAGTCTTTGAAACTCCTAAGCAAAGTGTGATTCGATTTTATTTCTTATCAATTGTATAAATTATGAATTGTTCTAATAAGTAGTATGTTACTCTCATGTTACATATTTTCTAATCCTGTACAGCATTTCTTTTAAAGTATTAACTTACATCACAAAGCACATTTAAATCATAAAACTTAAAAAAAAAAAAAAAAAAAAACCTTATTAAGCTTCAAAATGCACAATTTTACATCCATTTTACAAAATTTCCGGGGGAGAAACCCCCGGACCCCCTAAATTTGGAGATATTCTTTATCCCACTTAAAAGGGAGCCCTGCGTCACTCTCTTGATACCAGTCACCTCTCTTAAGGTCAATTCAAAAAAGGACAGCAAGAAAACACAGATTAATGAAAACGACACACCAAAGAAAAGAAGAGTAAAAGCATGGCCTTATGCATCGCAGGAAAACAGACCAAAAACATGGGGGGGGGGGACAATTTAAAATGTTGCTCAAAAAAAAAAAATCCTGCCCCCCCAGGAACTCGGTCCTAAATCCGCCTATGAATAGAACAAAAGAAAAGTACCAAAATACACACAATAATATCTTGTTGAATGACTTTCGAGCTAAAACACAAGGACAACCATCATTGTAGATTCATGGAGTTGGTTACTCAGGGCAACCAATGCTGAACAGATTTCATGCTGGGTTCATTTCAGGTAGCCAGAGCTTTAGCGTTGAGTTTCTCAAGGTCATGAACGCAACCAGGGTGGAAGCTGCTGATTTTGCCGGGCGGTTATGACCTCAAACCAAACTGTTCCAGGAATCAGCATTTAATACTACCAGTGGGCTCGTCGTTTAAGTGGCGGCCCGTGGCTTAATTTGGCGGGTGGGCTCGCTGTCATCAGGGGCGCCCTGATGGAGGTCATTGTGGCCTCCGAAAAGTTTCTTTATTTGGCAAATTTGGAGTTCATATAGCTTTTCAGGTCTAATATATATTTTAATTATGTTTTAGTATGTGTGCATGCTTTATTTATATCATTCGGTAAAGTTAGGAGTTTCATTTTGTGAATTGAGAACTCAACCACTCTCCTCCCATCCTAAAAGGTCGGGTTGCCTCTGACGATTATATAAAGTTTTCACAAGAAAAAGGAAAACAGATAAAATGAAGAGAACTAAGATGGGCGTGCCAAATAATAAGGCAATGAAGACCAATAAGACTCCCCCTTCCCTCCTTTTTCCCATACAAAATAGCAGAAATTAGATTGTGACTGGGATCATGCAGCAGCATTAACTTTCACTTTAACATGTTTCGTTATTATATGAGGTAGTGAGAAGCAAAAGGATGTAAGTGAACATTTTCAAGTTTTGACTAAAACGCGTTTAAAGATATTTTCCTACGTAGGCTTTCATAGATTTTTTTTCTTTTAAATCATGCTTTAGAGCAGCACCTACCAGGGCTACTAGTGCTATCTCTTGCCCTAAGACAGAGGAGAGGTTCACCTACTATTTGTACTGGTTATCTCCAAATTTTTAATTTTGCCACTTACATCCCCTTGCTTCTCACTGCCTCATATATATCAAATTACGAAACTGGTAACTAATTTTTCTAGAAACAGTTTACTTAATTACCAATATATTCTTTTTATAAGAAATTTAAATTACTTTTAATTTTCATTGTGTAATAATTTAGGTTTGATGAGCGTTAGAATACGTTAGCGTAGAAAAGGCATGATAATAAGGCCAACACGATTAAGACATATTACTTTAACCAAATATCATAGCTTATAAGAAAATTGAAAAAATCTCATCCAATGAAAATTATTTTAGGTGCAGCTTTTAATTCAAAAATTTAAAATCTTATTATATTAGCACGACACTGAAAACCAACTGAACCTAAATTCAAACTGAAACTTAAAAAATGGGAAACGCCTTTTCGAAAACAAAATGTCCATTCAAAAATTTCGAGAATGCGCTCTAAGTTCCATAAAGAAAAATAAACAAATTAAAATGGACATCCCATGCGATGAAATGAGTGGGAACCCAAAATATTGTAAACCCCAGTACCTCATAGTAACAGCCGTTAAAGATTAAAGAAAAGGAAAAAATGGATTAAATCAAAAGAGAGAGAGAGAGAGAGAGAGAAAGAGAAAGCGATGAGAGAACTTTTCCTTTCCCCGTGGGGTGGGCTCCGAAAATTCTGCCCATCGCCTCACTGAAACTTTGTATAAGCGACGCGAGACGAGACACATTTCTCCCATTGATTCTACTATTGCTATTGGATGAAGATATTTTTCGAGGGGGCAGGAAGGGAGCCGGCCCATGGCCCATACGCATCGTTCGGGGTGATGTCGCTTGCCGCTTTCGTTACTAATGCTCGCAGTTGGTTAAGTTGTGGGCCGCCGTTAAAATGGCCTAAAGAATCATTCTTAAAGCGCTGTCGCTATTTGATAGAAAAGGAACACTTTTTTTCTTATATTAGCGATTAGCAGAATGCTAGAAATTTAAAATCAGTTTCATGCCCTGATTTTATTTAAAACTGAAACACAAAAGACATTTTTAAATAATCTAATTATGCACTATTTTGTGGTGGCCCACAGTGACGAGCACGCCACTGAATACTACCATGTAGTAAAATCTTTGCCTGTAAAAGAGTCGAAAACTTAGTATTGTCATGGAGTAAAATAACACAACATGTATAAAGTGAAATAAAAATAAAATTTAATTGTTGCTTTATCATTGGATGTCCTCTAAAAAGTCTGATAAAACTAACGAGAACAATTTGACATTCTCATAAACTTAGATCATCATCGCTATTACTTTTTATAACACCAAGGTGAAACTTTTTGCTTTAAATATTTAAAGTGATTTCATCTTCTCAATGATAATCAAAAACTAGTTGACATTCCCATAAAACGTAGGTTTTCTTCACTATATTTTATAATATCAAGGTGAAACTTTTTGCTTTAAATATTTAAAGTTATTTCACCTTCTCAATGCAATGATAATCAATCTAGAAACATTTCACCTTCTGAATGGTAATGATATTCCAACTAGTTAACATAACCTTAATTTTATTTACATCCTACAACTTAAATTATTACCGAAAGAAAAAAACTTCTTTCTAATTCTATTCTCCTTGAATATTTTCCCAATGTCATGGACGCTCTTCAAAGATTTAATTTGCATTTTTGTCTGTTTCTTTTTATTTATTCCCCATATCTCAGTGTTAGGGTCAAAATTCTTGTGATTTGAAAAAAATAAAAACTTTTTCTAGACGTAAAAATGATCCTGACCTTGATTTTTTACATCTCTTTTGCTTTCTCTCTTGAAGATTTTCAGAGAAACGTAACTCGATTGAAAAGTTAAGTGCGTACGCAATAAAATGAATGTGAATGATTTCGTTATGCAAACAGAGATAAAAAAAATTCAAGGTCAGATCGCCTACAAAACAGAATGTCTCGTTGGAGGATATCCCACTCAAGGACAGCCACAGCTGTGGGTTTGTGAGAGATTTCTTGCTGGGGGTTCATTTCAGGGCATCCAGAGCGGAAGGTGACTTTCTCAAGGTCAAGAACGCAAAACCAGGGCGGAAGTCGTTTTTTCAGGGTCACGACCGCAAAACCAAACTGTTCCAGTAATCAGCATGTAACACTACTTATGTGCAGTTATAGTCATAAAAAAGTAGGCAACATACTTCTTGAATTCTGAAATCTAATTTTTTTTCCAGTTTTTGGGATTGTCAGGCAGTCTTTGTAATTGACAGATTATTCAGTTCTTCCACCATATTTTTTCCAAACTATTGTTTCTGCAGGTGAAACTCTAACAGTCGTAATTCCAAAAAAACTTCGGAGAGAATGTTTTTATTTAAAAAAAAAAGCTGTATGCAAACATTCACATTAAAGGTAATTTAAGTCAAATATACGTTTTCTTCATTTTAATTATTATTTTTTTCCCAATGTGAAGGGTGTAGTTCCTAAAACCCTCCCCTTGGGCATGGCACTGAGTTTGGAACGAAAAGCTTCAGTATAATTCAAACCTTAAAGCATCAATATTTTGACATAAGGTTTGAAATCCCAGGTAGTGTTATCAACAAAGTTGGTCACAAAATATGACAAAAATGTCATATCCATAAGGAAAAATGTGCGTGATCAGCCCTTACCAGGTATACATGAAATCCTTGTAATTGATGTAAGCAAAGATATTTTTAACATCTTCATATGTAAACTTTTGCAAAAACTGATGTCCATGTTTCTATTCGGGGCTTTCTATCTTGTACTCCGGATATGACGTCATACTTGTGCATTTTTTTTTAAGCTATGTGTTCATTGACCTATGGTTCTCAGTTGCAATTCTTTAAGGACTTTTTATGTGCTCCAAGTGGAGAAGTTTGCAACCAAGTCTTCTGCCTAAACTTTTCCAGGAAGGGATCTGAAGAAATTTGATGGGAATCCTGCCACTCCTCTCTGAATTAACTGGGATCAGAATTTTCTTAATATTTTTGATACTGCTTTGGCTCTTTTTTTTTTATTATTATTAATTTTAAATTCATGATTTCAAGCATGGGAACATATCATTAGAAATGTTACAAACACTAAAATGCTCTTATTTAATACCATTATATTAGCCAGTAGAGTTTATACAAAATTGGGACCTTCTCGATCCACAAAGTTTGGAGTCTTCGATATAGCAAAGCAGTTTTTATATTAAAGGGAATAGAGCAAGAGCCCATGTTCGACAGAAGCTATATCATACCATAAAAGTCCAAAAATTTTTCTGGGTGAGCACATCACAGCAGGTAAGAAAGGCTTACTGCATTTAAGCTGAGTTGTGTTGGCTTTGACAAGAAACAGGTAGCAAAGTTGCAACAAAAACTGAGTCATTACAAGTTAAGTGACCTCGCTATCTCCACCCAACCATCTCTGATTTGAAATTTTTTTTCTAAAGGTCTAGACGTGCTTTTGGAACTCACCCTTCACTCATACAATATTTCAGCTTCCAAGACCTAAATCCTGAGGATCTAGGATCGATTGAAAAAAGGGCTTCAAAATGCTGGTTCAGCTTTGAAATGAAGTCCCATGTTTAGCACTGTTCCCCCTTTGGAGGCCATTTTGGAGCCCACTTTTTTTTTTTTTTGTTTCTTTTTGGGGTATCCTAGGTCCTCATGATTTGTGTCATGAAAGCTGAAAATTTGCATAGGTTAGTTTCAAAGGCACCTCTATAGAACATCCTCCAAATCGGTGGTGGTTGGATGGGGACCACCAGGTCATGGGGGGGGGGGGGGGGTGACATGGAATGCATATATATTATGTTTGGCTTTTTGCAGCAATTTTACACACATTTGCTACCTGTTTCCTGCCAAAGCCAGCATGACTCAACTTAAATAATAGCGACTCTTTCTTACGTATGTCCTTACGCAGAAAATTTTGGGCCTTGATACTATGATGTAGGTCTAACGTTCTTGGACTTGAAACTCTCTTCCATTCAAAAACTAAATTTTGGACTATATATATGTTAAACACTGTTCCTATACATTTTTGTAACAAAGAAATTAGCATTAACTTATATGATAAACAGAAAAGTTGCAACAATGAATTACACCAAATCTCAAATTGGTGGAAACAATCAGATGAGTGATCAATTTTTTTAGAAGAGGGATGACATAGAAGCTAATATTAGGAAATGCATCACTAATCATTAACAGTGCTACCAACTACCTGGAGATGATGAAAAGCATTTTCAACTATCAGTAGTTTGAGTACAATAATATGTTCCGATTTTATGGAAGTTAAGTAGATGTATTCAGGGTTCTCGAAAATTATATGGCTATATCTTTATTGGAGCTCAAAATTTATTTCAAACGGTAGCTAAAATCATATTTGGACAAACATAAAATCACTAGGAATCATCGGCAAAGTTGGCCAGCGAACTGCCGTAAGTCAAGTCACACTGTAATCTGAGAATTTCGATCCCTCGGCAGCAATCGGACACTGGTTGTTACCAAAAGAACGAGACATGTTGATGGACATGCAATTTTAATGAATGACTTACTATGTACTTTATATTTATTTTAACTAATTTTTTTATGATTTATATTAAATTAATTCTTGATTGAGTTATAAAGCTGTTAAATTAATTTTTGTTTCATTTATGCTATATGACAAATTTAAATGATTTTATTAATCTATGAATAATTAAATAAGATTTTTGTGTGTGTGTGTTTGTGGCGTGCATCCCAGGAAAACGGTAAGGTCTAAAAAGATGAAATTTGGTATACAGGTGCCGTTTTTGCCCAAGATGTGCACCTCGGGCCTCGATTTTTGATATTTTAATTAGAAAAAAGTTATTAAATGTTTTATGTTATTTTTAGCACTTTTTAGTACTTTTAACCTCACAGACCCTGAACCAATAGCGCCAGATAAGTATTTTTTGTACTATAGTGTAGGAAATTTAATTTTAAATATGATGAATAAAACAGGGTTCGTACGGGTCATGGAAATCCTGGAAAGTCATGGGAAAAAATTTAACACATTTCAGACCTGGAAAAGTCATGGAAAATTAATATTTTTATTAAAGGTCATGGAAATTTATTTAAAGTCATGGAAAAATGTCCTGGGCAGAGAAAAAAACAGTAGCTAAAAAAAACATTTGAAATCTTGAATGAGATAACAGTGTTGCATATTAAAACTGGAAAATTTAACTATCCTAAAAGCAAATCTAAATTCTTAAATCCCATTGCACCCACTTCTGTAGCAGCAGCCGCCTGCCTTCTTTTGCAATGAGATTTTACTGCTTCAACATCACTAAATTTGAATTTACCATTATTTATTTTCATCACTTTTTTTATTTTATATTCTGTGGTAGCAGACTTGCAAATTCTTAATTTCTTATGCCCACTCAAAAAATCTCAATTTTATTGCATCTGAATTCGTTTCAACTACTTCTAAAATCTTGATTATCAAATTTATCAGGGTTTATCTTAGTTTGCTGAAGGTTTTAGAAACTAATTAATCAGGTAATAGAATACAGAAATAGGAGAATCCTAAGTATTTTAAAACAGTAGTACCCAACATATGGCGGGCGAAGCTGTGGCACCTCTGTTACGTTCAATGTCAAGTTAAATAGATTAATAGATGCACTGTTGGCACCAAAAGGCAATGTTTTGTTGAAGCATATTTGTTGAAACTAGTAATGACTCATTTAAGTTTTGTGTCCCATTCTGTATCATTTTGTTCTAGTTATTAAATATTTATTAGACATTCCATCAGTATATTGCATTTGCTGTATTTTTACTTTACTTAAATTTATATAGTGAAGAAAAATAAAAATAGCTTAGTTTTTGCTGTGTACACTGATATTTTTTCAATTACAAGTAAGTGCTTTGATGAGGTAGAAGCATTGACATAGAAGTTTTGAATGACCATTTCAAAAAATTAGCGAGTTTGATAGTAAATAGTTCTATTCTCCTCATTTAACAGGGTCATGAAAGTTTTTGTGAAGTCATGAAAAAGTCTTGGAAAAGTCATGGAAATTTTTCATCCAAATAGAGTATGAACCCTGATAAAAAAATTTGAAGATAGAGTAATTTTTGTATTTTTTAGAAATTTTTAAAAAAACCTTTATTTTGCATTTTTTTTCTGGGTTTAGTTTTTTTCGAAACCCATCTTGCGAAAAGTATTGAATCCCCAATTCTAAAATTTTAGTTGGTAATAGTAAAAACATTTTTCCCCCTTCAGAAGAAAAAAGTTTTTAAAAATACGCAATAGTTTTTTTTTTTTTACAATTTTTTTAATGCAGAACACAACGCGAGCTGTTCGCTTGCCCGCTGAGTTCCGAACTTACCTCATCACGTGATCCAACTGAAATCGTTTGCCTTCTCTTCACCTTTTTTTTTTTGTTTTTTATCTTTTTGCAAGCGCTACTTTTTGCACACTACGGAAAACATAGTTTTTTTTTTTTTGCGGGCCATTTTAATTAAATAAAGCCCGCGATTTTTTGCATGATCTTTCGGTTACGAATTGGCGGTTAGAATAGGTAGATACAGAGATAGATAGAGGTTAGCAGACAAAAAATGTTTTTGTTTTCGAATTAATATTTATATAAATAAAAAAAGATTGTACGGTCAGAGGTAGATATGCATAGATCGTATAGATAGATAGATGGACAAATATAGAGGTTGATATAGTAGAGGGACATAGACAGCAAGAAAGAGACATGCCCGTCATTTAAGGAACTTCAACGGGGTGTCAGTGCCCCCCCCCCCCTCCACACACTGTGACTTTGAAAAAACAATGCTTTCACATAAAAGTGGAAGTGCTTTTTGTTATTTTTCGACAAAATTTGCATGAAGAGTACGTCATTTATGTCTCCCCTCCCCCTCCTTCTTTAAAAATATTCCAAACGACGGAACTGGAGATAGATCTAGAAAATATTTTCAAACTACTAATGAAATAGATAGATATAGATGATTGATACCGCCAGGAAATTTGTTTCAGCAGCCGCCGAAGGTGGCAACATTGGCCTAAAAAGGCGAATGATAATATTGATATACAGAAAAAAACATTGATTAATACCGTCGCTAAATTGTCTAAGCAGCCGCCGAAGGCGGCAACCGCGGCAACCCTGACGCAAAAAAGCGAATGGCGTAAAAAGGTGGACCAGATGGTCGGCGCAGGCGGCTAGTATACAACAAAAGAAACTGGGTACGTAAAAATTTTATTCAGGCATGTATTTTTTTGCCAAGCATGCTCTGTAAGAGCATGTAAAAAATTTTAGGATTTTTCTAGCTCTGGTATTATTGTGATTTTTTGATTGTATTGAAAAAATAATCTACTAAATCAATATTTTTTTCCCCTGTTAATTGATCTTATGATTATTGCAACAACAAGTTAATTTCATACTTAGTCTCTCTAATAATACTATTACAGTTTATTTCAGGTAACTTTAAGGCTTGTGGGGTTAGTTTGTGACACTTTATGTTTTTTGTATACAGTGTAAAAGCATTTATTTTCGCGAGCTCATCATAATTTCGAAAATTGAAGCCTTGCAGAATATGTTTTCTTGACGAATTTTTCAATTTTGGGTTCAGTTCATATTTATTATATTCATGAAATCTTCAGCTCGGGAAATGACCAATATCTTAATTTTGCAAAAATTACGACTCACCAAAGAAGTGAATTTACAGTATTTAAAATTAAAAAGATCTTACTGCTGCACTTTGTTGGCAATATTATAAAATCTGTTCTTTACTTTCTATTTTAGAAAATAAGTTGACAACAGTGTACACAGTTCATCAAATCATCTAGCTATTCTGAAGTTGCTGTTTGGGAGCAATCTTTGGTTGCTGATTTGAAATTGTTAAAAGCCTGTCAAACTTTTAAAGTAAGTAACATTGTTCTCAATTTTCAGACATATGAACTGTGAAGTTTATAACAAATTTAGGAAATTTTGTTTTTCTGGTTCAAAGTTGATTAATGCTTTTATTAAATTATTTTACATCACATTTTTCACCTTGTTCAAACATCCTAAGTGGCTGGACTGCTTTGAACCAGATTAATCATTGATTGATGATAACTCTCAATAACTCCAAGTCAGAAGGGACAAGTTAAAACCTTCGAATTATTGATAGTTTGAGCTGTGGGAAGTTACCTCAGTCTTCTCAAGAACATGAGACCTAATGAAAACTTCGACATGGGAAAATATTCGAGTTTTCAAGAGTGGACTGTATACTACAGTACTAAGTATAAAAGTGGTATTTTGCAGCTGAGCTCAAAGTGAGAAGCAACTTTTAAAAGTTTAACATCTCAATATATTTGATCTAGGCTTCCCTTTCCCTAAGAACTTTGGGAAAAATATTTTCCATGTGCAGCATTGTATATAGGTGAAATATGTTATAAAGAACTGCCTTGTGAAAAAAACTCAGTTTTGATAAAAGATGCTGATATGACTTTTGTGTTTAGGGTGCAGCCAAGGGCTTGCACAGGGGGGGGGGGGGGAGGGGAGAGGGACACCTGTTGACCCAGGCCCAAGCCTGAAGGGGCCCCAATATTTTTTAATTAGGTGAAATATAGGGGTGAACAGTATTTGGGGGGGGGGACCGGAAAAGTCATTTGTGACGGGCCAAAAAATTTCTATGCACGCCCCCGGGTGTGCTCTTACATAAAATTTTTTCTTTCTTGCATAAATCTTACGATGAGGCGCCTACGCAGACTGAAGCGCATGCATAAACTTTTTTTCTTGAATATGTATTACATTACCGCACATATGAAAATCATGAAAATATGGTAAATAATATATAATACTTTGGGAGTTTTTCTTCATTTTATTCTTATTCTTACAATAGATATTTGTTGAAAATTAACTGTAGTTAAAAGTAGGGGAAGTTACAGAAGCAAGCTACCCAGAATATATACTTGTTACTCTTCCGTTTCCACCTGGAGAAGGGGTGCTCTTTGAAGCTTTTTTTTTTTTTAATACCTCAGTTATGCACATTTCTATTAAGTTATTTTTGTCTTGGGGTGAGAGCAGGAATGTGTTGTAATTTTGAGCTCTTTACCAAATTCCATTTTCTATGGGAGGGAGAGAGGTGTTTTCATTTTGTTTGAAACGGAATTTGTAACACGCTTTTTAATCTGATTCTTTCCAATAGATGATTTAAATCTCTATGAATCAGTTAAAATTGCAAAGCAATCTTCTGGGAGTTGGTCAGGGTCATCGAAGAGGGGGTGAAGCAGCCTAGTGATCTAAAATGTAGAAAGACTGCAGTATTATTTTTTATGAAATACAATAGATCCCCTCAAAAATGGACACTAAAGGGAACTGGACATTCTGTTTCTTAAATAGAGGTGTCCCTTGTTTGGATGTATTTTATTTGATGCATGCTATGTGTTAACTCAATGTAACTTTATAATAAACGTAAGTAGTGATTGCAATACTGGTTATACCGAATATCGGTATTTCATGCAATTTCGTAACACCGGTATTTGCTGAGGTAAAATACTGGTATTTGGGTATTAGCCTTAAATATCAAATCATTTCCATTAAATAATTTTTAATTTAACCTATTAAATATCTACTTATATTTTAAATGTATATTTCTTTTTCCATGATACAGAACAAAAATCAATCAATTGATGTAAAAATTTGGCTTTAAAAGCCCAAACTAATAAAATATCATAAAACAAAAGAAGCGGCAAGATTGCAAAATGATATTGTTGAAACTCGATGGTGAGATGAATCCCATTTTCTTGCGCTTTTGTGCGCCATACTTTTATTCTAATTTTTTCCATTTCCCTCATCACTTCCCCTTGATCACACCCCTTTTTTTAAAGTCAGTTTCAAATGTAATTTTTAATGCGTTTGACCCTTGAACAATTTATTCCAACCATCAGATGCCTAAAACTTGGATTTCGTTTTAAATTATTTGTCTCAATTTCACTAAATTTTGACAAAAACTTGTTTTCTTTTTGTAGCATAACAAATGGTATTTTTGTCACCAAGAGAAATTGATGTTAATATTGGAAAAGTATCGTCTCGGAAAAAAATTGCAACTATCAATGAATTAGAAAAAAAAATGATAATAATACTCACAATACACCCACACACAAGGATTTATCCAAAAATAACATGCAAGAGACTGAATTATTTGAAGATGAAAAGTTCCAGGCTTTGAGACAATTCAACCTATGCATTCAGGTTTTTATTATTATTGATTTTTTATTATGAAATTTGTTCCTTAATTTTATAATTGTTCTTAATACATTTTCATAAATAATGCAATTTTTAACAAAATTATGAAACGTAGCAACAGAACAAAATGTTTTTAAGCATTTTTTCAGAAATTTCAAATACCAGTATACCAGCATCACATTTCAAAAATACAGGTATTGAACTTTTTGTTCGGTATTGCAATCCCTAAACGTAAGCTATAAACATTTAAGATGAAATAATGAAAATGCTAATGAAATGCTCATGAAATAATGAAATGCATAATAAAATGCTCACATATGCTAAAAAAATAAAATTCACAATTATTCAAATTTCTAAAATAATATTTTATTAAAAAGGAATTAAAAATTTGTTAATGACGAAGTTTTGAAACATACAGAAATTATTTCGAAGCAATTGAAAACCTGGATTTGTTTCATATTATGTAATTTGCAATGCAATGTAAAATTACATTTAGTTTTTACATTTCCAGTTTTATATACAAAGCTTAAGTTAGTTGCTGTGTACTCTCCATTGGCCCTGAGCCTACTTGAATAAATTGCTGAGAAGGCAAATCATGCATGTAAATTTCAGCAAGACTTTCTGCATTACATACTTTTTTCATTCACGTACTTTAATATCAAACTTCCGTCAATTAATTTTTAGAGTAAAAAATGAACTTGAATTCCAGTAAAAATTGACTATTTCTCATGCACTTATACCAGGGGTGCCCACTTGGGGGGGGGGGAGTCATGGCGCAGACTGCGGCATTGAGATTTTTAGGGGAAGAGGTGTTTTGAGGGGTATTTTCTCATTTGGGGGGGGAGGGGTTCTTTGTAATCTTTAAGGGAGGGTGCACCTTTTCTTTTAGGGGGGGGGCTTATACATAATTTTTTATAGTTTTTTTCACAGTGACTGTCTCTTGAACGTAGTGTCCCTTAATTAGAGGCAAATACATGGAGGTCCATTTTGTATTTGAAAGGACTGGGACCGGGAAGAAGGTCCCTTAAATAGAGGTGTCCCTTATTTTGAGGTGTCGGTTCTGCTGTACTTGTTCATGAAGATTGATATTTTCAAAAGAGACTTATCATTCAGTTTCTCTGCATATATATATATTTTATATTTGTCAACTGTGCGTCTGTTACTAATTAAATGATTATTGTGATTAAAGGCGTTTTTCCTCCCCTTCAATGGGAGCTAATTCTTGTCATTATCTTCAGCAGAAATCTGGAGTAGCATCAAACCAAAATGCAGGGTTCGCCAATATACATCATGATATACAGTCGAACCTTGATATCTCGAATTTGAAGGGAGCATCAAAAAAATTCGAGTTAACAAAAATTCGAGTTATCAAAGATCCTTGGGTAGCTGGGGGGTGGGGGATAAAATGCAAACAAATACTTTGAAAATAAATGCATATATTATTCACAAAACACTTACTGATATATTGAGTCATTTAAAAAAAAGAATCAATGCTGGTTTGCTTCAAATTCAAGTCTTTTTCTCGTTCCACTAGAGAAACCTTAATTTTAAGTCTACATAGTGTAGTAATAATTTAAGAAAATAAAGAGTAATTTGAGGATGCTCTGAAGTCTTTAGTTTATGCTGATTGAAAATATCAGATATATATCAAAATATCGGATATTTTCGAACCCTGCCAATATGTATGGTAGCAATTTTTTACTTGAATAATGCAAAGATTTCTATGCACATGCATCTAATGCAGTTTTTCAAAGTTAAACTCCAGTACAATTTTCCTGAATTTTAAGATTTAAAGTGAAGCAATGTGCTTCCTTAGCAAAGATGTTAGAAAAATGGTACAAAGTATGTACGCAGTACGTTATGTTGTTGTTAAAAACCCTGTGTGATTCCCTCATAATTTTGACAATAATCGAGTCCATCATTGTACACATTTTGTCCGGAAACAGCAGTAATTGTTGCTTGAACAAATATATGCTGTTCTAAAGGAGGGGTTCCCCCTCTAAGATTAAGGGCAACCCCCCCCCAAACCCCAAAGACCCCCATAAATCAGAAGCCCCCCAAAAAGAGGAAAGTTTGCCAACCCCTCGCCTTAAAAATTTCAATGGCACAGTCCGGGCCATAACCCCCCCCCCCCCCTCCCGAGATGGACACCCCTGTCTAAAAATATCTTTTTATTGCGAAAAACTTTTGCCGCTTTTCTATGCAAGAAGGTACAAAACTCACTAGTAGTTAATTTTTTTACATAAGTTTTTGTTTGGTTTCCTGTGTTTTTCTAACTGTTCCTCGTTATTGCACAGAATAATGATGAGAAGATAGGTATAATATCTAAATGAGATCTAAAAAATTGCTAATTCCGTAGTATAATAATTCAAACAATTTTTTTTTTCAAAATTGGGTTATATATTTATGAACTGTGTCCTTAAAACGTCAGATCCAAGTACTTTTGTAGAATCTTGAATTCAGTTCAAAGGCTTTTCTCATGTGTCAGATTTTTGAAAGACATTTAAGAGTTACCACTACTGAAAAACTAGATTCGGCATGACTATTGCTCACATGCATGTTTCCAAGTTTAAGCGACTGAGGAGAGTACACGCTGCCCAAAAGCCGTATTTTTTTTTAAGGGAATTTTTAAGAAAATCCTAGAGTTTATTTCTGTTAAAGCAATTCTCCAAAAGCCTTTTAAGGCACATGTGTGAAAAAATAATGGTTTTGGCATTTTCTTCAGTTGGTAAAAAAATAATCAAACTATATGTTATTGTAAAAAAAAAAATTAAATGATTTAAAGCACTTTTTTTTGTCTCTTTCATATTTAAATATAAATTTATTTTTTTTATTCAAGGGTGAGTTAGGAAAAATAATTATTTGCAGAAAATTTTTCAGTTAGGATTTGTGTTTGCAGAAAACTTTTCATTTTATCTAAGTCTGCATATTCGTATGATTATTGTTCGAAATCATTTTCTTATGCTTTAGGTTTAAAGATACATGAACAAGTCGATGCAGACAAAAAGCCTATTCGTGTGAGTTTTGTCTGAAAACATTTGCTGTAGCTTTGTACTTGAAAAAACATTTGAGAGATCATGATGGCAAAAATTCCTATTCATGTGACTTTTGTTCCAAGTCCTTAATTCGTTCAAAGTTATAACATCACATGAAAGTCCATACTCACAGAAACCTGCATTCATGCTTATTTCATACTTGCCAACTCTACTGTTTTTAACGGGAGACTCCCATTTTTTGCTTCCATCTTCCGATTTCCTGTTTTCTTACGATTTTCTCCCGTTTTTGCAGTGTTTTTAGTCAATCATCAAAGAATTTCACTTTCTTCTCAATAGATGGCGCCCTTTTCTAGCCTACCAATGTCAAGGAATAAAAATTTTTCAAATTAATAACTCATTTAGTAAGAATTAATTTTTTGGGAGCTTTCCACATTGCATGTTCAATGAAGCATGTGCTTTGCCAAAAATTGTAGCATATTTCAATCCTTTTGCATCTTGAAAATATTTCAATTATTTTGAAAGTTTATAGTTATTTTAACATGTGCTACCCTATACCTACTTATTTTATACTTTATTTTCATAAAATATTGTTTTTTTCTTTCGGATTTTAGAAATTTAATTTTTGTAGCTACTTTTTTGGTAGAGACTGGGGAATATACAAAACTTTCAGCTAATTCACTCCGTATTGTTTGGTTTTTCCTCTGCACTATATTTTTCTTGCTGCTACAAAGTTGCTTACATAGATGAAAAATCCCCATTTCACTTTAAATTTAGTATTCATGTTATTTAAAAGCATAATTTCATAATTCTGTTGTGAAGATATGCTGCTGGTGAATCACCTATATACCTCTAGTAGAATCTCCTGTTTTTTTTCCTTCGGAGGCTGACAAGTATGCTATTTGGTTCAAAGACGTTTCAGGCTTAAAAGAGCATGCAAGAATTCACACTGACGAAAAACACTATTCTTGTGACTACTGCTTGAAGACATTTTAAGTTCAAACTTAACGAGACACTTGAGAACCCAAACTGGTGAAACGTCATATGTGTGTAGATGATGTATAAAAGCGTTTTTTTACAAATGAAGCATAAGGTATGTTAGAAACCGTGCTAGCAAAAAACATGTATTGGAGATAAATTCGTTGATAAAATACCAGTCAGCACAATGGACTGAATGGACTATTTTTACTCTTGAAAGTTGTATCATTGTAAATTTTACACCATGGTGTTTTCTCTTTTTGATAAACATGCCAGAATGAACAAAAATTTCGACTTATTGAAGTTTTGGTATAAAAAAGAAAAAATGATTGTGCATCTAAAGCTCAACTATCTATGCTATAATTAGAAGCACTTCATTAGAAAAGGGGAGTCAATAGAAAAGGAATAAGAACTAGAAATGAAAGAGATTTTTCACCAAAATAAAGAGCCAATTATTTATCAGTGAAGAATTTCTTAGCCTAAAAATAGATAACTTGTGCAATTCAGATGACAGTCTGATTCCAAATCAGAAGTTTGACTCAAGAATGTTTGAATGGATCCAAAGTTTTCTCTTCAAGTGAGAAAAATCTCTTAATATGTTTTATTTATTACTTTCAGAAAGATACATTTCAGTAAAGATTCAATTCTTCTTGCCATTATTTTATTTGTTTCTTGGTTCTTTAAAGAGTTTTTCAAAAAAAAAAAAAAAAAACTTGAACAGGGTTTTGTGTGTGTGTGTTCCTGCTATGATTTTGAGGACTTTTGAAATAGCATCGCAATTCCCCCATTAATTCTTGCCATCATTGACTCTGGTTTCCACTATCAATTCTCTTTCTTCCCAATTTTAAGTCAAACTTTAACCTTCTTTTCTTTTGAATAGACCACAACTGTTATTTTTAACATTGGCAACTACTATACAGTTACTGAAAAAAGGTAGATGTGCAAACTAAGTATTGCATGAAAAATGCATTGATGTTGTAAAACATTTGTTTTCTGGCTTATTATTCTAGGTCCATAAATGAAAAATTTGTAAAATGGATTCAAATATTTACTTTTTTTTTATATTCAATATACTAGATTCATATTGCAATATCATTATTCACAAATGTGGGTATTTTGTGAGATTAGAGTTCACTGGAAAATAAATACCCATTTTGGGTATTTACCTGAGTATATGGGGGTAGCTTGGATATTTACCCTCAAAAATAAAACCCGGGTATTTTACATCAATTTAGTTGAGTTGATGACAGTGGATGGGGAAAGATATGTTAGAATTTGATATCAGTAAATCCCACAAGTTGTATAGCAAAATATAATTTAAGAACAATTTTCTACAGCACAAAATAATTAAAGTCTTAAAAGAGGTCAAATAATATTCTGATTTCTAAATTTTCAAATGATTCAGTGTTATAGCTAACTGTAACTGTCAATTCACTGTTTACCTATAGTAGCTACCTTAGACATACCAACATCACCCTTCGGCCATCTTGAAAACTTTCAGGAGAGGTATTTTCGGATGACGTCATTTGGAACAATTATTTAATATATTTTATTTTTTTTAATAACTTGTTTATTTAATTTTTAATTTCTTACTTTTGATGAACGTGATTCATGAGTTCAATCTTAAGTCGATTTAGCCGGGAATCGAACCCTAGACCTCTGGAATACGAGATTCATATGCTAACCACTAGACAAGTAATGCTCTTTCCAAGGAGAAAAATAATGTGTAAAATGGAAAATCATTTAAGGCAGCATCTATCGGGGGTTAGGCCATGACAGATTTCTGAACGGAAAGTGAGAATTTTATTCAGTGAATATGCTTGTGGCGCCGGCTAGTGAAGAGTTGGAGTCGATCATTTTGTCCGCAAACCGAGTCGGAGTCTGTAATTTTGGGAGTCAAATATAACGGAGTGGAATTGTTTTGGAGATAGGGAGAAATCATTCAAGAGTCGGAGTCTCATTTTGTTCGCAATTCCAGTGAGGTAATCGGGGTTGGAATCGTGGAGTTAAAGTTGAATTGATTTTGCAGCAAATCGGAGTAAACCCTTCCAAAATCCAGGAGTCGGATTCGGAGTCGAAGTCTCTGTCATTTTTCCTCCGATTCTCAACCCTGAATGTTGATCCGTATAGCCTTACATTTGATCAATAGTCAGATATTCGAATAATAAAACTTATCCTATTTTAACAGTTGGAAGATTTCCAACAATTTTAGATTTTGAAAATTTTTATCGGAAAATTTAAACAACCTACTTTTTTTCCGATGACATGTAACTCGGCAAATTTTCATCGGAAAATTTGATCGTTATGATCTCTTTTTCCGATAAAATGTAGCTCGGCAAATTTTCATCAGAAAATTTGATCGTTAAGATCTCTTTTTCCGATGAAATGTAGCTCAGCAAATTTTCATCGGAAAATTTGATCGTTACAATCTCTTTTTCTGATGAAATTTTGACCAGCAAATTCTAATCGGAAAATTTGATCGTTACGATTTCGTTTTTCGATGAAAAACAGCTCATCGAAAACCGGTTCTCGGATTCTGATCGCAATGATATCAGCATGCGTTACGTGATGAGTTTAGGAGGAGTCAATGATCGACCGAGCAAAATCCAATGAGTTGACGCTACTTGGGAAGCAATCCATAAAAATTTACTTTAGTGCACAAAAAAAAAAAAAAAAAAATCCTGCTTGCATAGGTCACATCAGCCTAAGTCTTACTTTCTTGGATTAAAAACCTTGCATTAACTTTGCCCTGTATGAGATAAACCCGGTCTCTCCTATTGATAAAGTTACTGCATTTAATCACAAAAATGCAGAAAAATATATGTTTAATGTATAACGTTAGTGAAATATTAATGCGATGGGTGGGCTTGCTTTTGGTGTGCTAAAATCTCTCAAACTCTGGTGTCATTGAAAATATATCTATGATTTTAACGGGGGCGTTCAAACCCAAGTACCCGAGGGATGCCTCTTTGATGATTCTTGTTTTTGACTCCTATTAGATTTTTACTTTTCTTTTTCTTAAATATATTAAAGGTGATATGTCGACTACAGCTGCGTGCCATGCTTATTATTTTATGCCTCCCTGGAAAGGCGTTCAAAACAAATTGCTAGCCGTTGCCTTATAGTGTGCTACAGTTATTATTGTATTTTTTTTGTTTTTTTGTTCTTACCTATTATTTTGATTTTTTTTCAGCAGTATATTACATTGGATTTGAACATGCAATGATGTCAAACTTTTGATTCTGAAGCACAACACTGTTAGAAACACTTTTCGCATGCTCATTCTCATAAATATTTGATTGAAATGAAGTTCTGAAGAATAAATACATTCAGGAAAACTGCTTTTATAGTTTACTTATCAAAAAAATCTCGAAGAAATTTTTCCTATGAGTTTTTTGATGACAGCTTCAGTTTATTCGGCTCCTCAACATGATGAATGACTGTTGAATCGCTTTCAAACAAGACATTAAGAGAAAATTTCCACTTTTCTGAAAAACGAACTTAGAAGTGAGGCGTCGTTGAAAACATTTAAGGTAAAAGTACCAGTGTGATCTATTTCGTTTCCTAAATGACAATTCGAAATCGATAGGGCCACTTCTTCATCTCCGTAAATGCGTACGAATTTGTTTTGTCAAAAGAGTGTTATTCATGTTTTTTTTCCACCTTTGGATATTGTCTCAAATCCATGTTTTCCGAAATCCTTAGTCTTGTGAATTTTGTTCAAGCACACTTAAGTGTTTTTTGTAATGGCTCATTATAAAAAGACCAAGCATGATCAAAAAAGCAAACCATTTTCTTTAGATTCACTATCAAAAATATTTGGGAACAGTGTTTAGAAGCCTTTTCCAACACTTCACATTAAATGGACACATTTCAGAAACCATTGTGGCAAAAAAAAAAAAAAAAAAAAAAAAAACAGTGAACATAGCGCAAATTTTTTTTCTTAGGGCTCATATTTTAAGATGCATATTAAGATCTATATCTACATTCATTTTGTTCCAAGTCCTTTACTCACTCTCAAACTTTGAGAGACATATACTGGCAAAATGCGCTATTCTTGTGAGTGTTGTTCACAGACATTTTCTTCTCCTTCTGCTTTAAGTGCTCATGTAATAGTTCATGCGGCGGAAAAACCGTATTCAGATAGCTATTATTCTACGGCATTCTCTCAAACTGGAAATTTGAAGACAGAGACAGAGACCCATTCTGGCGAAAAATCCTATTCGTGTGCCCAATGTCCAAAAGCATTTTATGAAGTTACACAGTTAAAGCATCATTCGAGAGCCCACACATTACGTACTGGCGCAAAGCACTATTCTTGTGAATTGTGTTCAAAGACATTTTCTACTGCTTCTGGTTTAAAGCAACATGTTCAAGTCCATGGCGACGATAAGCCGTATGTGTGCAAATGTTGTTCAAAGGCATTTTCTCAAAACGCATGTTTATGGCGACACATGAAAATTCACACTGGTGAAAATCCATATTCTTGTGAATATTGTTCCAAGTCATTTTATGATCTTACCATGTTAAAGATACATTCGAGAGTCCATACCGGCGAAAAGCCGTACTCCTGTCAATATTGTTTAAAAGCATTCTCTAACCCTTCAGCTTTTAGAAGACATTTGCGAGTTCACACTGGCGAAAAAGCTCATTCTTGTGAATTCTGTTCCAGGGCATTTTCTGAAATGGGAAACTTAACTAAGCACATTAGAGCTGTCCACAATTTCGAAAAATCGCATTCTTGTGAAGTCTGTTCAAAAGCATTTGGTCGTGCCACCCATTTAAAGACCCACATGAGAATTCACACTGGCGAAAAACCATATTCTTGTGACCGCTGTTCTAAGGCATTTACCAGTTCTACTCGACTAAAGACTCATTTTCGAGTCCATAGTGGCGAAAAACCATATTCCTGTGAATTATGTTTTAAGACATTCTCTGACCCTTCAGTTTTTAAGAAACATTTGAGAGTTCACACTGGCGAAAAGCCGTATTCTTGTGACCGTTGTTCAAATTTATATCGAACTTCTCACCAACTAAAGCTTCATTTGAGAAGCCATACCGGAGAAAAGCCATATGCTTGTGACCGTTGTTCAAAGTCATTTCCTAGTTCTTCCCAATTAAAGCTTCATTTGAGAAGCCATACCGGAGAAAAGCCATATTCTTGTGACAGTTGTTCAAAGTCATTTCCTAGTTCTTCCCAATTAAAGCTTCATTTGGGAAGCCATACCGGAGAAAAACCATATTCTTGTGACAGTTGTTCAAAGTCATTTTCTAGTTCTTCCCAATTAAAGCTTCATTTGGGAAGCCATTGCGTAAAAAAGCAATATTCTTGTGACCTATGTTCAAAGTCATTTCTTCGTTCTTCCCAGTTAACAATTCATTTAAGAAGCCATAACGACGCAAAGCCACATTCCTGCAAAGTCTGTTCAAAGGCATTTTCTAAAGCTTCAACTTTACAGCGACACATGCAAGTTCACACAAAACGCTATTCCTGTGAATTGTGCTCAAAGACATTTGCTACTGCTTCAGGTTTCAAGTATCATGTTGCAGTCCATGGCGGTGAAAAGAAACATGTGTGTAAATGTTGTTCAAAGGCTTATTCTCGAAGATCATGTTTATGGCGACACATGAAAATTCACACTGGTGAAAAGCGATATTCTTGTGAATATTGTTCCAAGTTATTTTATGATCTTACCAAATTAAAGATACATTTGAGAGTCCATACTGGCGAAAAGCCATACTCCTGTCAACATTGCTTAAAGGCTTTTTCCAACTCTTCAACTTTAAAAGTACATATAACAGTCCATACTGGTGAAAAAGCCCATCCTTGTGAATACTGCTCAATTGGATTTTCTGAAAAGGCAAAGTTAAACGAACACATTAGAGTCGTCCACAATTTCGAAAAATCATTTTCTTGTGAAGTCTGCTCAAAAGCATTTGGTTATGCTACCCATTTAAAGAACCACATGAGAATTCACACTGGGGAAAAACCGTATTCTTGCGACCATTGTCCAAAAGCATTTACCAGTTCTTCTCGACTAAAGGCTCATTTGCGAGTCCATAGTGGCGAAAAGCCTTACTCCTGTGAGTTCTGTTTAAAGGCATTTTCTGATCCTTCAACTTTTAAAAGACATTTAAGAGTCCACACTGGTGAAAAGCCGTATTCCTGTGAGCACTGTGTGGAGGCATTTTCATTTTTTTCAAATCTTAAGCAACACCTCAGAGTTCACACTGGCGAAAAACCTTGATCGTTGTTAGAATTTATTTCCCAGTCCTTCCAGGGTTGGCAAAAACCCGGGTTTTTTTGAAAAAGCCCATGGACCCAGGGTTTTTTGGGTTTTTTTAAATAAAACCCAACTAAAGCTCGGTTTTTTTAAAGAATTGTGGGTTTTTTTTGTCTTTTTTTAGGGAAAATGTGGGAAACTTGTAGCATAGTGTAGAGTAAGTTTATGTACAAAGCACAAAAATTGTCTTGGGTAAAAAAAGCTGGAAAATTCAGTGTTTTCTGAAGTAAAGTATAAAAGATGACGAAACCCAAGAATGGTGAAGTTTTAGATTTTTTAGTTTCCATGATTACCAACAGTTAAGGCTAAGTTACTTCTCGAGTTTTAAAATCTTCTGTTCGTTTTTAATTACTACATTTTTTTTTTGCATTTTACTTTATTGTATTTCATTTTGTTATGCAAAAACTACGTAGAACCTCATGTAGTTTAAATCCCTTTTTACTGAATTCCAGCTTAATCAAGACATTTTTTGAATTTTATGTTGCCTGTTTTTCTATTTTTGTGTACAGAGTAAGAAATATTAAGCTTTTTCGTAAGATAATGAAAATAATGTACATCCTATTCTGTTTTCTGTCGAACCGTTTGTAAAACCTGTTAATTTCTTTAAAAATTACCTTGTTTATTCGAGATTTGTGACGTGTTGGTTTGCAGAAAATAATTCACATGAAAGCCTTTTAGCTAGAGTAATTTCCTCTGTACAATCTACAAATATTGTGAAAATATCAAATCAAGATAATTTGAGTTATTTATTGACCAGTTAAAGAAAACAGTTAAATATATTTGTTTAAAATCTTTGAAGTATTTTCTTAATGCCGTTAAGACTTAAGAAATACTATTAAAGTTCAAAATTCTTTTTTTTTTTTTTGTTCATTGTCTGTGGTGAAGAGCAACTAAAAAAGTTTGAATTGTGAAAGTATTTAAATTAATTAATTTTTTTAAAAACTTCTCAGAAAATTTTTAAAAAAAAAACCTAAAAGTGGACTAAATAATGGGTTCTTTCAAAAAAAACCCATTGGGTCCAACCCAATCGAGTCCAATCTGGCCAACCCTGAGTCCTTCCCAATCAAAATTAATTTGAGGGTCCATGGTGACGAAAAACCAAATGCCTTTTTAATTTTGTTAAAAAGTTTTTTCCTGGTGATTCAGCTTTTAAGTATTATTTCAGAGTCGACTCCAGCAGTAAAAGAAAAAAAAAAACTATTCATGCAAATTTTGTTGAGAGGTATGTTTTTTAATCTGATATTAGTTTTCTGTGTCTGTAAAGGGAGTCAGCAAATGGCAGTTGGTTTGGTTGGAAAAATAATACAGTTTATGCCCTGAAAATGGCGAGGCATTGCTTTCTACACAAAGAGAGGTATTACACTCGAGAAGGAAAAATGATGAAGAAATCTATGTCTGTTTGAAGAGTTTTAGATAATTAGTGTATATTTGGTTTTAGTGAGGTTTAAATAAAGTGTTATATTTTGTTGATATTTTTCTGTGTCACCGAATATAAGAAATCTTCTTTAACTATTTCACGGACAGATTTTATTTATCTGATTCCATATTAGGACTGTCGTATCATTCATTGCATATAGACAGAGGTTTTTTCTGTCAAAGTAGAAAAGTTTTTTCCCAAATAAGGCCGTAATTGTATTTCTGCAGTTAAAATTTAAAGTTCAATGTTGCGACTTCCAACACACAAGCTTTAACACACTTCAGGACCTGCTTAAAAAACTCGGGACACAAATAGTTAATTCAACTCCTGCATGCTACATTCACTAAGCTAGTGGCATATCCTCTCATAAAGGTCCACGATTTCAATGTCACAGCCAAGCCGGTGATGGTTACTTTAACTTACGCTAAAGTTTTTTTAGTATGTTTCAGTTTAGAAGAAACTAGAGTACTGTACTTTGAACTGAAAACTCAGCTGACTGTTTTTGTATTAGTTTCCTGCTTTTTATTTCCCAAAATAAGTTGGCAACTCTTAACACAGCTATATCGCCCAATGATATTGAATTATAGAAGCTATTTTGAATGTTGTTGAAATTCAAATTGATATTAAAAATATAGATTTTAGGGAACTAAATAACTAATGGATTGTGGAGTAATTATTTATTATCATTTTTTGTTAAATGCATGTTTATTAAGGTTTTTAAACGAAAGAGCCGAGTTCTGGATATTAAAAGGCAGGCCTGTATTATCCAATAGGCCACCCAAGGACCTGGCCTAGAGGTGCAAGCTGAAAAGGGCACACATCATGGAGAAAAATAAGTAATAAACAGCTTGTTAAAAAAAAGTGGTACGCTAGTATATACGAAGAAGCAAAATTCAACTAGAATAGATTGCAACCAGCCCGTTAGGCAAAAAAAAAAAAAGCAGTTGGAGGATAGGGAAGGGGCTTAGTGATTGAGTCAAACTCCTTTTTGGGTCAAAGCAGATAATCTGATCTGAACAATGATTTCTTAAAAACATAGCTTTTTCCTGGGGCGGAGTGGGTCGTCCAAGAGGGTGTCAACTTTGACTCTCAAAAAGCGCACAAATTCGAGGGCGCAAAAAAAAAAAAGAAGAAAATTAATTTGAATTCTGAAATTTTGAATTCAAATTATGTTTTTCGCAATCACGAACTGAGACAGGATCCTACTCATTGGAGTTATTGTTTCTAGAAACGGCTCCTGTCCCCACCAAGCCTGCCTCTCCTCCTGGGCGGTTACGTGTGCATAATTGTGTGTGTGCGTAGACCTGTGTGTATGCACGTAGGCGTGTACGAGTGTATGTGTGTGAACATGCGTGTGTGTAGGACATGGACGCCTCCGACCAGGAGAAGCGGGTAGCTCAAAACCGGAGCAGCCGCGCCGCCAGCAGAGGACGGTGGGCGGTGGTGCTGCAAAGGCTTCTGGTCCAAGTTGAAAAAGGCACGGACACCAAAAACGGTCAAATGAGAACAATAAGCAATCGTGATTGCTCAAAAAAAAAAAAAGAAAGCACATAGGTTTGAGGGCTTCGTATGCTAGCTGCCGGCTGGCGCCCCAGGATTTACAAAAGCGAAAAAACTTATTAGAAGTCACACACTGGAAAATTAGTAAAAACCATGACCTAGAAAATTCTCAGTTATAAAACTTGTTACTGAAACTATTTTTCTCTTGATGTCTTTAAATTACATCAGTATGTGTTTCGCAATTTATTAATTCACACTTATTTATAACTGCCAATCATCAGGGGCAGCCAAAGTTAAAATTTTTGGGAGAGGGGAACTTAATTTACCGAATAAAACAAGGTTAAAGAATGACAAAATACGAGCATGCACATGTACCAACATCTAACGAAAAGAAAAATTAAACATCCTTACAAAAAAAAATAACATGTTGCCTCCAAATTTTCCTGTCAGATTTTTTTTTTTTTTTTTGTCAAATAAGGAAAATTTGGAAATGTCACAGTGACCTCCCTGACCTCCTTTGGGGCACCTCTGCCAATCATATATCCTGTTATGTACAAAATATTCATCATAGACTGCTTTAATTCTTTACACGCACATGCATTACATGCAAGTTCCTAATAAATAATTTATTATGCACAATTTTATGTATTTTTACTTGTGATGTACTTCAGGGGATGTACTAAGTATGTGATGTACTAAGTTATCAGGGTTTGCTTCCAACATATTACTTTTATGAGTATTTTTATTCAAAATTTCACCACAAAGATCACAACAATGTAAATAAAAATATATGAGATGCCCCGAAATATGTTTTAAATAGAAAGAAAATTAAAATATAAAGAGAAAGAGAGATTCAGAACATTGTAAGGTAGAGACACCTTTTTCTAAGGTAAAAAATAAATAAAAAACAAAAGTGCATCAAAAAATTTAAGAGCCCAGATATTTATATTTAAGTAAAAAGGAAAAAATTATAAAAGATATCTTTGCTAAATATCACATCAGGCCAAAGTGTCAAAAGTTTTTTTTTGGAGGGGGGGGGGTGTTAAAAGCGTTTGTTTTTCAAACAGACAAAAATTTGAAAGGTAAATTTGAAAATTCCATTATGTAAAAACTAAAACAGTTTAATGTTTTTGGAAAAGAAAAGTGGATCAGGATGTTTTACAACATATGTTAAAAAAATAAAAAAAAGAATATGGACAAAGCAAAATAGGGGGAGGGAGGAGTTTTCTAAGTCCATCCTTTTCTTTTTATGTCACCAAAGGTAGCCTAAAATTACATTTTCATAACTTTAATAGAAAAACTTCAGAGGTGGTTTCCATGAACCCGCTTCCACTATTATCTTCAAAGATTATCTAAACTTGTTTTTTTTTTTTATGAAACATCAATTTCAAGAAGTTTCCGCGTGAGACTCGACGTACCACATCCCTTTCCACAACGTCATCAAAGATGATCTTCAACAGCACATTTAGGACTTAAATATCAAAAATTTCTGGTGAGGATCCTAAACACTTAATTCTCTCCCTTACACCATCGAAGAAAGCAAACAATTTCGTTTATAGGAACTCAACTCTAAACATTTGTTCAGGAGCGCCCTCGAACCAATTCTTTTAACTTCGGAATGCCATTACTTCACGTTAAATAGATTTAGATGGCCCAAAATCACGTTTTCTAACGGTTCAATTTCAAAAAATTCCCGGGGGAGCACCCCTAAACACCCCTCTTTTGAACAACATCGAAGAAAAACAAAGAAAGAAACCCATCCCTCATTTCGTCTCAATCAGGTATCACGAAATCTTCAACTGTCACTGGACGACACTAAACCTCTGGTAATGGCATGCGGGGGGGGGGGGGGGGGGTACGATATCGATAGAGCTTGGATATGCGAGGTGGGGCGTAATCTCTAAGTTTGGCCTAGGGCATAAATAGATGTCAATCCAGTCCTGTTAAAAGGCAAAGGGACACTTGTGGTAAAATAGAATATGGAACGCTGTCCCCCTTCGGCTATCACCGGTAGAAGATCTGTCGGGATTTGTAACTGAGGCGGGGGGAGGGGGAGGAAATTTCCGATATATCAAAAATTTTTAAACAGCAGTGAGCATGTTGGACAAATGTTGCTGTTAAATATCGCTCAAAACTTTCAAAATTGATATCTTGTAATCGCTATTTTAACACGATCTTTGGTGACTTTGGGGAGACCTTAAAAAATTAGAAACGTTTCAGTTATCTTTGGTGATCCAGAGAAAGAAAAGATTTCTTTCTTTCAAGAAATTTTTCATTGTTATTAAACAAAACAAACCAATCGTGTAAATTTGTTTTACGCCGAACAGAACAGCAGTCTCAACCAGGGCCGATCCTAGCAGGTGTGCAGAGTGTGCGCCGCACAAGGGCGGCCAAAGCAAGGGGCGGCCGTAGGCCGCATCATATAATTTTTATAATCAAGCAAAATTCCTCAAGAATTTCTCACAAGATAACTTATATAATAAGTAGAATAAATATACTGATTTTTAAATGTTCAATTATCAAAGTATGTGTCGATTTCCCGACAGCATAGCATAGTTTAAGAAAAATAGAATGTCAGGGAAGATTGTGTTGGTTCATTGTCCATTAATATCTACTCTTAACACATATGCTTCATTTGGTTGCAAAGTTTGTGACAGAACCGGTAATCAGGCATGGATACAGGGGAGGGGAAAGGCCCCCTTCTAAAGCATGAAATGGTGCCGTCTAAAAGGAGCACCGAGGGCGACCACTAATGTTTACCCCGCAAGCTTTTATAGACCTAAACAATGAAAACATATTTTATTTATTTAAAAAAAAAGTTATACTGATTAGATACTCTCGCAAGCATTTCAAACAGCAAACTACGTAACAAACTCTGTGTTTAACAGTCGTGGATGCGTGGAGAGAAAGTGGAAAATTGCGACTCCCTTGAGAGTAACATATATGAATGACGAACTAAAATGTTGTACTTTTCCCCCTTTACAACAATTTTTCTGATTAAAATCTCGCATGAACTGCTCGGTTTCAGATTAGGTAGGAGGAAAAGACCCTTGCCCCGGGAAGTAAATTTAAATGTAGCTCCTAAACGAAGACCCAAAAGGATGCCATGACCTCCTTGACGAAACTAAGGAAGGTTTAAAATTGCGTTTCTAGGACTTTACTTTCGGAAAATTTCGCTGGTTGAACCATCGATCTTAAGGACCCAATTAAGTCTCTGATTCACCTCTTCCACCTTTACTTAATCACACATAACCTAAAAATGTTGGCTCCAAAATTCAAAACGTGTTTTCAAACGACAGCCCTTCCCATCATCAAACGTCATATAAAATTGCTTTGGCATTTTTCGAAATTTTGCAGTGGAGGACCCCGAAATCCATTCGCAAACATTACTACCAAAGACAGTCTCAATTAGCGTATATCCCCGCCCGCTCTTAGTCCCATCGTTATCAAACAATGCTTAAAATACGATTTTGGGACTTAAATTTCTAAAGAATTCCGGAGGAGAACTGCCAGGCCTATGTAACTTTTCACGGCACTAGGTTATATCCATCAATCGTCGAGGTGAGGTGGACAAAAGTTCATAGTTATATTTTTCAGATATTAATGTTGAAAATATCCGAAAGATCCGTAGAAGCTTCTCAGTTTTGTTTAACGTGACCAAAGATAATATAAAATCGCGGTTTTAGAAATATTCGCTTATGAGCCCCAAAATCCTTCCTTCCCAAAAATAGCCTATAATGGATTTCAGTTCCAAAAAATATTTTGGTTCGGAATATTTTCACGTTTCCCCTATTGTTTTCAAATCTAGCCAATAACGGGTGTGTTGAAAAAATAGTGCCGAGAAATTACCGGAGGATAGCCGCCAGATCCCCTACCGTCACCAAAGACGGCCTAAATTTGCGTTTTAAACTTATAATTCGAAATCTTTCGATGGAAGACGATTGAATCTCTCTCCCTCTTGCAACGTCAACAAAGGTAACCCAAAATTGCGGTTTAAAATTTCAGTTTCGGAGATTTTTCGGGAAGAACGCCGATCCTTCCTAAGCTATACGGTCTTAAAAAGTAGCTTCAAATTGATTTCAATTTTGAAAGAATTTTAGGAAAGAATTGCAACATTACTTTCACCTAAAGTCTCGAAAAAAGTTCCTAAAATTGCGATATTTGACGTCAATTTCGAAAATTTCTCAATGCACCTTGAATATACTTGACTCTTTTGTCCTTGCAACTAAACACAACTAAAGATTAACTAAAAATATTTTTCATACGCCAATTTCGATAATTTTCTTGGAGCAATCATCCTTCCCTGAACCCCTGACACCTCTCCCCACGCTTCCCCTTCCTCCGTCCCTTCTCTGATGTCACCGAATAAAGGACTATAAAATGCGAAAAGTAACAACGTATAAAAAGCACAAATTCGCAGATGGTAATCTGCCGAATTTGTGCTTTTTATACGTTGTTAGTTTTCGTTTCTTTACAACAGCACAAAGGTATTTTTTTATCTTACTATAAAATGCGTTTTTACGACTAGTAAATTTTGGTATCTATTGCTTTCTTCAAAGATATAAATTGTACCTAAGGAGTTTCTTACTATAAAAAATTTCTTCCTTTTTATAAGATCATTCTTCTGTCCCCCTCCCCCTTTTTTTAAATTCGAACTTGGCATAGAAATTTAAAGAAAGATTTATATAGACGTTAAAGATTAGTCAAAATATGCAAATTACTCTTGAGGGGCGGCACATAAGGTCTTTGCACACGGGCGGCCGACACCCTAGGATCGGCCCTGGTCTCAACACATATTCTATGCAATTGCAGTTCGTTTTGGGACATAAATGCTTAATATTTGTCTGAAAAAGGGCAAAGGCCAAGTGTATCAAAATAGCTGGGAAGAATAGAAATATAGTCATCAAAAGTACGTGAAATACACCGCCTGCTCAGTCATTTCCAGCTGCGGACTGCAGTTTCGTGCTTATTAGCACTCATCAGCCCGGCATAGGAAAGTGACTGAGCTGGAGATGGAAAACGTCTTAAGGAAGCCAAGAGTGCGAAACAAACTGGTAGCTAATATAGAATTAGCAGACCAGACGAGTGACCGAAGCAATGGTTCGGTTCAACTCGAAGATTGAAAGCGAGGCAAGGGATATTCAGTAAATTACCGCCCATTTGCCAGGGCTAAAGCAGAAATACGTGAAATACACCGCCGTATTTCTGCTTTAGCCCTGGCAAATGGGCGGTAATTTACTGAATAGTCATAAGAAGGTCAAAAATTTGGCCATAGAAGAAATCAGGGAGAATATTTTAGCTGGGAAAAGTCAGAGGAAAGGATTTTGTTGTCTAACTAAGGTCACCTTGAGTTATCTATGAAGTTACTTAATCTAAACTTAAGGGAATGGGGGGAGGAGACTTTATTCCGAATTTTCAGAGAATGCTTTATATCAGGCTTAAAGTAATTACCGATCACGTAATCGTAATCTGAGTAATCGATTACGTTTTTGTGTAATCATAAACATAATCCTAATCTGTCGATGGGATAC
Organism: Uloborus diversus; assembly: GCF_026930045.1. Classification (NCBI taxonomy): domain Eukaryota; kingdom Metazoa; phylum Arthropoda; class Arachnida; order Araneae; family Uloboridae; genus Uloborus; species Uloborus diversus. The sequence goes on along the minus strand of NC_072738.1, from coordinate 4,958,072 downwards.
TCCCACAATCGTAATCGAAATCATAATCAGGCTTTTCATGCGCAATCGTAACTGTAATCTTAGTAAAATAATTCGTAATCTAGTTTTGTAATCGTGTAATCTTGACTTTCTGAAAGTGAAAAAAATTAATCCGTCCTTTTACTATTGTATCTAAAGATAACATAGTTCAGTAGTAATATAGAAAACGACTTCAAGCTTTTCAGTGCTCATCCGAGACCACTGCGAATCTTAGAGAGAATGGGGGGGGGGGATTTAAGATTCGCAGTGGTCCGGGCTCATGCCTGTTTGCAAATGAGAGTCATAAATCAAGACCTATCTTAAGTGTTTAGTACAATTAGTCGCCTGTGAGCACCTTTGACAGGAACGTCTCAGAGCCCCTTGGGAACGTCTTCCCATATCCTTAGAATTGGTCATTCATCAATTTCCATTTTCATGTCAATGTTAGGAAAACAAGTGAAGCACATTGCCGTCTCAAAATCCTATTTTAGCAGAAAAAGTATAATATCAAAAGTACAATTAACTTTCGAGCAACAAAAAGTTTTTGGTTTTTTTTTATATATACTTTCATGGAGAAAGTGGTGAAGGACTGAAAAGATTTTGTCAAAAGGAAACCGAATTTGCATTTGTGCTTCAGTGATTCTTTAAACACCCTAATGTATGTGTTGCCTTTATTTTTTCCTGCGATGAGATCTAATCTTCTTCTTCTTCGCTGGTGCTACAGCCTGTTGCAGGCCAAGACCCTTTCTTAAAGTCTTTCCCACCTAACCCTATCCCCTGCAATGGCCCTCCATCGGTTCACTCCTACTACTTTAAAAGTCCTTTTCTACCCTATCCAGCCATCTGACAGGGGGTCTCCCTCTTCGGCGTTTTCCTTCAATATTGGAGAAGGTGACTTTTTGTGGGGAATGCATCTGCATATCGAAATATGTGGCCCAGCCACCTAATGCGAGATGCTTTTATAACCTTTAGGGTGTTAGGTTCACCATACTTTTTGTAAATTTCATAGTTATGAGCTCTTCTCCAATAGTTATCTTGTTTTATTGGTCCAAAAATCTTTCTTAAAATTTTTTCTCAAAAATCAGTAAAAGCTCTTCTGCCCTGTTGAGAGCCCAACATTCACTCCCATACAGGACGACAGTTCTTATTAATGTTTTATATAGAATTATTTTAGTTTTAATGCTAATATATTTTGAATTTAATTGGTTTTTAAGGCCATAGAAGCACCTATTAGCCACGAATAGCCTGTTTTTAATCTCAATATATAGGTCATTGCAGCTTGAAATCATTGTGCCCAGGTATTTAAACTGCTTGGCATTCTCAAATGTATAGTTGTTTACTTTCAAAGGGGCTGTATCTACATTTCTGTTCGATGCAATCATAAATTTAGTTTTATTTTCATTGATGGTTAGACCCATCTTACTTCAACAAGAGAGATAAAAGCTTCAACAACAGCTTGCTTAGTTCGCCCAATAATATCAATGTCATCCGCAAAAGCAAGCAGTTGGACTATTCTTTGTAGGATGGTTCTGCTAGGATTTAATTCAGAGTCTCAAACTGCTTTTTCTAGAGCCAAGTTAAACAGGAGGCACGAAAGAGCATCACCTTGTCGTAAACCCCTCTCAGTCAGTATAGAAAGGTTTCGAGAGATGCGACGTAATTTTAATTCTACATTTTACTCATTTAAGAGTCATTCCAATAAAGTTTATTAGTTTTATTGGTATATTAAGAGATCTGATCTAAACCTTGGTAAATACAATTTTTTTTTAATGTTTTCAAAATAATTTTTCATTTTGTTTCATCAACATAGTTTCATCTTAAATGTATGTTTTATATGTTTACAACTGATATTATCTCTAGTTAATAAGTAACTTAGCATTGATATATTTTATTATTGTTTACGTTTTATTGTATCAATGAATTATTTTAACACACATTTTAAATTTAATTATCTTTTTATGCTACTATTTGATTCTAAGAATAATTGCACTTCACTGCTGCATCAAAACTGATGTATAAATATTATTATAAAATACTCATTTATGCAAAAAAAAACTTTATGACTGGAAAGTGGAAATCATAACAAAGCGTGTTATGTCTTTGTGATTCTTCAAACCTTTTAACTAAATGTAGGTTTTACTACATTTTTCTAGTACTTCCATGCAAAAGTATAAATAGATGTGTCATCAATTTTCAGTTGCAAGTTCAAAAACTATTGTTTAGTTCTGTTTGTGAAGTCTAAGTGTCCTAAGTACCATTTTGTCTTAGTGTTCCATCGTATTTGGAGCAAAGTACGAGTTTACAGTTTAAGATAAGATTGTTAACAAGATGTGCGAAATCGCTGGATATTTTACCACTTGTATTGACTAAGAACAAGTTTGCGTTTGTGCGTTTTTGCGATGCATCTTTATTTCACGTAAGTTTTTAAAGTCGCTCTGTTTTCTTATTGCCATTAAATAATTTTTCTTTATGTGCACTAAATATACAATATGTGTTTAAGTCCCCCCCCCCCCCCCCCGTCAATACTTTTTAATGCTTACCATTTTTTTTTCCTTTTTTTCAGCACCAATCTGAACTGTGTTACAGCCTTCATCATGCAGTGATGTCTAGACTTCTAACTCTGAATTAGTAGTATATACTTTCCGTAAAAGCATTCTCTCAAGACTGTTTGAAATGAAAATTTGAAGAAATATAAACCTGAGTCCGCAGTAACATTGGATATTTTCACAGAAGCCAATTTTATTTTCTGATCAAATTATGGTCTTGAAGAAATTCAGCATTATGGTTTTTTTTTTTTTTTTTTTTTTGATGAGGTCTACAGTTAATTTTCTTCATTAAAACAACAAGTGGCAATCGGAACACCCAACCAATTGAAATTTTTATGACTTGCGTAAAGAAGGTCGTAGGAGCGTGGCGTCTCCGCACACAAAGAAGTACTGGTGTTTAACTTCTGATCTGTTTTGTTTGCTACCTTTCGTAAACGACAGTCCAAAATCACCAGGATCGCAGTGTTCTTTTTGGTCAACGAGTGCTTATTTGTTTCTTGAAATCGCATTACTAGGTTCCGATTCAGGAATCTAGCCAATTCTCTCACATCCATTTTTTTCTAAAATCCATAGTGTTTTAAAAAGTGTTAAAAATTGTTAAGTGAAACACCTTATTTCCATTGTTATTACTATTAATTAATTTATTTTCATTTTTATTTATTTATTTATTTATTTATTTTCGATTTCCTTTCTTCAGTCCGCCAACTTTGACACACAGTGGCAAAATGCAGTACTCTTGTGAACATTGTTCAAAAGCATTTTCTACGCCGTCGGCTTTAAATACACATTTAAGAGTCCATACTGGCGAAAAGCCATATTCTTGTGAAGTCTGTTCAAAGGCTGTTTCTACTTCTTCACATTTAAAGGAGCACATGAGAGTCCACACTGGCGAGAAACCATATTCTTGTGAACATTGTTCACAAGCATTTTCTGCTCAGTCAGCTTTAAATAGACATTTAAGTGTTCATACTAGCGAAAGACCGTATTCTTGTAAAGTCTGTTCAAAGGCAGTTTCGACTTCTTCACATTTAAAGGAGCACATGAGAGTCCACACTGGCGAGAAACCATATTCTTGTGAACATTGTTCAAAAGCATTTTCTACCCCGTCAGCTTTAAAGATGCATTTAAGAGTCCATACTGGCGAAAAGCCATATCTTTGTAAATTCTGTTCAGAGGCATTTTCTAGTCCTGCAAACTTAAAACAGCATTTGAGGTACCATACTGGCGAAAAACCATACCCTTGTAAACTCTGTTTAACATCATATTTTCAGCGTACAGATTTACGGAGGCACATGAGAACTCACACCGGCGAGAAGCCATATTCTTGCCAAGTCTGTTCCAAGGCATTTTTTCGTGCCTCCGTCTTGAAGAGACACGTGACAGTCCACACCGGTGAAAAAGCATATTCTTGTGAAGTCTGTTCAAAGGCGTTTTCTCAGGCTTCAAATTTAAAGGAGCACATGAATGTTCATACTGGCGAGAAGCGACATTCTTGTGAAATATGTTCAAAGGCATTTTCTAGTTCTACTCACTATAAGAGACATCTGAGAGTCCACACCGGTGAAAAAGCATATTCTTGTGAGTTCTGTTCAAGGGCGTTTGCTGTTTATTCACATTTAAAGGATCACATGACAGTTCATACTGGCGAAAGGAAATATCCTTGTGAAGTCTGTTCAAAAGCATTTTTTCGTGCTTCACACTTGAAGGTACATATGAGGACTCATACTGGCGAAAAACCATATTCTTGTATACATTGCTCAATGGCATTTGCTCGGCCTTCAACTTTGCAAAACCATATGAGAGTCCATGCGTGCGAAAAACCATATTCAGTGGATGTTCTTTAAAAACATTTTCAAGAGCTTTTTTTTACTCTGGACCATGACAGTTCACGCTGGCGAAAAGTCATACTCTTGTTAAAACACTTGAACGGCGTTTTGACTGCCTTCACATTTAAAGCAACACGCATTAACTTACTCAACGGTTGAGTTCTATACGGCACTTAAACGCATAGAACTCAAAATCCATTCTGTGAACATAGTTCAAAGACATCCATCCTACTCAATTAAGGAGTACATAAATGCATTACAACATGCTGTCAAAAATCACACTTCTGTGAGCATTGTTTAACAACTTTATTTTTGAGTTGAAGCTTTACTGTCAAAAAAACACTTGTACGAGCCCACTTTGGCAGAAAAAAATCTTTTTGAATGCGTTTTCTAAGGTTTCATATCTGAATTTATCCTTCTGCCAGCTAAGCTGTTTAGAGTATATGAAGTATGCAAATAGAGTAACAATAGAACTAGAACGATCTAAAAGTTATTTTTCGCCCTGTTCACAAAAAAAAAAAAAAAAGGTTTTGACTACTTTCGATTTTAGCAAAAGGAACGTTCAACTTTCAGCTGAGTGTGCAAACATAAATAAACAGTTATAATTTAATTCCACCATGAGGCTTCTCAGATTTCACAAGAAAGCTTTCGCCTCTCAATTTAAAGAGGATTGCTTGCTAAGTGCCTCGCCTCCATTTTTACATGTGATGGCGAATTTTCCAAATTCTTTCATTAGCAGACAAGACAACCCAGGGAAGATATAAAACACAAAGAAAGGGAATCACACCCAGGGCACGCAATTGGGAATCAAATTCACGACCTCCAGTACCGCACGTTGCAAGCACAAACACTCAGCCATGGAAGCTTCCGTTTTCACCTTCATGTGGCGAGTAAAATGCCAAAGACAAACCTCAATATTTCCCCCAATCTCGATGGCCTGTTCCTTCCTTGCGGATACATAGGCACGCATTCTAATTTCTTTTTAATTATTCTGGATCTTCAAGATCACACACACCACATTTTGTTGATATTGCATCCAGCCAGAAAAAATATGCCCCTGATTACAAACTGGTAATGCATGTGATTTCGTTTAAGGACTTTTTCCCTTCAAGTTTCGCCCACCATTGGATAGACGTATCAGTTTTCACACTGAGGTATAAATAGTACGCATTCGTCTAAATATTGTTCAAACTATATTGTTTTATTTGTATCGAATAATAAATAAAAATTGAATCTTTATTCCTTGTATTTTTTTTCTTGTTCTTTTAACTAGTCTTTATCATAAAAGATAAAATTTCATTCATTTAAAAATCAGTATCTTTTTCAATTATCTCGGTAACAGACTTCAGGTATTTAAATTAATGTATTGTGTGTGCATTTTGGTGATGAAACTGTGCAAAGTATGTATCAACTTGATCAGAGCTGTACTTGTTCAGCTTCTTTTAAACATTTCTGACGGAGGATCCCCGAACCACCATCCTTTCACTAAGGTTACTACCAAAAATAGTCTGATATTGTGCCTTTATGACTTCAATTTTGAAAAATTTCGTAGGGAGATTTCTAAACGCTCCTTGCCTCTAAACGTTTCCGAAGACAACCTGAAATTACAGTTTACCTTTTAGGAGGGTAGAGTGGATGATTCTGGACCTCTTCCTTTTTAAAGATTGTCTAATGTTGGGGAAAATCTGAATTGCATTTGAAAATAACATTAAAATAAAAACTTTTGAAAGTTGCTTACTATTGATCAAGTAATTACGTCCAACACCTACTATTAGTCTGGGAGCAAATGGTTTCCCGTGCGATTTTTGTGATACAGTAGACCCTCGTTTTACGCGGGGGTTACGTTCCACGGAAATGCCGCCTAAATTGAGACCTAATAGTAGTGTTAAAATAGGAGTGAGCTAAATGGATAAAAAAATACTTCATTCTATTGACTAATTGTATTATATGTTTAATGTGTACTTATATCGATTTTTATGCACAACATGCATAAAGAAAACATAAACTAATTTCTTGTTTTGTTTTTCAAGAAAAGCTGGCTATGATAGTCTTTTGGCAGTCATTAAGGATTTTTCTCTGTAATTCTTTGCAGAGCATTAACGCATCTATAATCACTTGTGTCATTTCCATGATAGAATCTTCCTTCACCAAAAATCAGAAAGATCATTTCTATTGTCTAGGAATGGCTCAAAATTTTCAATGTGAACGTTTTTGGTTGTGTATCACCGAAGTCTGTATCCTCGTTGTGTTTGATCTCCTTTGTCTCTTCTAAAAGCTTTTCTTCCAATGAGTTTAATAACTTTACTTCTGGAAAGAGTTTTGGAACCAATCGCATAAGATGTCTCCAGGGGCCAAAGTTCGATTTAGTACATGTAGTCTGCAATCTTTAGGGGTTTGGATTTTGAAACAGAGGAAAATGTTATCTGTTTGCATTGCCGCATCCGCGTGAAACTGAATCTCATCCGCGTAAAATAAAATAAAGGTGTCAAATCGTAAACCGCGTATTCACCAAATATCCTAAATAAACAAACAAACCACTGACGTAGACCGGAAGTAGCGAGTCTTATTTCCGGTTAAACGCCAATCTCCATTGCTAGAGATAGGTGTTCATAGCGAAAGCGATTTAGTTGTACTTCTTAAAAAGCAGAATAATGTCTTCTGCGTATTTCAATGCATTAAATGAGAAAGACAAACTTAGTTATTGTTAAAAATTATCTTTCAATGGCTGTGACCTTACCGATCCTTTAGTAGATGGATGGCGAATCTATTGCTAACGATTGATGTTTACAGTGTTCAGGCAATTTTGTTTTCTTTCAGTTCTAGGTAGAATCATGTCTTTTGCGTATTTTAATGCATGAAATGAGTATAATAGGCTTTGCTACTCTCAAAAATTGTCGATCAACGGATCTGATTTTCCTGATCCTTTAAATACAGAAATAAGAAATGAAAAAAAAAAACGAGTCTTATTCGTTTGTCGATCATTACCGCGATTTCAATGATAAGCATTTATGAATACCTCCTAAACAGAAATAAAGTTGATACAAAGTCTGCTTTCAAGAATCACAAATCTACTGGATTGCAAGTACGTTGTGAATTGTAATTCCTATTCTTAAGTTGAAGCTATTTTTTCAAAGATGGAAGCTTTTCTGCACTGTGTTCACACAGAATGGCTATGACAGGGAGTTTTGGTGTCATATTCAATCAATTCTCGTGTTGTAGCTTTTCAGTTCACACACACTTATTGGTTTACAGTTGCTACCTAATTTTCAGGTTTGATATTTAATATATTTTATTACATATTTGTTCATCTTTTTTTTTTTTTTGTTTAATCAACTTGCTTCTGTAGCAAGATTGATAGGCATAAAAAAAATTGAAAGATAACAAAATTTAAATTTAATCTCCGAGTGCTTTCTCCTGCGTTAAAATTGCTTTGAATGTAATACCAATAGCTATACTATGATACTATACTATAACTTTAATTAATGTTTAAGAGTTTACCGATTGTCGAATATCTAAATTTGTTTACAATTAGAGCGCCTAATATTAAAGTACCGTCAATAACTCGAAGTCCCAAGAGACTGGCTAAATGGTTCGAGCTATTGATAGTTCGAGCTATGGGAAGTTTTTTTCTCATGAGGTAATGAATAGTGGTTCTTTATTTCAATCACACAAATCAAACTGTTTGAAACCCGTCAAAACACTGGAAACTTTCAGCTTTGCAGGAAGCAAATAAAAAATTGTTCAGGTTGAGTTTTTCTAATAATCAATTGAATATAGATCTTCACACATTACAGTAAAAATACAAAGCTGATGAAATTAAGGTGAATGTTTCTAGCTCGTAAATACCTCGCACAAAGTAGGTTTACTACATAATATTCATTAAGATTCAATCCTTTCGCTTTAAAGCATTGGCTTTGATTCGACGATCAGGACCTTTAGAAATTTGAACATCTTTATTTATTCGGGGTTGGTGACATCCTAATTTTTCTTCACGTCGATATCTTTCAGAAAAACTAATTTCCAAAATTATATCACAAAAATGGAACGAAAACCACTTGCCCCCCCCCCCCCCCCCCAGTGAAGTTAAAACGGCCCCTCGCCCCTGTCTCCCTGCACCATTTTCGGGGTCGGCAACATCTAAATTCGTTTTCCTCGCCTCAATTAACTCCAGAAGCTGCATCACAAAAATCGAACGCACAACCACTTGCCCCCAGCGCAGTTATAACCGCCGCCTCCCCTGCCCCCATGCAACATTTTCGGAGTTCGCAACATCAACGTTCGTTTGCCTGGTTCCAATACCTTTCAGAAAAACAAACTCTCGTAATTGTATCACAAAAATTTAACGGAAAACCACTTGCCCCCCAGCACAGTTATAACCTCCCCCCTTTCCCCTGCAATATTTTCAAGGTTGGCAACATCCAAATTCGTTTTACTCGTGCCAGTACCTTTCAGAAAATGTAACTTCCATAATTGTGTCACAAAAATCGCACGGAAGCTAAAATTTGACCATTTGCTTCTCCGCTATATTTCTTTCATCCCCCCGCCCCATTTTTTTCCCCTTTTTTCTAGTCGGTTTAAAAATAAAAACGTCTTTGAAATGTAACACTTCGCAACCCCCCCCCCCACCCCCCAAAAAAAACATTAAAGAGCGCCTCAAACCTTGTTTTCAGGACTTCAATGTCGAAACATTTCCAGGAGACAATTACCAAACGCCTTGTCTTCTAACAGCATCGAAAATCGTTTGAGATTGCCTTCATGGAGTTTCAATTCTGAAAAATGGCTGAATCCCTAACGTTACGAAATACCACTGTTGCATTTTTAAGACTTCAATTACGAAAAAATTTCGGACGAGGGCCCGACTGCTCCCGTATGAAATCTGAATATGAAAAAACTACAATTTTGAAAAATGTAAGGTGGAGAACGTTTAAATCCCTTCTCCTATTATCACTGAATGTCTTTAAAACTTCATTTTTAGGACTTCAATTGAGAAATAATTTTTTGGGAGAGTTTCATAACGACCCTGCCCGCAACAACATTGAAGTTAGGCTAAAACTGCGTTTTTAGAACTTCAATTTCGAAAAATTGGACGTAGAGATGATTGATTTAGCTCTATTTTTTTAAAAAAATTGTTCGGGGGCAATTTCAAAAAGTCCCATTTCTTTCATTCACCTAACGTTAACAACTATAACCTGTAACGACGTTTTTAAGATTTCAATATCAAAATATTTCCGTTGAAGGGCTCACGAATTTTTTTCTCCCCGTTGCATCACCAGATGCCGTCGGAAACTGCTTCCTTAGGATTACAATTTCAAAAAATTCAGGGTGGGAACTCCCGGACACCCCCTCCCCCGCTTCCCTATCAGAAGCGAGAATTTTTTAAGAGTGTCCTCCTAAAACTATTCCTGGTTGCCCACTCTGTGACAGTATGAAATCCTTGCTGCCCCACCTCGAAGAAAATGAGAAGATCCGGGCGTTTTTGCTCCCCCCCCCCAAAAAAAATGAAATTACAAAAAAAAAAAAGTGGGGAAGGGGAGCTAATCTTGGTTATATTGGCCCTCTCCAAAATAAACACGCATATGAGTCATTCTCTAGAAAACATAACTTTTGAGCGCAAATATTTTTCAATTTCGAAACCTTTTGTTTTCTTTTTTTTTTTCGTTCTTAAATGAAAGTTTTACCTTCTAGAAGAAACCATAAAGAGTGGCCCAGCTAAGTTCCAATTATTCTACTCAAAACAAAAAAAAATAAAATAATGCCTTGGTCCCAAAAAAAAAAAAATAATAATAAAGAAATAAATAAAAAACTTTTAATGCTTAAAAATCGAGACCAATTTAATATCAAAGTAGTAATTTTGTTAATTGTGCAAACAATGAGCTATTTTAATGATTAGTGGGAATCTAATATTAAGATTTTCTAATTAAAGTACGGCTTAATTAGCAGTTATCCTTTTTGTTTATATGCGCGTTAAAAAATAGTATTTAGTAAATTTGAGAATTACTGGCAATTTATAATTTTGGTAGAATGCCTAAGATTGATGTATTTCCCCTCCATCAGTTTTTTTCACCTCAGAAATAATGGCATTAATAAGGTCTCTCAAGGAGGTGAGGAATTTTCCATTAATACAGACGAATCGGATCTGTAAATGATATGGTGTACTACTGTATATTTACTCTGTGCAGAAAATAAGTCATTAAAACACACAGTTTAATCACTTTTTTTTTTTCAAAAAGTGGAACCATATTAAGAAAACTTGACTTCCACTTGTTATCTTTGAGCTTGGGGAGAAATTTTTAAAAATTGGGATTTTCACCAGAACACTGGGACTGATTTCATAAAGGAGGGTCATTTCGACGTTGTAGATAGCATTCCAGTTAGTTATGCTAATCAGTACATCATTCTCCTCCATATATATTGCTCGCTGTTTCTAATATCATCTCTGTTTACCTGTAACCGAGTCAAAAAAAGCGTCGTGTCATATGCATTATGCACCTCGAAGTGAAAAAAATTAATTTTGTTGGTTTGCTATTAACAAACCGATAAATTATTTCGCTTGAAAAAAATCATTAATATTTTCTGTTAAACTGAAAGAAGATAGCAGCTTCAAATTCTCTTAAGAATAATATTTGTTTGATATAATGTCAGAATTTAAAGTACCTTGCCAGTTTGCTTTTTGCTCGACATCTTCACTTATTCATCAAAACAAGTAAGTTACTTTTCCAAAAAACTTTTTTCCGTATATTTTGCCTTGTTATAGTGATTTTACGTTCTTCAAAAGTAGTCACGCTTTGAATGCAAAATTGTACAATCATTTGTAATGGTGCATTTATCTTGAAATGGGACAAGGAAGATTTTATACAAATGTTTGGTGCATCTGAGGGATAAGCAGGTGGACGGAGTCCCCTCGCCTTTTTATGTCAAAATGTCTCTTTTATATTTATAAGAGCTCTTTAGCTTAATCCTGTAGGCGTCCTTCGATTTTCTTCGTAGAAATACACCTTAGCCACGTACTTTCGTAACATAGTTTTCAAGGGTGTATTTGAGGAGGGAGCTGACGGTCCCTGGCCCCAAACAAAATAAATTTATAACTTTTAATTGTGAATAAAGACTTGTTGTTTTAAAACTTCAATTTTGAAATTTCTCCTTGACTTGAGACTCTTGTGAAATAAACTTCTATACAGTAGAACCTCGATAAATCGACACCCCAAAAGAGTATGCAAACATCTTGACTTAAGGGAATGTCCCCCTATTGAGGTTCCATAATACTGTATCACTTATGAATGCTTGACATTCACATTATGAGAATTCATTCCAGTGAATGAATTTCCATTTCTTTTTTTTTTTCCTTTTTTGGAAAGTACGTAATAAAATCGCTTCTATTATTTGAATACTATGTGAGGAATAAATCCGCAATTTTTGAAAAGAGATATTTAAGCTTCCTGTCAGTCAGGTTTGTTAATGATAAAAAGTTTGCAAACATGTCATGATGCCTTCTATCTCTAAAGGACTACCTTGGGTGCATTTATTTTAGACTTTTAGAACTGCCCTATCAGCACAGATAGTGGTGGTGGACCCTCATGGATAAAAGATGGAATTCACTAAAAGAGCTCTTGAGTAAAGTGCGGCTGACTGACACAGAAACCTCAAAGTTAAACTTTGAGAAAAGGTCAATATGAAAGAATGTTGGTAGCGGAAATTGGACTAGAATAGGCATTGGATGTCGACTTACAGGGGTTCCTGAAAATGTGTCTCAAGAGCCTATTAAAGTTAGCATTGGGCCAACCATAGGAAATTTCAGGTTACCGGGGTAGTCCAGTTATCTGCATGTCAAGTTGCCGAAGTTTCATTGAAGTTCAAGAGCCTATTAAAAATTAGCATTGGGCCAAACATAGGAAATTTCAAGTTAGTCCAGTTATCGGCATATCAAGTTGCCGAAGTTTCATTGTATCTTCTCCTGATAGTTATAAAGAACCTGTATTCACCACCAAATCTGCTTTTCTATGCTTAAAAATAATGTTGACAAATAGATACTCTAAAATCCTGTTAAAACAAACTTCAAGGGACCGCAATAATTGTTTGTCGTAACTGGAATTTTCGATGGGCATTCAAGTAATGTGATGGTAATTAACACAAGACTGCACATTTTTTCCCTAAAAATAAATATTTTTTTGTATTGGGATCAGGGTTCGGGGATATATATCAGTCGATATATATCATGATACATATCCGATATTTATTTTGATAATAAGATATTTTGATATTTTCAATATTTATTTTTTGAAATACGATATTTTCAATATAAAAATTATATTAGTTATATTAATTGTATTCATTTATTATTTTAAATGACCAACAAATAATATTCTTTATTTATACTCTGTATTAATTAGCCTATCATAAATATAATATGTTTACATTGTAGCTGATACAAATACAATGTTTTTCTGTGATATTTACAGGGAACAAGTAAATTAGTTAGTAGTAGCATAATAATTAGTTTTACAGAGCATATGAATAAAAATGTCAACATCAATATTACAGCCAATATCAATGTATATTATGCGTAAAAATTTATTTTTTACCATTAAATTATCAGATTTTGCAAATAATTGTAACTGTTATTCATACAAAAATACTATTTAAAGTCCATAAATTTTTTACATGAAATATATATTTATACATAAATAATGAAAGAAACATTAACTTTAAGTCTATATATTATAACAATAATATAAGAAACTAAATAACAGTTATTGGAGACGCATTTACTAAATTGAAAGACTTTAGTTTGCGCTGATTGAAAATATAAGATATATATCAAAATATCTGATGTATATCAAAATATCGGATATTTTCAATATTTTTGAAAATATCATGAAAGTTTCGAACCATGACTGGGATTTACTGTTATGAGATTTTACTAAATGGGTTTAATCTCGCTTACGTGATTAGGACTGGTAAGGGTGAAATTTTACTTTCATACTGAGGTAAACAAAATTGGGAGTTAATTGTAATCAACAGCCTTTTAAACGCATAAAAGCAGCAGTTTACTGCATACAAATATTTCGGAGTCACAGGGAACTCTTTTCACTTCCTTTTACAAAAAAGGAAGTATTGTATTCATGAGAAAATGTTCACTCAAAAATCACCCTTAATTTCCATTTTGCTCACCCCCGAATGAATATTGAGTTTATTTTTAAACCTGATCACACGTGGATATATGCCTAGGAACCTAGAGACACCTGAAATATCCATTTTGATGATCCCTGAGTTAATTACAACGAGTTTTCTCGCGACGTCTGTATGTACGTATGTATGTGTGTATGTATGTGGCATAACTCAAGAACGGAATGTCCTAAAAAGTTGAAATTCGGTACTTAGATTCCTATTGGGGTCTAGTTGTGTACTTCCCTTTTTGGTTGCATTCAGATGCTCCAAAGAGGATTTTTTGCTCCTTTTTGGGGGGGGAAATCATTGTTAATTTCGATATAAAACTCAATTTGGCAGACACTTGGTGATATATTGCCAGTCTTTTGGTCGCCAAGTTTTGTCGCCAACTTAGCGACAAATTTTGCCTTTTTTAAAATTTTATTTATTTAATTTTTTTGAATCTGGTTTCAATTTGGCCACTGTTGGTGATATTTGGAGAGTAAACTATTGAATCGCATTAAAACTGCCAATAATGAGAAAATGACATTTAATTGGAGTAAAAGGAAGTCATGTGATGCACACATCAGCTGGTTTCAATGCAAAGTAGTGGGCTTTTGCGTGTAAAGTGATCCAGTAAAAGTTATGAGAACGAACAACAGACAGCTTAAATAGTAAAATTGCAAATTAACAAAACAAACAAGAAGAAATGGAACTCGAAATCCAAATTTATAAGATTCCATTCAAGTAAAAGCGGTTAAGCAATTAATTTCTAAAAAAATCCCACAATAATAAATTTTTTGAGTAGATTTCCTACTGGTAGTCTTGCCAGATTTCTGAAATGTTCAATTCGGGACACCATAATGTCCTCCCAGCATCGCAGGTATTCAAAGTTGTACATCCCTGGGTAGTTTTCTAGAGGTCTTTATAGGGCAGTTCCTTCTCAACACTATGAATAAATGTTTACTAATAATGAACCTAAAACAAGGGTGATAAAAACAGGACACAACAGGGGTGCCCATCCCCCCCAAGCTCAATGGCGCAAATTCCCCCCCCCCCCCCAAAGATTTTCTCGCTTTCGAATCGGGTTAAACATAATAGTTTTCAGAGTGTGAAATTTCGAGTCAAATTCACGGGAAGGGGGGGGACGCTAACAAATACCATTTGATCTGAAATACTGCTGGATTGTTAATCCGTCTTGTCTTCCCAAATTTTACAGCGTGGACCTTGAGTAAACAAGTTTTGAGTGCCCCTGAGTTTTGCTACACCTTTTTTTTTTCGAACGTATGAATAATTACAGGGAGAGTGAATTCAACTTTCTGGCTTAGAATGGAGTCATTACTAGATGTATGCAATATGAATCTTGAAAAGGAAATTTATCGTCACTTAGATAGGGGGTCCGGGGGTTTCTCTCCTGTAACATTTTCGAAATTGTTGTTTTAAAACCAGTTTTAGACGATCTCTGATGTTAGGGAGATAAAAGGTTTGATGGCCCCTTCCCAGTAATTTTTCAATATTGAAACTTTAAAAGCGCAATTGTAGATACTCTAACGTCGTGTTAAGGAGGGCTCTCCTTTGTTTTCAAAATTGTAGCTCTAAAAACGCAGTCTTAGACTATCTGTGGTAATGCTAGAGAAAGAAGAGATCCTAGGGCTCGCACCAGGAAAATTTTCGAAATTAGTCTTAAAACGCTATCTTTGGATGGGGGAAAAGCAGTTTTCTGAAATTGAAGCTCCAAAATCGCAACTGTAGCCGACCTTTATGACATTAAGAAAAAGAGTTTTCGGCATCTCTCCTGAAATTTTCTCGAAATTGAAGCCCTGAAAACCAAATGTAAGATGATTTTCTAATAATGTTGACGAGAGGGAGGAGGGCGCTCCACTTAAATTTTCGAACTTTTAGCTTTAAAAACGCAGTTTTGGTAGATCTTTATAATGTTGGTGGAAGGTGAATTTCGGTGCCTTTCACCCGGCAGTTTTTTGAAATTGATACTCCAAAAACGCAATTCTAGGCTTGTCGTGTGAAGGAAAGGGGGGGGGGGATCAAGGGCTCTCTCCTATAAATTTTTCCAAATTGCAGTACTAGAACCGCAGTTTTAGATGACTCTCATAACTGTCACACGTATTCATGCAGAATTGTGCTCCTTCCAGAAAATGCATAAAAAATTGAAAAGAAGTCGAATCGTCTGATCCAGCTTTGAAACGGACACCAACTCCACATGCTGTCTGTGATGTGTTCCCTTCATTGAAAAAGAGACACGGTCATTAAACTTTGGAAAGAGTACCAGGGCCGTTGCTAGGTCAAAAAACTTCTGGAGGGGGTACACTTTGGCGGGCCTTTAATTGTTTCAAACGCATGTTTTAATGTGCAGAGAGGGAAGATTTGGCATCTGGTTTAGCAGGGATAGTCATATTACTAGACCTTAGTACTAGCAATATAAGTTTAATCGTAAGGCGAAGGGCTACCTTCCTGCATTACTTCGAAATTGAATACACAAAAACACAGTTTTAGACTATATTTTAAGTTTGGGAGGAAGGGGAGATGAGGTCCAGGATAGCATCTCCCGATATGTTTTCCAAATTTAAGTTTCCAACACAATCGTACGTTATATTTAATTATGTTCAGAAGAGGGGATCTGGGACATCTCCCCCGAAAATTTTCAAGATTGTTATTTGAAAAACACAGTTTTAGACTATCTGTGGTATGTTAAGGGAAGAAGACTCGGGGTCATAGTTCTATAATTTTTCAAAATGCAAACTCCAAGCACGCATTCCCAATTGTGACATGTATAAGGGAATTATTTCTCACCTCCCCTGGCAAATTTTTAAAATTGAAATTCAGTTAACGCAGTCATAGGCAATTTTAAATAATGTTAGAGGGGTAGAAGGTTTTGGAGATCTCCCCCGAAACATGTTATGAATTGAAGTCTTTTACTATTAAATTTTTCATGATCTTCGGTAATGTTTGGAGAACGACAGTTTCAGGATACCTCAGCAAGTTTTTTTTTTTTTTTTAAATTAAAGTAGAAAAGACGAAACTTATTCGGTATTGAATGATGATGAATGATTAATTTAGAGGGCGTTTCTTGGAGGTTACGTTGGGAGCACTCTTACGGTTTTTCGAAATTGCAGTCCTAAGTTCTCAGGTGTAGGCCATCTGTAATGACGATAGGGTAAGAGATGGGGTTTGAGAACGTTTTCCCGGTAGTTTTTCAAAACCTAAGTTTTTTAAAAAGTCACTCACAGGCCAGCTTTGGGACGTAAAAAGAAGGGTTTGGAATTCCACACTCTACTTTTCAGTTTGGCTACGTCTCTCCTATCTTCATTGTAAATTTTAATTATTGGTAAACATATTGTGTTAATATTTTCTTCCAATTTTCCTTTGCCAAACACGACGATTATTTGGTTGGATTTTCCATAATCAAGTTTTCAATTTGTCGCTTAATATTTTTGTTTTCTTGCAATACAAGCGTTTACGACCTTAGAAAAAGGACTTTTAACATTTTGAACGGATGTGGTAATTTTCTGAGATACCTTAGATCTCTATTCCATTTCATTTTATTTTAAATATGTCACCTGCATCTCTTGATCAAGCTTTGATTTACTTACGGTTTTTACATTCAAACATTTAGAACTTTTGTTGTGAGTATTCATTACAATACTTTGAATCTCTTTTTGCATTGGACTGTTTTTTTTTTTCCTCTCTCTCTATTTCAAACCTTTTTCGGCGACCCATACATTTTTCTCCAATTAGTAATGATTTTCAGGACAACATTTTTCATCAAAAAAAAGAAATGTTTCGGCTACCCCTATCCTATGGGATATCCTAATGAAGCTGTCCTATTTATTTATATATATTTTTTTTAAACTGAAAAATCATGAAGCATGGTTTTGTATAACCAGGGCCGTCGAAAGACAAGGCGAGCACCATGTTAGTTTTGTCGCCGGTCTTCCTAGCGTTATGCTAATTTTACTCTATGCACAATACTTTAATTTGAGCTGAGCCCATAGTTTTCTACTAGGCAGACATACCCACTCTGCGACCTAGTGAAGAGTGTACTGTACTGAATACTTCTTTTTTCGTTGATAAAAATGTTTGAAGCGCACATTTCCGCGGCTCTTACTTAGATATTCTTAATAAAAGAGAATCATGGATGTTGCTAAATTGTATTTTAAAATTACATTTTCTATTCAAATTTCACAAAAAACACTTTTTGGCACTATTATTTCAACTGTTCATTTATAGTTACTATTTTAATTGTTTAAAAGAAAGAAAGGTTCCCTTTTTCTTCGTTAGTTGGATCGTTAAAATGAAATTGGCGGCCTCACTTCTGAAAAACTCCGGGGGGGGGGGGGGGTACGAAGACTCTCCTCAAGAGTACGTAAAAAAAGCATTATTAATGCATCTATTTCTTGTTGAATGAGTTTAAATATTTTTTCTTGTCAAAATTCAAAAATGTTATGTTCTAAAGAAAAAACTTTCCGGAAAAAAATCCCCCCCCCATAGTCCCCCCCTGTGGGCACCCCTGGGACACAAGCATGTAAATTTAAACATTTGTTATATATGTTAATATGTACAAGTTATTTTAGTAAGAAAAAACGTTATGAGGAATTAAATACTGAATAATGTTTACATATACTTTTTGTTTGCTAGGAATTTTTAATCACTCTCTTTTCTGAATTGAATCTTTTTTGAATGTAAAAATCCTCACAAGTTAATCCAATATTAATATTACAAATTAATAATCCCAGCATGCTAAGGTGACATCATATTATATCAAAGTGAATATTTAGGATGAAAATTAATGAAAAATGCTAAGTGGTTATTTGATACTAACAAAACAAAACAATGTTTAGACTAGTACAGTATGGGAATTTTGCTGTCTGGGATGCTTGAAGGGATGCAAGTCCATTCGCAAAATCTGTATTTAGTAGCCAGTACGAAAGCCGATACTTCCTTCCGAAAATTTTCGTGTTGCGGGGGAGGAATTCGCTTTACCTCTAAATCTCGTTGCTCATGAAAAACTTGCATTATAACTGTTTGGTGTAAGTCGAATAATGTTGTAGCGGGAGTCAACTACAGTGAAGCACCATTTATATGTTTTTGAAGGGACTGTATGAAAAAAGCGTACAAACGAAAAAACGTATAATAGGTATAGGTTAATGTGTATTAAACTTTGCAGGGACCAATTTTAAAAACGTATATTTGATAAAAACGTATAAAAGAGAAACGTATAAATGGTGCTTCACTGTATATACATCATTTTAAATTTTTAAAAAGATTTAAAGCGATGCATGTATTATAGGAGCAGTGCGCAAAATTGCAACATGCTGTAGATCTGGCATGTAAAGTTTACCAGAAGACTTAACAGAAAAAAACTGCTCAACCCTGAAATGGTCCAGCAACAAAAATAAATAACTTTGCCGCTTGTTAAAAATATATTTTTAATTTAATATTTAGTTGAAAAACACGCCATATGCATAAATAATGCATATAGTAAAATATGCATAAATAACAAAAGCGCAATTATATATACAAAAGAAAAATAAATAGTAGGAATTTTCAGCAATAGATGGCGCTGCAAGTGTCAGAATATGTAAATCAAAACACCTGTCATGCGCACGAAGAAAGTTGTTGTAAAAATGCCAAATACACGTTTTTTCCTCATTTCGCATCGGAGAAGTTCACTTTGACTGTCTCAGTGAAAGACCTGGCCGTCTCGATCACCTGATCTTCACCCGTGTGACTTCTGGATATGGGGCTATCTGAAAGCTGTTGTGTTTAGTGCTCCAATTGCAAACTTTGCTGAGCTGAAGGCACGCATTGCGCAACACATTCTAAACGTGACCCCGGAAACACTTCAATCAGTCGTGAAACATGCTGTTTCTCGATTTCAACTTGTTACAGAAAACGGGGTACATTATATTGAACATCTTTTGCGCTAGTCTCACGAAAAATTAAAGACCGATTTGATTTTTACTGATGCTTTTTATGCGGTGTTCGGCCTCAGGACAATTAAAAACCGATTTTTCCCATCCTATGTGATATGACCTTTCGGTGTTGGATGGGCCTACTTAACTAATAGTATCACACCAATACCCTCGTGCACGCTGAGTAGTGTGGTGTTTTAACGCATAGTTTACACCTAGGTAATATTTTATGATTTATTTGTCATTTTTAGTCGACTCTATTATATTATGATGCTTACAGAGCCATCTATTGCTAAAAATTTCAACTACTTATTTTTCTTCTGCCATCAAGTTTCCCCCTTCTTTGATAATATTCCGTTGAAGTTTGACGTCATTCTGACAAGTGGTTTTATTTTTACAGCGTTTTGAAAGTGGAACTTTAATTATAATCACCCTGTATATTTTTTTACACATACCAACATTTATCTAACTTAGTCTGGGTACCGTTGTGAGTTATTTTTGTGAACTAAGAGGATGCAAGGATAGAGGGGAATGGCGTTCCCGTGTGAATGTGTTTCATAGTATTGTGTCAGTAGTTGAAAAACGTTAAAGTTTTTCAAAACTCTGTTACTTTTTAACTGTAATAAAAAGCAGGGTTCGTTGATTTAAATCAGCATGACTTAAATTGTGATTAAAATCATGATTTAAATCAAGTGACTTTTTAAAAAAAAAATCATCGATTTCAATCAATTGATTTGAATTACGTGATTTTTTTTAAACAAAATCATTAGTTAAAATCAGTTGATTTTACTTTTATAAATTAATTTTGCATATTTAGAATGTATTGCTTTAGATTTAACTACACTGCATTATACTATCTTAACTTCAAACAGGCAAAACTACATAGATCCCTATTTCTGCTTGTGTAAAAGAATTTCACTCTATTGCTTTTACTCTAATTACAGTTTAGAACAAAATAAAAACTTGGAGTTTTTCTTATACACCATGACTAGTTCAAAAAAGTAATTGTTCAATGTATTATTTTACACTAAAAATGTACATGATAATGGGAACCTTATCTTTAAGCAAAGCATAAAACAAAATCACATCTTATCTAAGCATTATAACGTATTATAAATCTTAAAATATTATTGACTAGTTAGAGAACTTATCTTAATTTTAATGGTGAGTTGAATAGATTCATCTATTATATGAAATATATTATGTTTGTAAATGTGAAATAATTAATATCTACAAATTTTTGAACATTTAAGAAAAAAAATAAGAATCTGATATAAATAAAAAGAAATCTGACTCTTTTTATTTAAAAAAAAATCAAAAAATCACGAACCCTGGTTCAGGTTTCTAATCTATTTTTGAAATACTTCTTGGTACATGTGTAGAGCAGGTACAGTGAGAAGTGGCTTTTCCTCCTTATAAATGAAACATTCAGGGGCGCAACCGGGGGGGGGGGGGAAGGCACACTGCCCGTGCCCCCCCCCAGAACACGAATTTGAACAATTTTCAAAAATACTCTTTTTTTTAATTTGAACAGAGATGAACGCGTTGAGAAAACAAAGTGGTTCCAAAGTAAGCACGTTCCGACGAGAGGTCATTTAAAACTTCCCCCTCTCTCCTTTTCGGCATTTATTTTTTCTGTAGTTAGGAACTCATTTGAAACGTCAGTGATTACAAGATCATATCTTCTTTCGTGTGACAGTTGATGGATAAGCAGTAAATCTGAGGAGAAAAATTTCGGAAAACAAATTCACCACCACTTTCGTTTTTCTCGGAAACACTCTGATTGACGACGGGTGAAAATGTTGCCGGACAAACTTTGTATTGTAGATAATAAGTAAGACAATTTTATGAGTGTACATATGTAATGTGGATATTTAGGACTCGTCAAGTGTAAGTGATTTTATTGATTATTTTGTTGTATTTTTAAGTGATTTCATGCCATTTTAATGTGTTCCTTTTTTATTCTTTCCTGGAATGATCTTAAAAATATGAATAGTTTAGAACTTTTGGTGATAAAAATTCGTGTGCATTTTGACTTCTTTCATTAATATAGTAAACGAAGTAATAACAACAAGTATTGATTTCCATTTATTAATTTGAACATCTTACTGCCATACTGTTGTTTCAAGTACTTAAAGTTTATTCTTAACGTGATTTCTATTCTGGCATAAGAACAATTAATGTTTTTGCAACAGTTTTTGAATAAATTGCAAAACTTATACAATTTTAAGGAATTTTACTAAATAATATTAATAATAATAATAAATATATATTGATGTAAAGAGAGAGAGAGAGAGAGAACGCTGATAAGAGTGTTGAGAAAAAAAATTGTGCCACCCCCCCTAAAAATATTTTCTGTTTGCTCCCCTGGAAACATTACTCGCTAGGTAGCAGTGATTACTTTATGTATAGATTGTTTTGTATTGTAAAGGTGATATTTTTGTTGCAAAGGTGTGTGTTGCGTTGAATATGAATGTGTTATGTTTTCTGCGGTATAGTTGTGACTAGAGATGCATCACATACCAGATTTTGCTGAATAGCCAATATTTGGTTGTAATTTTATCTGAATATTTTGCCGAATGACGAATATTTTGTTTAATCTTCCAAACTCTAATGCTTCATATGTTTTTTAAACTAAACTCTGTAGTACAACAGACCATAGGGGTCAAGATCAAACTGCGGAACCCGGAACCCCCTGGGTTTAGTCCTCAAGCGTGCTTGGTACTCATTTTATCGACCAACACACTGAAGGGTGTAAGGTTGAGTCAACCGCATGGGCGCCCATATGAAAAATTGTAAGGGGGGGAGGGCTCAGATATTTTAACCATGGTTTAGCAGGATATTTCCCCCATAGAAGCAGATTTCAGGACAGATTCTATTCATTAAAATTTTACATTTTTAATAACTTATTCATTAATGACTGGAGAACAAATGTTTTTACATTTTTTCAAAGAAAAAAATACTAAAAGCAAGGAAGTTGTAATTTGAAGGGGGGGGGGCTAGCCCCCCCCCCCCCCCACCTTGCCCACCTATTTGGTCGTCCTTGGTCAACCGTACCCAATCCAGGAGTTGAACTTGGGTTTGCAGCTCGAACGCATAGGCTGGGCGCTACCATTAAGCCAGTGAGCTTCGTATTTCTTGAATGCCAATGTAAAATTTAAAACTAGTATGTTGTGGCCATCACGAAACTTTCTTCTATATTTTTCCTTTTTCTGATCCCTCCCCATGCTTGACGAGGAAGCAATATTCCTAACAAAAACAAAATTACACATGCAAAAACTTGACGACCATCCCAATGTCTGAATTATTGTAAAAACAAAACAAAGAGCGAAAATTGAAAGTTACTTTAAAAGCCTTACTTGAATTAATTACAAATATTTTATTTATTAACAAACATAAGATGGCAACAGTTAAAAATTTTAAATTATTGAGATAATATTTCCGATCATTTTCATACAATTAAAATCACGAGAAATACGCAGACGACAATCTATTACGATTTATCTTTCTTATTGTTGCATTAATAAAGCTATTTTTATTCGCAAAAAAAAAAAAAAAAAAAATCAACACCTCTTGGAGCGATTGGAGTCAAAATTGAACCAAAGCCTGTTTACGTATGGATTCACATATATTCCAAATTTCAACCAGAACGTAGCATTACTTCTTGAGATAGGGCACTCACAATGGAAAAAAAGAACGGGCGATTGCGCTACCCCCTTTTTAACTGTTAACACCAAAATAAAATCAGCTCTTATACTCAGGGCTACTTGTCAAAAAATTTTTGTTTGATTCCGTTCGTTATTTCTTGAGAAACAGCAATCACAATTGACGACAAAAAACGTTCTATAACTCAACCCCCGTTTGAGCTATTGACACCAAAATTGAATCAGCACCTGCTCCTGTTAGGGGCAACATATGGACCAAATTTTGTTTGATTCCGCCAGTAACTTCCTGAGGAATAGCAAGCACGTGTAACTCAAAAAACGTCCCATTGCTCCACCCCCCTTGGAGGAATTCGCGCCAAAAACCAATGGGCACAAGTTCACATAGGGGCACATATGTGTGCCAAATTTCGTTCAATTTCATGCGGTAGTTTTTGCTGTAGAGCGGCCACAAAAAACTGGTCACACACAGACGTGACACACATATACACACACACACACAGACGTGACACACATATACACACACACACACAGACAGACATTTTCCAAAAATAGTCGAAATGGACTCAGCACACCTCAAAACGTTCGAATCCGTCAAAATTCGAAATTCGAAAATTTGCACGAATCCAATACTTTCTTCTATATATTAGATCATGGCCCCACTGAATGCGCTGGCGCTTACCAGGCCTTGACAATTTTTGACTTTCTTGTGTTAAACCGGGGCAACTATTCCTGCACTTGAACATGGCCACACTAGATGGAAAAACTTCAAAACTTCATATTTGCCCATTCTGACCGCAAGGAGGCGCCACAAGCCACGGTTGCATCCACCAATCAACGACAAGTTTCAAAGCTTGTTTATTTTAATTAATAAATGGAACATGTAACAAACATCAATATTTCGCAAGATGCTCAGAAATATACCATAAAAACCAATTCGAATCGAATTAGTAAAGTTATTTAGCTGATTATTTAATGCGTAAATGGTGGATCTAAAGTTGGTTAGGCAATTTCTTTTAATTTAATTTTACATGTTCATTTATAGCTTGTGTATCATTTGATGGATTATTTTACGCTTAATGGAGAAACATAATTATTCAGAGGATTATTTTTTATTTTAATGGACTTTTAGATCTTGTTTCTAGGGCTTATCGCTTCGCTTACAAGTCTTTGAAAAAGACAAAATAGTTTATAGTATCGCCAAATAAATACTTCATATGTAACTTGAAATAGTCCCCAACAATAAATAAAATTGAAACTAATCGCCAGATTAAAAAATGCTCCGCTACGTACCTATCCACGGAAAATTACCCCCCCCCCCCCACTTTTTTTTATTTTAAGAAATGTTAGATATTTAGAGCTGCTCCTAATGCTATACCATTAGAACAAGATTACAAAAATTTGTAAGCAGATCTTAGATTCCTGCGGATACTTGACGGTCTACTGTGTGTGTGTGTGTGTATTTTATTTTTCCAACAGAAAATTCATGATCAGAAAATCATATCCTAATTTTCGCCAAACTTGGCGATCAAATTTCCTGCAAAGTTTCTGGTTCAAAGCTCCTTTCTCATTCATGTTTAAAGTGTAGAAAATAGTTTTTTATGACGAATTCAATGTTTACAGGATTTTACATCGCTAAATATTTTAATTTTTTTAAAAGTACAGAAAATTTGCGATACTTCGAAGTCCGATAAATCGAATATTACTATAGCTCGAAATTTTTATTAAGTCTTGACAACTTAGTCTTTAATTCTATTCTAATTATTCTGAATAACTCGAAGTTAACTTCTTTCAACTCGAAGTTTTTTCCAAGATTACTCGAAATTATTTCGAAAGAACGAAAAAAAGAAAAAGAAAAAGAAAAAAAAGAAGTGACTATGGGAGAATAATTATTTCACCTTCACTTGCAATCCGAATTTGAAACGAATGAAGATGTGCACATTTCCTGAAGTAGAATCAGCTCTATTCAAGCGGTTCCAGCATGCTTTTGATTTTTTTCTATCAATACATTTGATTAAACTGTGCATATTGTGCTAAAAAACTTAAGTTCTGTAATTTTGTCTGTTATATGTACATATTAATTAAAGTATTCGATGGTTTTTAATATTAAAATATCAAAAACCAAAACTATCGTAAAGTCAAACTTTCGATAAGTCGAAGTTTTCCGTCGGTCTTTTTACATTCGAGCTATTGCAAATCGAATGTATGTTTAAAGATATCATAGAAATGGCAAGTAAAAAAAAATCATTTGCTTTTGCAACGACAAAATAAATTTTGTACGGAACTCTCCACTGCTAGGATTTTACAAAATATCAACAGTGTTGATATTTTGTAAAATAATCTGTTCCCCATTTTTTTAAAAATATTAGTTTCACAAATTCATATGTAGATATTTGAGGAGTTTCTTTCCCTATTGCATGTATTTGTTAAATGTTAAAAATAAATTTTAAAAAATAATAATTTGAATTTTGGCTGCTTGATGAGTTCGAATTAAGTTATTCACGATCATGAATTGCAATAGGATCCTACTCGTTGGGTTTCTTGTTTCTACAAATGGAATGTAATGGAAATGACCAAGAAATTTGCACCCGTCATAATATGACTGTTGATTTTTTAGAATAGGTAATACGAGGCCGTAAGAAAGATAAATATTTTATGGCCGAATCTGACCTTTATCATAAAAATTATTTACTGCGTGAACACTTTATAACAATTGAAAAATATATTGAAGTAATGGCACCTGGGATGCTATAGGTAAGGTGGGAGCCTGGGGGTGGGGATAGAACCTGAGTTAAAGTGAAGGCTCTCCGGTCTGTGCGCCTTCCGATGTGTGTGTGTACACCCAAACCTGTTTTTGTGCGGACTTTTTTTTTTTTGTGTAGTTTATAAAAATTATTTATAAAACGAGCGAAAATTATTTATTAAACGAGTGCTTGGTAGTATCATCAAGGGTCGACAGGGGCATCCGATGGGAAGTCACTGTGACTTTCCAAATATTTCTTAATTCGGGAAATTTTTCGGGAGTCGGCAAAATTATCATCGCTTGGTTTATTTTGATTTCGTTTAAATATAATATTTTGGGTATTTTCTACGTGAGACTTTTTTTATGCAGTCCCTATCCACCGCATAAAAAAATATTTTTTAACTCAGTTGCGAAAACTTTTTAAAGCTACTGGTGAAGTTTCAAGCATTTTTTTTACACGATTTTTTATGCGGTCCCTATTCACCGCATAAAAAGAGGATTGGGTGTATATATATATATACATTTTTTTAATGCTCAAAGCGTGTGAAGCAACAGGGTCGTTTCCGAAATTTTAAGGGTTTATTTATTTATTTATTTATTTATTTATTTTTTTTTTTTGAAAGAACATTTTTAAAATCATAGGATCTGGTCATTTTTTAAAATAACTTGGCTAAGTTTAATATTTAAAAAAAAAATGCATTAATCGGTGCGCTTTCATTGTTTACGCTTCTGCCGATGACATCACAAATGATGAAACGCCATTCACTGATGCCACTCACAGAGCACAATATTCAATTAATTTCTTTACTCACAAGTGTTGGCAACTATATGATTGATAGTAAGCGTAGAGTGCAATATGTAATTCGCTTCTTGATCATCATAACGTAGAAACGGGGTAGACAGATGCGCCAAAGTACATCATTTGTGACGTCATAAAGACCACGCCTTATTTTCAAAATCGGACATTTAAAAAAATTAATTAAAAACTAAGCTTCGGGAAAATGAAAGCTTTTTCTAGCTCCATGTTATTTTTATTTATTTTTTGATTATGCTATGAATTTCCTTTTGTAAGAAAAAAAATCTGCACTTTTTCGAAATAGCTCTTGTGCACTAAGCGTTTGTGCATCTCTATGCGTATTGTGCACTAATATACTACTAAAATCTACACTAAAGTTATTATAACATGAGATGTGCTAAAAATGGAAGGGGAAATAGATAAATGACATTATTTTGGTGTGCGTACAATATTGGTGCGAGAACCACGGACCCGTCGTAGAACCATGTATTAGTCACACTCTGATTTTAAATGTTTTTAAAATTATGTTAATGGTTCATTTTCTTAAATTGCCATCATATTTTTAACTTTTCTATTGTTCTTCTTCATTTGAAAAATAATATTCCTAACCAGGCCTGTCAAGTTGGGATATCACGGTGGGGAGGAGGCAATTATGACTCCCCTAAATTTTACAAACATACTAAAATTAGGCATTTTGCTCGTATTTTGTTGTTTTTTCCCCTACACAAAACCTTTGCCCCCCCCCCCCCCGCGAATTTTTAAATGTCGGGCCTGTTCGTACGTTTTTAATTAGATTCTGTTCGTTGTAAAATATACACTACATTACGAGCGAAAAGAATGGCAATTGTTAACGTAAATTCCTATATCCCCCCACCCCTCTAATCCCCATCAGGGTCAAAAGGGGCAATGAATGACCCTCTCAAGTTTTGAAAAATGAATGTATTTACAGATTGCGGAGCGTGTTTTTTTTTTTTTTTTTTCCTATGTAATTTATTGAGCAGAAAAAATTCGCATGTAAATGAGCATGTAAAATTAGAAATGAGGGCTGCCTGCCATATATCAGCAATCTTAGAACTGTTGTATCCAAAAAGGAAACCCCAGGGGATTTTCAATAAAAAAATTGAAAATTATTTGCAAAGCTTTCAAAAAAAAAAAAAAAAAAGTTTGAAAAAATTTATTAAGAATTACGCATTAATATTTAAAAAAAATCATATGTTTTCTGTGCTTAGTTAAAATTTTTTATTACACGTAATTTTTGATATGATATTAAAATAACAATAAGAAATGCTCTTCACCTTTGTAATACAATGTTTATTCAGCACTTTTTCTCTTCATTCCTTCTTTTGAAATTAAAATTTTCGTGAAATGACGTACGCCCGATAATAAGTCGAGAAATCACGTATTCACAGATGCCAAAACGCCAACGCTCACAATCACGCCAAGTGGAAACAAAAACAGGGGTAGCCAGTGGCGCCCTCTTTGTTGCCATGAGTTTCAGCGATTGCCTCGGCCGTTAAGTATTCAGTGGGGCCATGATTAGATATAGAAGAAAGTAAAAATGGTATATTTTCTGTCTTTTATGAAATGTGATTGCAATTCCACTGGGGGGGGACACCAGTTTAGACGGGTCAGAAAATTCATTTTCTTAATGTCATAAAATGTTATTAAAACTTGGGTTTGCAGCTCGGACACGTAGGCCGAGCGCTAATATTAAGCCAGTGAGCTTCGTATTTCTTTAATGCCAATTTAAAATCTAAAAAAATGGTATATTTTCTGTCTTCTATGAAATGTGATTGCAATTTCATTTAAGGGGGGGGGGGAGACACCAGTTTAGACGGGTCAAAAAATTCATTTTCTTAATGTCATAAAATGTTAGTAAAACTATTCAAGAATATGTTGCTAAAATTTCAATGTAAAATTTCGATTAGTTCCTATGCTAATGAGCACTTAAGTGACTGTGGAGTTGAAAGCAACTTCTCAAATTTCTCTTTTTCTCAAAACGACTTTTTTTCAACTGGTGGGCATTCTAGCTCAAAGAGTTATTGACAAATCGTGCTGAAAAGTTTGTGTGTATATTCTTTATTCGGTTATACTTTATATAAACCCAACTTAGGGATAATATTATTATTAATTTTTAAAAAATTATGCAAGAAATGTGAAGAAAAGGGTTTTAAAACATGACATAGTGATCAAACACCTCAAAATTATGCAATTTTCAACTTTTTTGCTCTTAATTAGATTCATATTTTTAGAAAATATGTTGTTTACAAGAAGGAAAAATTGTAATGATTACGAATAAAAATTGGCTTTGGTAATGCCCAAGCCCACCAATCAACAAGCTCTGTTGGCGATCGCCCATGGACAGCAGCTTCTAACTCCACTACTTCTGGTGTAAATGACTTGAAAAAATTACAATGTATCCTATACAGTAGAAGACCGTTATAACGCACACCTTTGGACCAGAGCTTTTGCGTTATACAGGTTTTTGCGTTGTACAAGATCATTTCACAAATTTTGAAACTAATTTTCAGAATATATCTATATATTAGCATTTCAGGATGAGTTTTATCTGCAATGAGTATTAAAGCACTAATATTACAATTAGTCATTCACAAATAAATGTTTTACAATCAAAAACAATCAAAAGAAAGTGCATTATCTTGCACTTCTGCTAGCTTCATGGTTTGCATAACTACATTTTCAAGAGCCATCTGGTATTTTCTGTTTACTATGAGTACTCATTTTCAATTTAAAAGCTTTGAATTAAGATGAAAAACTGTCTCAAAATTTAATTTGCCTAAAAAATTTTTATGTTTGCAAAAGCAAAACAGGGGGATTTCTTAGACAAAACCTATTGTTTTACTTCTGAAAGGTTGTGCGGTTTATAGAGAATTGCGTTATATAGGTCGGCGTTATAATGGTCTTCTACTGTACTTCAAAAGGTAAATAAAATATCTCAAAGTTTAAAGAAATTCTGATTATTTTTTTCTGTTAAAAAAAACTCACGAAAAACACTAAAATGTCGGCCTTTTAAACTGGTTTCCCCCCTTAACATCCTAATTTTTTTACATTAAGTATAATTACTAATTAAAAATAAAAGGAATCGTTTCAAAAGCTAATAATGCTGTAAATTACTTATTTGGTTTGTATATATCTGCATCTGTTTATAGTTATTCCCCCCCCCCTGTTTTTTACCATTTAACAACTGATTATCATAGTAATATATTATAAATAAAAAAATCTTGCATTTTGCTTAAACTATCATTGCAAATTTGTACAATCTAGTCGAGTGATTTTTTGCTGCCTTTGTCTCTTCTGTAACTGATCAACTAATAATTAAAACAACAGGCTTTCTCTTCAACTAAAATTACGTTGAATGCAATTATATTAGTAAGTAACATTTGAATTTGTTTTATACTGTAGCACAGTGACAGCGTTTCGGAGTGGGGGGGGGGCAACTCCCTCCCCCCAGCCCCACGTTTTACGGTTCATTCATTTTATTTTCCAATTTAAGAACCAAAACTAGAAATTATAAAAAAAAAAAGCAAAAATGTCCAAATTTTCAGATCATAATTATTTGTTTTACTTGTGTATCTGTTTACGAAGCATTATTTAGCACAAGCAGTAACTTTTACTTTATGTTTAGATGTTAGTAAATCAATTGTTTTACTTAACTGTCTTAATGAAACTGTTACCAAATGTTTGTGACATCTCAAAGTACTCTGGGGAAAAAAATGTAATTCTAATTCATGTCTAAGTGTGTCTTTGGAAAAAGTCATTATGTGCATAATTCATCAAAATCTTAAGAAAAACATGAGTTAAGCTGTTAGATTTGCATCAATTACCACTCATATGCTCTCAAAACGAGCCTTTGCAAAATTTTGTACATTCTTTTTTGTTTTCTTGCAGACGCTAAAAATCCTATGGCTTTTAGCTGTCGTTTTTTTTTTAATGTATTTTTGCCCCCCCCCCCCCACACACGCGTTTTAGTCCCAATCGCCGCCTCTGCTGTATTATACTTTAACTTTTATCATTGTACAAAAACTATGAGTTTGTTTTCCAATTTGTCGAACATTTTAATTTGTTTATTTTTCGGTTGCCAAATAAAGTATTCAGTCCATACGAATGTTAGGTTTATCTGCCGAATACCAAATACCAACCGAATATTCAGTGCATCTCTAATTGTGACACAAGTATTTTTTTTTTTTACCTAGCTTTTAGATGACCAAAAGCGCTTGAGGAAGACTGAAAGAGAATAGTATTAACAAAGTATGAAAGCACTTATAAAGAAGTGACATGTCTCACTTCTTTACTAGAGGTTTCAATTCCTTGGGACTTCAAGATTGTGTGGAGTCAACCCTCGGGATATTGCGGAACCTCCTTTACTTTTTCAAAAGTTGTATTTTCACGTCATATGAAAATTGTTTGGTGCTTAAATTAAAAAAATATTTCGTTTGATATGAAATTACAAATTTTAAAAGTAGAGGCAGTTCCTCGGGAATTAAAAAGAGCTGCGCAAATAATTTGATCACTTCAAGAGCATTTTCAAAATAAGCAGAAAGCCCACTGTGACTAATGAATTATCACCCACACTCAATTTAGTTTTTTATACAGAAAACAGTGCTCTTAATTAAAACGCTTACTCTGTGGTTGGTTTTACTGAGATTTAACATTTTGTTACTCATAATCTTACATTACACTTCTTCGAAGATTCCCACGAGCGCCACCTCCATCCAAAAGGGGATTTTTCTTTCCTTGTAAGAAGCATGTTTGGTCTTTGTTCATGGAGCAAACGACATATATGGTCTCCATTGCTTTTTGTCTTATCGAATGCAACTTGCAATTAAAGCTCCCCCGTGTTTCTTTCATTTCGGCTGATCATTGCATCAGCGTCATGTGCATTTTTTGTTGATTCATTAGCAGGGGAGGAAAGCTTACTGGTTTACCCAAGTCTTCATCTAAGGATCTAAGTGCTTGCATAATTTTTCTGATTTTGTGTTTACACTGCATTCAAAGTTTTGAACAACAGCGATGTTAATACTGCGCTGCAGATGCAACAGTTTATTCAGTAGCTGCGCTGCACGCACTCTCTGCGTGGTTAAAACCTTAGGCCTTTTGCTAAAAGGTGGGTATTGGTGAAGATAAATTGCTCCGTTGCATGATCTAGCTCGAGTCTTGGCTTTGGAAGAATATTCGCCATGCAGCAACATCCAGATGATGGTTATCTAACACATAAAGGTTCACTTACCTTACGCCTAAGGCTTCATTCTAAAATGTAGTTTTCATCAATTAATATACTTTCTTATGAAAGTCAGTGGCTTATAAAAAATGAGCATTTCAGAAGACTCGGCAGTATTCATTTAAATTTTTGCGACCTTTGGTAAATTTGAAAAATGTATATTTTCAAACTTTTTTTTTTTTTGGGCTGTACGAATTTTCTATTTACCTGTTGTAAAAAAAAAAGTCTTTTTTTTTTTTCACATTGTGAGTTAATTCTTTTCATTATTTTCAGCGGTAATCTGGACTGCACGACATGAGACTTCAACAAGTGTGATATCAATTTTTAACTATCGATCCATATCCATGTGTATTTCAAGAATTTTATTGAAGTAAATTTTTCAAGAAATGCAGCTGAAGTAGTTTAGCTAATTTTCAAACTTTAAAGTGAAGAGTTGTGTTTTCTCAGCTAAACCAGTCAATGATAACAAAGTGTGCCTACTCATGCGCAGAAGAGCATGTTACTAAAAGAAAGACCAGGGTCTTTTTTTTAATTTCGCCAATAAAGAAAAGTGACATTATCATCTACCCAATGAGAGTTTTATTTCTTTCCAAGATGTTCAGACGAGCATTTGTATCATTATTTCACTGAACATTTCCTAGCTTTGAGTTACACAGGATAAGGTAGGTTTTAAAGGAGGTGTTCAAATATGTTAAAGATTTAAGTTCTCAGTACACTCCACATAGCTAAAAAGAATCACTTTTCAATTTGCGAATCTACTTCAGTTGTCGAAAATTAGAAGACTTGAAAAAAAGAAAAAGTGGTATGAATGTTGTAAATGTCTGGGCGACATTTTACAGAGATCCGGTTGTACGTTTATTCACAAAACTACGTTCTTGAATTTTTTTTGCAATTTTGAAGAGAACTTCGCCAAAGTTTGGCTATTTAAGGAAAAGTATAATAACTGGATCACAGACAAATTAATATGTCTATTTAAGAAACTATATCCTTGAAATATTAGGTGTTTAATTGTAGGATTTTTTTGCTTAAAAGACTTGGGCGTTTTTGAAAACATCTACGAAGAAGCTCTAGTGTAAAGCGACCGATTTTGTGTAATTAACAAACTGTGGTAGCCCAGAGCAATGCTTGTTACTTTTTTTAATTCAGATTTTTGTGCCACGAAATATAACAAATCATATTTGAAAAATATTCTTGTGGTTTTTGATTGAAAGCATAATCAAATGCTTAGTCATTGATGGAAATTTTTGAAAATCCATCTTTGCAAAGAAAGAAAAATCAAAATTTTGTGCAAAAACACTATTTTATATCGTCCAGCAATGGCATCTCATTTAAAAGTTCCTGTTGGTGAGAAACAACATTTATGTGAACATTGTTTTAAGACATTTTCTTTCGCTTCACAATTAAAGATACATGTGCGATCCCATACAGGTGAAAAACCATATTCGTGTGAACATTGCTCCAAGTCATTTACTCACACTTCACAGTTAAACACACATTTAATTGTCCACCATACAGGCGAGAAACGCTATTCATGTGAGCATTGCTCAAAGTCCTTTCCTTTCGTTTCGCTATTAAACATGCATTTGAGATCCCATACTGGCGAGAAACCATATTCGTGTGAGTATTGCTTAAAGTCATTTTCTCGCCCTTCGCATTTAAAGACGCATTTATACGTCCATACGGGAGAAAAACGCTATTCGTGCGAACACTGTTCAATGGCGTTTTGCACGGCTTCAGACTTAAAGAAACATGTGAGATCCCATACAGGTGAAAAGCCATATTCGTGCGACTGTTGTTTAAAGACATTTTCTGAAGCTTCAAATTTCAAAAAACATTTGAGGGTTCATACCGGGGAAAACCCTTACTCCTGTGACTATTGTTCGAAGACGTTCTCGCAATCTTCAAATTTAGCGAGGCATATGAGGTCTCATACTGGTAAAAAAACAGTTTCGATCACTTGTGGATATTGTTCAAAGACATTTACAGACGTATCGGGCTTAAAGAATCATATGCCTGTCCATACTGGCGAGAACCCATATGTGTGTGAGTATTGCTTGAAGTCATTTTCTCGCAATACCCGTTTAAAGAAACATATGAGAGTCCATACTGTCGACTGCACGAGTGTGGATACTACTTAATAGTGTTTTCTAACTAGTCAAAAATAGCGAAACAAATGAGAAGAAAATGTGGTAAAGCACGTATATTCAGGGCCGTGTGCAAGGGGGTGGTTTATAGGGTTCAAACCCCCTCGGAAATGTTTTATCCAAAGAAATGCTTTCCATTATTTATTTATTTTATTTATTTATATTTTGGTAACAAAAATAATATTGTTGTTATTATTTCAATTTTATTTGTGAAATAAAATTAGTTTGACTGAAAAATTGTACAAACTCATTGTGTGTTTATGGTAGTTATTACGAAATTCATTTATTATGTAACAATATGGCGTTTTGAAAGAACATCCCCTTCCTCCATTTAGATAATCTATTGTAACAAAAATCAATAAAATACATATGAAACCAAATTTGATAGACCATATATATGGTTCAAAAAATGTATTTGATAAAACCTCCTCCGAAACAAAAGTCTGGTTACGGCCCTGCGTATATTTGAGTGATATTTATCGATAGTTGTTTTCTGATGTCAAGTGCGGTTCAAAAATTTGAATGAGTTCTGGACTAAAATATGTTTTATCGATCTTTTTAAATTTTCACGAGTCCAAATAGGGATTAAATGCAAAAATTTGCTCTCACAAAAATTGCTTTTTAATAAATTTGCTCTACAGTGCTTCTTTCTTGAAATTACCCCTACAGAATGAGTGAAAATACAGGCCCGCAAAGTTCATATTTCGCAGTTTTTCAAATCGAAGAACTCGGAACACGTGCCTAAATCTTTAATGTTCCCAACCACTAATCTTTCCTTAACGCGTGCTTCAATTGGATCGCAGTAAGGCCCCTATATATACGAGTCGATGCATTAGCTTAAGATTAGCCATTTTGGATCAGTGCGCGTGTTTGAGTGGTTGTCCTTTCTGGCCAGTTATCGTGTTTGGTGATTGTTCACTGTGAGTAATTATTAGCGGCACCTGAATTGTTTATTAAATAAAATATTATTTTCGGCAAAGTTGGCGAAATCCGAAACTTTGCTGTGGTAACCCTAGCAGTGCAACAATGAAAAATCCGATCCAAAATGGCTAAACTTAAGCTGATGCGTCGGTCTATCTATATAGCTGCTCTAGACAACACCGCACTAGAGGCACTGACTCTAGTACGGTGATGCTCTAGATCGCAGCAGAAACGAAATACTTTGTTGTCTTTCTCTCTAACGGTATAATTGCCATAGTTTTTTACATCAACCACAATAATATTTCTGTATCAAATCGTACCATTGGTCATCCAGCAAATTGTGCTGTGATTAAAAGTAATTTGATATTTGAGTAAATAACAACCAACGAATTAACTTAAGCTTATGACAGTTAAGCCATGAAAAATCAATCGATGAAGTTTGCACGTGGAGTAGCAATAAAATTAAAACCCTCTTATATATATATATATATATATATATATATATATATATATATATATATATATATATATATATATATATATATATATATATATATATATATATATATATATTAGTTATTTTACGCTTGTCCCACAAGAAGGTGATTTCCACTGCTACCATTCGGCGAGAGAAACAACCTAAGTGACAGTGCGTAAACTTAGTTCAACAAGTATAATTTAGTTTCACTTCAAAAAGTATAATTTAGTTTCACTTCAACAAGTATAATTTAGTTTCACTCTGTTTTTTTTTTTCTAAATCTTATAGCAGAGCGTTCACCACTTAATTTGAAAGGGACTGCGCTAAACACCTCGTCTCCATGTATGATCAATTTTCTACATTTTTATTTTTTAACAAGCAAGACAACCCAAGAAAGGTTACAGCACAAAGAAAGGAAACCTCACCCAAGGAACCCACGACGACCGAGAATCGGACCCACGACTTTCTGTGCAGAGTACACAAGAGCCGCGTTCACAACTTACTTTCCGACCCGGTAAGTCCCCGCTCTAGCTCCGCAAAAAACCGGATTGAAAAATTCCCCGTTTCCATGTAAAAAGAGGTTCTCCCATTGTCCCCCCCGCGTAATGCATTCCGGATAAAAACACCGCTTTCACCGAAGCAAGCAGGAGTAGAAAGATTCCACATAAAACCCGCTAATATCCGGAATGCGGTGAAAAGCAAGATTTTTTCGGGGTCGTAAGTGTCCATGGAAACGGCCCTAAGGAGATACGACCACTTGGCTGCGGAAACCACCAATTTCACTATGATGTGGCAAATTAAACTGCCAAATACCCTTATATTGCCAGCTTGTATTTGCCTTGCGGATCAAGCAGCATGCATTCTAGTGTCTTGATAACTTCGTTCTGTGACTATGCAAGTTTGAACAGATTTCGCCGATTAAACCAATTTTAGAATTAGTGTAAAATCTGCCTGACATTGCCTTTTATTTCTTACTGGCAAGACGTTTATTTTGTTTGACTGTTTCCTCTACCTTTTAATGGACGTATCAGTGTGCACTCAAGCTTAAATACGCATTCGTGTAAATAGTGTTCAAAGTGTATAGCTTATTTGAAAATAAATAAATTTTATACTTTATTTTGTGTGATTTTCTTTCGTTTTTCCTGATGTGTTTTACTAGTCTTTACAACATAACCTATGGCTTCACTCAATGGTGGAGTAAGTTGGTAAAAAATCTATTATAGGACTAGTGATGTGCCGGATCGTTAATAATGCAGATCAGCGGACATGGACCTGAACCGATGAATGTGTGACGAAATGTATTTCTGTACGGGTAAAGCCACAACTTCTTTAAATGTGGACTGCAGTTTCGTGCTTATTAGCACTCATCAGCCCGGCATAGGAGTGACTGAGCTCAAGGTGTATTTCATGTATTTCTGCCTTAGCCCTGGCTATAGGGCGGTACCTTACTGAATATACCTGCCTTGCCTTCAATATTCGAGTTGAACCGAACCATTGTTTCGGTCACTCGTCTGGTCAGTGCTAATTCTGCATTAGCTACCAGTTTGTTTGGCACTCTTGGCTTCCTTAAGAGGTTTTCCACCTCTTGCTCGGCCTCTCCTATGCCGGGCTGATGAGTGCTAATAAGCACGAAACTGCAGTCCTCGGCTGGAATTGACTGAGCTGGCGATGTATTTCATGTATTTCTGCCTAAGCCCTGGCTATAGGGCGGTACCTTACTGAATAATAAACAAAAGAGGCCCTAAAACTGATCCCTGAGGAACCCCGCTTAAAACATCACTCCATTTAAAATGATTTCCCCTCACAACCACTCTTTGCTTCCTTCCAGTGAGCCAATTTCTTACCCAAAGTAAAGTTTTTCTTCCTATTCCTATATCAGCTAGTTTGCTGAGACGAGCAACATCCGGTACCTTGTCAAAAGCATTTTGAAAATCAATATAAACAACATCCGCACACTTTTTGTTATCTAAAGCTGAGGTAACCTTGTCGTAGAAATGTTATATATTAGTAGTACACCTTACCTTTTCTGAAACCATACCGCAAACCAGTCAGCAAACTATTAGTCTGAGTCTCTAAGAAATTCATAATCTTAATTTTGATTAAAGTTTCGAAAATCTTACACTGAAGTCAGACTTACAGGTCTATAATTCCCAGCATTATCTTTAGACCCTTTTTGGAAGAACAGCGTTATGTTAGCCAGCTTCCAGTCCACACCATGATATGGTGTAGCTGTTTTCAGACAAAACGGTATTAATCTGGACGATTCAGACAGACGGTATTCATTAGTACTGGTACGTTTAAAAACAGTTCCAGACATTCGAATGAGTCGTTTAAAGGGGTCTATCCTCATTCGTGGTGTAGGATGACTTTTGTGGGTCATTCTCCAGAATGTGTAACTTTTGAAAGAAAATATTTTTCAATTTCAAAACCTTTTTTTTTTTTTCATTCTCACATGAAAATGTCACTTAGTAGAAGTAACCATAAACAATAGCTCAGCCAAATTCTAATTATTTTACTAAAATAAATAAATAAATACCTTACAAAAAATAAATAAATAAATAAAGGAAATAACTTTTAGTGTTTGAAAATAGATGCCAATTTAATATAAAAGAAGTAATTTCGTTAATTGTGCAAACAATGAGCTATTTCAATTATTAGTGTGAATCTAATATTGAGCTCCCTTAAATAAAGTACGACTTAAACTTTCGTACGGCTTATCCACTTAGTTGAAATTTATGTTAAAAAATAGTATATTTCCAAATTAGAAAATTTGAGAATACACTGGTAATTTATAAATTTGGTAGGCTGTCTAAAATTGATGTATTTCCCCTCCATCATTTATTTTCAGCTCAGAAATAATGACATTGATAAGATCTGTCACGGAGGTGAGAAATTTTCCTTTAATGTAGGCCTAATGGACACATTTTTCAGGGAAAGAAATTATTTCTTCGTTGGTACAATCTGCACATGTAAAGCATATGAAAACATATGCACTTCTTTTTTTTTACAGTGAGTTACATCTCTGAAATTCTAGTTCACGGAGGTGAAAATTCCCAATAACCATACTTGGTTTTTAACACAAAATCTATCTTCTCGTTTTTCAGCAAAACTTCTCACAACTTCGTCATGGCTGAAAATAAACAAGGGGTGGAAAATAAACAACTCCCTTGTATCATGGGAAATAAAATGTGATGTCATTACTGCCATCTGTTAATGAGAAATGGCATTTTGTGTTTGGGTAACGGAGGTGAGAATTTATTGTTTGACGTAATTTCTTATTCTACTAAAACGAACTAGAACAATGTTAAAAAACTAAATATACTTGAACAATTAATGTTTGAGATATTTGTGAAGGAAATAATAAATAAATAAATACATACTTTTAATTAAACAAGTTATTAAGCAACATAAACAGTCACACCAGGGGTCTGACATGCTACGGAGGTGAGAATTCACACCTCCATCCACCAGATCCAGTAACAGACTGGATGTGAGTCATAGACAAAATTCCCGTTTTCTTTTCCAAATATGCAAAAGTTCTTTGTTTTGAAATCTATAGCCTTATTGAATTCAAATCAACATGGAACACCAGCTGGCCTCTTAGTGGCTGTTCATAACCTGTCACCACTGCCTTGTAAATACCAACTGGCTCATGAAATTCACTCTGATAACACTAAATGGTTGTACCGTATTCATGGGTCACAGCAGCGTCAGTTTTAGCTGCCTAAAAGGCTTATTATTTAAATCCGAGTGTCTGACGGTCTGTTACTGGACCCTTCTCTGTTACTGGTGACCTTACCCAACACAAAGTTTGAAAAAACAGTAACCGACGCTTGTTTCTTTTGTTTGTGCTACTTGGGAATGGAGGAATAGTTATTGCCTTTCATACATAAACTCTCCTTCTGAAGGAGAGTTTATGTATGAACTATATAGGAGAGTTTATGTATGAACTCTCCTTCTGAAGGAGAGTTTATGGTCGAAATGCATCAACTATTCATTGATTCATTCCCAAGTAGCACAAATGACGTTTCGTAAACGTTTTGAAATGGTTGTCACAACGCTTAAAATCATTTTACGACGCTTATATGACGAAGTCGAGGATTTTTGTGATCTGACATTTCCGAAAATTTTGGGCTAGCAGCACATTCTAAAACTGAAAAATTATTAAAAAAGAAAAACTTTTGAAATGGTTTTCTTCAATGATTTTTGTGTGCGTATTTGAAGAGTTATTTTTTTTTAATGAGGGGTAGGGGAGTCGAGCTTCCTCATAGTTTCCGAAAATTTTAGTCTTCATAAAATTTACTTGAGACTTGAGCCCCATTACCACCTTTGGACGAAGTGTGCTACAGTCAACTCCTGTCAGAAACGTGTATTTTCGCAGCAAAAAGCAGATACTAATCAGTCTTTTTTTTTGGGGGGGGGGGGTCGAAAAATTGTATAAATTTAAACTTGGTGTTGTTTATGCTTTATTTATTTATTTGCTTATTTAATTATTTATTGGGCTTTCTGCATCATGCATACTCTAGTTCTTTATTGATATTAAGTTCTGTTGTGCAAAAATACAAAACATGTATACTGTACTGTATATATTTTAACTATTTGTAGAAAACATTATGCATCAATACAGTCAAGTTATTGAAAAAGAACAGTTTTTACCTGTTTAGTCTTTTTTTTTTTTTTTTTTGCGGTTTATCCGCGTTTTTTATTATCTGCGGCACTTGTGCAACCCAGTTCCGTGGATAAACGGAAGTTTACTGTACTTAAGTATTCACTATTTTCATAGTGATCTCGGAATAACATGGCAGTAAATTTTGTGCTTTTTAGCTATGTGATAAGTACGAGTATAAAACTAGTAAAATTTTTGAAGGTTAACTAGGGAATCAGTTAGGAAAATGTT
Organism: Uloborus diversus; assembly: GCF_026930045.1. Classification (NCBI taxonomy): domain Eukaryota; kingdom Metazoa; phylum Arthropoda; class Arachnida; order Araneae; family Uloboridae; genus Uloborus; species Uloborus diversus. Next base: position 4,917,749 of record NC_072738.1, on the reverse strand, counting down.
TTTCCAGCGTCATATTACCATTACCATCATATGATTGATGGTAATGGTAATATGACCATGATCATAATATCCTTTGTGTTTGAAGTTGCGATTTTTCAGTTAGTACTATTCCTAATCCTCTCCATTTCATTTTAGCGCCTATCTGGACGATATGACATTGGAATTCAACATGTGTGATGACAGCCGTTGACTACTGATGGATACCTCTGTATACACGTTCCTCTAGGGAATTTCATCAAAGTAAACTTTCGAAGAAATGTAGCCCACTTGAAATGTTTCCAACTTTTAAGGATGAGACTTAAAGTAAAGGGCTGAGGTACATAACTCAGCTAATCCAATCAACTTCAGCAGAAAATTGCATTGCATATTCAACAACCGTCTCATTTCGGAACGTACGAGCCAAACTTTAAAATCCATGACGTGATTATTGTTGTTTAGAGGAAAATCAGTTCTGCAAAATAATCCTTGAAAGAACCTTTTGTCAGAACGCTCATTGTTCAAAAGTATCTGTGAGTTATATGTTTAAGAAGGTACAGCAAAACTGCCATTAGCAAGCATTCTGTTATGAACGTTAGTTTATTTTGTTGCTCATGTCTTTTATTTTACCCCGCTGTTGAACAAAGCGGTGGTGTACGAAAGTAACACCCGAAGCAATCATTTGATTTTGAACTGTTCATGTTATTCATGTCATCTCTCTTCGGACCAAAGAAAGTGTTCATGAACAAAGACATTGATAATCAGAAGAATTACATATGTTTCGTCTACCAGTGCTACGAATCAAAAGAAGGCTTAGTCTGTGACACGAAACATTTCATTTCTGCAAAATTTTATCAAGGAATTAAGTTATGATACCAATTCTATGAACCCAAAATCTATTCTTGCTGTGATCTTTATTTCTCTTCCCTTTGATTTGACAAGCATGGTTAACATTAAATTTGCTGAGCATTGACTCACTTTAAGTTGAAAGGATAAGAAGGTTTTAAGGAAATGAAAAGATGTTCAGTAACAACATTAAAGATTAAGAGTTTAAGTTCACTCCACTAAACTGAAGGAATCACTTGGCAGCATAGACTGATATTCTTTCTTCTTCAGTGAATGAAGCGGTGTCAAAAATTAAAGAAGGAGATTTTATACGCAATACGTCTACGTGCGCCCCTGAAAAATTTGTTGATTTCGTTATAAGATATTCATTTACACCTTCTTTTATTTAATAAATTCAAGCGCAGACGCACACAAAGAGATAAAAGTGCACTTTTTTTTGCAGCTATGCAAGCCAGAAGCACACTGCATGTAAGCTAGATTTTTGTATCAACAAAATCAGTTTATTCGAGAAACGCCATGTATTGCCTTCTCTGATGAAAAGGACAGTGAAACTGCTTATGAATGAAAAGAAATTATTCCGTCTATCAAAGTAAAAAAACTATTTTCTTGTAATTTTTTTTAAAATACCTATCCGCAATGACACATAATTTGAGAATCGGGATTGGTGAACAAAATTATTCATGTGAAGGTTGTTCTGAAACATTTTCAGACGGTCCAGACTTACAGAGACATTTCGAAGTTCTAACAGTCGAAAAGACCCCCTCATGTGAAATATATTCAAAATCAACTCCTCGCCCTTCACTTTTAGAAACAAATTTAAAAGGCCAAGCTGGAGAAATCCCCTATTCATGTGAATATTGTTTGAAGGCCTTTTCTAACGCCTCACGTTTAAAGTCACATTTAAGAGTCCATATTAGCAAAAAATCCTACTCGTGTGAATATTGTTTGAAGGCATTTTCTGGTTCTGCCTCTTTAACGCGACATTTAAGAGTCCATTCTGGTGAAAAGCCCTTTGTGTGTAAATATTGTTTGAAGGCATTTTCTATTGCTTTCTCTTTAAGGCGGCATTTAACAGTTCATACTGGCGAAAAGCTCTATTCGTGTGAAACTTGCTCAAAGGTATTTTCTAATTCTACAGTTTTAAAGCAACATTCAAGGGTCCATACTGGTGAAAAACCCTATTCGTGTGAATGTTGCTTAAAGACATTTTCTAATTCTACAGTTTTAAAGCAACATTCAAGAGTCCATTCTGGTGAAAAGCCCTTTGTGTGTGAATATTGTTTGAAGGCATTTTCTATTGCTTTCTCTTTAAGGCGGCATTTAACAATTCATACTGGCGAAAAGCCCTATTCGTGTGAATATTGTTTGAAGGCATTTTCTAATTCTTCAGGTTTAAAGAAACATTTAAGAGTCCATACTGGCGAAAAGCTCTATTCGTGTGAAACTTGCTCAAAGGTATTTTCTAATTCTACACTTTTAAAGCAACATTCCAGAGTCCATACTGGTGAAAAACCCTATTCGTGTGAATGTTGCTCAAAAGCATTTTCTAGTTCCTCAGAGTTGAAGCAACATTTAAGAGTCCATACTGGTGAAAAGCCCTATTCGTGTGAATATTGTTTGAAGGCATTTTCTAATTCTACAGTTTTAAAGCAACATTCAAGAAGCCATTCTGGTGAAAAGCCCTTTGTGTGTGAATATTGTTTGAAGGCATTTTCTATTGCTTTCTCTTTAAGGCGGCATTTAACAATTCATACTGGCGAAAAGCCCTATTCGTGTGAATATTGTTTGAAGGCATTTTCTAATTCTTCAGGTTTAAAGAAACATTTAAGAGTCCATACTGGCGAAAAGCTCTATTCGTGTGAAACTTGCTCAAAGGTATTTTCTAATTCTACACTTTTAAAGCAACATTCCAGTGTCCATACTGGTGAAAAACCCTATTCGTGTGAATGTTGCTCAAAAGCATTTTCTAGTTCCTCAGAGTTGAAGCAACATTTAAGAGTCCATACTGGTGAAAAGCCCTATTCGTGTGAATATTGTTTGAAGGCATTTTCTAATTCTTCAGGTTTAAAGAAACATTTAAGAGTCCATACTGGTGAAAAACCCTATTCGTGTGAATGTTGCTCAAAAGCATTTTCTAGTTCCTCAGAGTTGAAGCAACATTTAAGAGTCCATACTGGTGAAAAGCCCTATTCGTGTGAATATTGTTTGAAGGCATTTTCTAATTCTTCAGGTTTAAAGAAACATTTAAGAGTCCATACTGGCGAAAAGCCCTATTCGTGTGAAACTTGCTCAAAGGTATTTTCTAATTCTACACTTTTAAAGCAACATTCAAGAGTCCATACTGGTGAAAAACCCTATTCGTGTGAATGTTGCTTAAAGGCATTCTCTAGTTCCTCAGAATTAAAGCAACATTTAAGAGTCCATACTGGCGAAAAGCCCTATTCGTGTGAATATTGTTCGAAGAGATTCTCTAACAATTAAAATTTTAAGAAACATATAAGAGTCCATACTAATGAAAAACCCTATTTGTGTGAATATTGCTCAAAAGCATTTTCTTCTGCTTTCAATTTAAAGCGACATTTAAAAGTTCATACAGTTGAGAAGCCATAGATGTGTCAATATTGTTCAGAGTCATTTTGTTGGGATTTAATATTGCAGAGACATTTGAGACAGTGAGAAGCCAAGGGATGTAAGTCGCAGAATTAAAATTTGGAGCTAACCAGTGCAAATGGTAAGTGAACCTCTCCTCTGTCTTGGGGCAAGAGATGGTACTAGTAGCCCTGGTAGTTGCTGCTATGCAGCTTGATTTAGAAAAAAAAAATCAATGAAAGCCTACCTAGGATGTTATCTTTAAACGCGCTTTACTCAAAACTTGAAAATGTCCATTTGCATCTCTTTGCTTCTAACTGCCCCATTTGATAGTTCATACAATAGACTAATGATAAGGGTAGACCGAGCTTTCCCAGACTTGCTAATGAAAAAATTGGTTCATGGATACATCATGTGACTGGTGGGAGGCTTGGCGAAAACTTTGGCAGCATGGTTGCTAGATGGCAACATTATCTATAGTTTGGCACTCGACATGTATCTTAAGACGTAATGTGTTTTCATTATAATTTTTTTCCAGGTGCAGAGATTGATTTTTCTTTTAGTTATGCATTATTTTGACATTAGTAATCAGTTTATGATCATAGTTTTCAGTAACTTTTATTTCATTTGGAACTGCTACGTCAGCGTTGGCGTGAACGGAATGGCGTAAACGTTTTGCGTTCACGCAAAAATGTACGAATCGGTATCTTAAATTGAAATTGTAGGTAAAAATCTTACCGTTTGCCGATTCTTTTTGGGCGCTTGCATCTTTAATTGCTTAGAGAGTTATTGAAATTGATTAAAGAAAATGCACAATACTATCTAAACAAAAAGCTCACTATATTAACAAAATATTTTCAACTTAGAATAACAAATTTAAAAACCGTACTCCATAAAAGATCATTCTTCCGTGTTCCATCAATTCTATTTATTTTATTTCTCGCGGGCGTTGATCGTCTGCTACGATCAACGCCCGTTGTTGCTAGGATATCCACTAGTCACATGGTTCGGTTTATGAGCAGCAAAAGGGTTGCCATAGCTCGGTCTATTCTTATTATTAGTCTATGGTTCATACTGGTGAAAGGCTCTATTCGTGTGAGTATTGTTCAAAGGCATTTTCAAATAGTTCAAGCTTAAACGACACATGAGAACCCACGCTGGCAAAAGACTATTCGTGTGAGTAGTTTTTAAATGTATTTTCTAACGCATTACGTTGAAAGAAACATTTCACAGTTCGTTCTGGTGAAAAGCGTTACTCATTTGTTGTTATGAACTCCTGTCGATCTTCAGCCTCAAAAAGCCGTATGAAGTACACACTGACCTAAAACCGCTTTTACGTTAAAACCGTATTTGTGTGAATATTTTACGAAACTATTTCCTTGTTTTTCAGAGAAAAGCTTTGCTGATGATATTCGTATGATTATTGTTCGGAAACATTTTTCTAATGCTGTTAGCTTAAAAGAGAAAAACAATCGTCCAAGACGCATTTCTGGTGGAAAGCCACATCCAAGTAAATTCGTATCAAAAACATTTAGTTTTGAATTAACGAATCATTTTAGAGTTCATGAAGGCATTTAGCCTCATGCATGTGACCGCTGTATGTCGAAAGCATTTTCCACCGTTTTTGGCTTGAAAAACCTTTTGAGAATCCGCACTGATTAAATCTACACACGTGTGAATTTTGCTGAAAAATGTTTTCTCATCAAACCAAACCGATTTTTTTTTTTTTTTTTACACATCCAATACCAGTCGACACACTGAAGAATGTATTCTGGCAAGAAATTTTGTTCTTGTATCAGATTCGATTAACGACTTTTTTTGTACTGGTGACAGCGAGAGCTATGATAGATTACTAACAAGAAAATGGCTATGTTGTGCAACTTACTCCAGTGTCTTTATTTTGTAATAATTGCTACCAAATAAATGATATTTCATGCTCACAGAATTTTTATTTCCTTACAGGTTGTACATAGGTAATTAAGAGCAGTGAAACGACTCTTCCGAGCCCCGCCATAAGTGCCAACACCATGGGCGCCTATATGGGGGGGGGGGGCAAGTGGGGGTTCAAGCCACCTCCCCGTTAGAAGTTAGAACTTCTTTGTTTTTAGTGCTTTTTTCTTTGCAAAAATGTAAGAACATTTCTTCTCCAGCCGTTAATGAATAAGTTATTAAAAATGTCAAATTTTAATAACTCTAATCTGTACTGAAATCGGTTTTCATAGGGAAAATGTCCTGCTAAACCATGTGGAAAATATCTGAGCCCCCACTCAAAATTTTGCATATGGACGCCTATGGTCAACCCATGTGACTGAAGTATGACTCAAACGTACCGTTAGGCTGTCATGGTGCTGTGGGTGCATTAAGCATTTTGGGTGGTGCTTGGTACATTAAGGGTGAACATACTTAAAATACACCGCCAGCTCAGTTATTCCATCCGAGGACCGCAGTTTCATGCTTTTTAGCACTCATCAGCCCGGAATAGGAATCACATGAGCTGGAGATGAAAAACCTCTTAAGGGAGCCATGAGAGCCAAACAAACTGGTAGCTAATGCAGAATTAGCAAACCAAGATGCCTTAAGGGGTTTTTCACCTCCAGCTCATGTGATTCCTATTCCGGGCTGATGAGTGCTAAAAAGAACGAAACTGCAGTCCTCGGATTTAATAACTGAGCTGGCGGTGTATTTTAAGTATTTCTGCCTCAGCCCTGGCTTTTGGGGCGGTAACTTACTACAAAATAGGGGTGACCATGTTTCGTATACGATAGCACCCCATAAAGTCATTCCAGCTGTGACTTTATAGAGTACTGTTGAGCTCCAAGAGAATTTTTTTTTGCAACCGAATGAATTCAAATCGAATTTTGGCAATAACGCCTTTTTTGTACGCTTATGGAGAACTCGTCGTGAACTCTTAAATAGTTCGTGCCTTTGCTTTTCAGCGGAGTTTCGAAATGAAATTATAATTTCTTTTATTTAGTTCAAAACTTGCGCAGTAGAGTGTAAAAGTATATCCTATCTCTCTACACTTTACGTATTGCGTTTTCATTTATTTCAGCCTGAGAATGGATCAGAAAAGTTTCTCCTACTTCAACTAACTGAAAGGTGTAAAATTGAGGTTGACGAAAGGAACTGCGTCTTATTTACTTGCCAGTGGTTTAAACTTCCAGCAAAATCTACCCTACGAGCAGTTAAGAGGCAACAAATAGAAACTGTTGAAGACATTTTTAAAAAATGTGTTGAGATGTCACCAAATGCAAGAACCATTGACAATCATGGATGTCATCCATATGCTCAGCTGAAGACCTAGCAAGTAACTTTGACAAGCTTGTCAAGTCAAAGCTACAAGTCAACTAACATCATCAGTACTGATTTGGGTTGCACTGCCTCTCCAGATCAACAAGCTAAAGCTTTCCAAACAGTGATTGAAGTGCGGGAGTATTCAATTAATTTATCAAATTGTCCTCTTAATACAACATATGGTGAATTTAACGATGAAGATAGCGACGTAATGACTCATTTGATTCTGAACCCGAAGATGTCAGGGATGATAAATTGCTCTTACAATCATGCATGATGAAAGTAGTGTAGCAGAAATAGTTCATGTTTTAGGGATTCCTAATCAAAATAAGTTTCTAATCGAATTTTTATCCAAAAATTAAAAATCATCAGTGCTAAGTGTCATGACCAACCAAAAATATCAGGATGAAAGAAACAGATGAATGGCATATTTTTTTTTATGTCTCCTAATAGTGTTTCTCACCTTTTCTAAGAAACTTTAACCTAGCTGGAATTCTACAGAACTTTATTATTTGTCCTTCAGATCCCAAGAAGCATTAAACTAAGTTTGCCAACAGCATTTCGCAGGATTTTTTTTTTTTTTTTTTTTTTTTTTTTTTACAATGCCCAAAGTATTATGGCTGGATTTGAAATTTCGATCGAAAAATCATAGAATTTTGTAAACCAAATTTTGACCTAGTGGGAATATTACATAACTAATGGAACGGTGAACTAATTTCTCAGGATTATGATTTACTTACCACAGATGCTGGTATTATGGAAAACAATGACTACTTATAACAGATGTTGTTTCCACAGTTAGACGTAATAACCAGATCGTAGTTTTAAGAATATATACCATTTATTGCAATTAATGCAATCTAATTCCACATGTCCTCCTTCTGTCTCACAAAATGAAGTCTTGTCTACAGAAGAAGTTCAATAACTAAAGCAAATTGCAGCAGTCAGAATTCACATGGAAAGAGTAACTAATAGATTAAGACTTTTCGCTATTCGGTCAAAACATATACTTGTGTTCACAACCACTTATTGTGGTTATTCGATCCAATTTTAATTGTACTTTTTTGAGTTGATCAATTTTCAAAACAATTTAATTAAAATATAAAAATAATTTTACTTCTACTTTGCAATAAGAAAGTAGCATTATAATATGTTTTATACTTTTGATATGATTTTTACTTTCTTCTATATCTAATATAAGAAGAAAGTATTGGATTCGTGCAAATTTTCGAATTTTGACGGATTCGAACGTTTTGAGATGTGCCGAGTCCATTTCGACTATTTTTGGAAAATGTCTGTGTTTCTGTGTGTGTGTGTGTATGTGTGTCACGTCTGTGTGTGACCAGTTTTTTGTGGCCGCTCTACAGCAAAAACTACCGTATGAAATTGAACGAAATTTGGTACACATATGTGCCCCTATGTGAACTTGTGCCCATTGGTTTTTGGCGCGAATTCCTCCAAGGGGGGTGGAGCAATGGGACGTTTTTTGAGTTACGCGTGCTTGCTATTCCTCAGGAAGTAACTGGCGGAATCAAACAAAATTTGGTCCATATGTTGCCCCTAACAGGAGCAGGTGCTGATTCAATTTTGATGTCAATAACTCAAACGGGGATTGAGCTATAGAACGTTTTTTGTCGTCAATTGTGACTGCTGTATCTCAAGAAATAATGAACGGAATGAAAGAAAAATTTATCGGCAAGTAGCCCTTAGTGGGTATAAGAGCTGATTTCATTTTGGTGTCAACAGCTAAAAAGGGAGTAGCGCAATCGCCCGTTCTTTTTTCCCATTGTGAGTGCCCTATCTCAAGAAGTAATACTACGTTCTGGTTGAAATTTGGAATATATGTTAATCCATATGTAAACAGGCTTGGGTTCAATTTTGACGCCAATCGCTAAAAGAGGTGTTGATTTTTTTTTCTAGTTTTTGCATGTGTAATTTTGTTTTTGTTGGGAATATTGCATATTGTCAAGCATGGGGAGGGATCAGAAAAAAAAAAAGAAAAATATAGAAGAAAGTTTCGTGATGGCCACAACATACTAGTTTTATTCTGCATTATGATTTCTTTATTATTTTAATTGAATGCTATTACATTGTCAAAGATAGTTTCTTTGACTGTGTTGTTTTGAACTCACCGCCTCAATTGTGAGACGCGACCGCTTAGACTACCTGGCCTGATGCCCCCAAAGATAAGTTAAAACATGATTAGCATCATGAGCTTTTTTTTTTTTTTTTTTGTATATTAATTTTTAATTCTTGTTATGTTAAAAATTTATTGATATCAATTAAAATATCCTAATGTACGTTGCACATTGAATAATTTACATTGGAAAAAAAGTGAAAACTTACTTTTACAGGGATTTTTCTTTTCAACCCGGTTCATAGCAATGCACCATGTTTGTCGGTCATTTTATTTCTCGGTGTACAGAAAAAAATATTCTTTCAGGAAGTACTCTAGCGGAATCCGTACACATTGATACGATACAATACTTGTATCTTACTGACATACTTTCACATGATACAAAATTGCTGTTCAAGAAAGTTTTTCTCAGTTAAAACTCTGTGCTAAGGCCCTTATATATACGAGCCGACGCATCAGCTTAAGATTAGCCATTTTGGATCGGAGCGCGTGTTTGAGTGGTTGTTTTTTTCTGGCAAGTTATCGCGTTTGGTGATTGTTCACTGTGAGCAATTATTAGCGTCACGTGAATTGTTTATTAAATAAAATATTATTTTCGAAAAATTCGGCGAAATCCGAAACTTTGCTGTGGTAACCCTAGCAGCGCAACAATGAAAAATTCGATCCAAAATGGCTAAACTTAAGCTGATGCGTTGGCCTGTCTATATAGCGGCTCTACTCTGTGCCTCAGAGTCAGAGGAACGTAATGATAATTTTGCAGTAGAGGAAAAAATTTTTTTTTTCTGGCACATGAAAAGAATGGGAACTCTGGTAAATTATCGAAAAGGATTTTTTCTTTTTTAAAGAATTACGTTCACATAGCTCGATGCAGGATAAGCCGTTGCTACATACAATGCACTAATAAACAGAAAGTCGTAATTTTTGGACTTACGTCCTTCTGGCTCTGAGGTACAGAACTTAGGTAAGGTGTAGATTTTCTTTTAAGTGCGAAGGAAAGAGAAATTGTTCCAATCTTAAAGAAAATGTAGTGAAAAGAGTAGTCCGAAATTTTGCGTACTCCCCTGTCACTTTCAATAGCATGTTACGCGTAGTTAGGGTTGATTGTTTGTTTTATACACTGTTATCTTGAAGCCATAAGCATCGGTAGAACAACTTTTGTTCTTGCAGCTGCAAAAGCATGGCAAAACATTCAGCTATCTGGATTGGTAGAGCACCATCCAGATTTGGATGGTGCTCTACCAATGTTTATAACTCCTCTGGGTAATGTATATTGAGTCTGTATATATATTTTTAATATTTTCAAAAAAAAAAAAAAATAACAAATTTCAATATTCTCCGCATATTGATTTTTTTACTTTTTCAACGAGTCTTAAGACTTGGTCTGATTATTGAATAGACCAGGGCCAACCAGGCCGTGGCCAAAGGGCCCTGCTTTTTAGGGGCCATCAAATTGCTTTAATCAAAGGCTAAAATTGCAAGATTTGACAACAGTGTCTTCCAACCCAATATCTTAATCAAACCCTGTAAGACTTAGCACGTTATGGAAACTTCTAGCAAGCTTCATTCATCGCTATTTTTTCCAATGTTATAAGTAAATGCTATCAATGCCGCTCGTCCCATAATCCTTCCAAGTTTTGACAATGAACTTCAATGAAAAAAAAAAATAGAGAAGTAGGAAAACTTAGCCGCCTGGCGCAAGGGCCCCGTCTTGCGTCCCCATCTGGCACTAGATGCTCTTCTATAATCTAAGATAGCTTAATTAAGATAATAATGTTAATCAATTTTTGTCTCTTAAATATTCATTTTTAATAATTAATTTTATTGACATAATCAGTAAATGATTTAACTTGAAGGAAAAACCAAAAATGAAAACTTGCACGTTAAAAATTATTAGTATTTTTTAATCTTGTTCTCATAGATTACTCTGATCTAGTTTCGAGTGTTATCCATTTTCCATTAATTGATTAATTCCATTTTGCGGAACTTGAATGCCCTAAACTAAATAGGTTGTTATTTTGTGCACTTATTTAGCCAAGCGAGCAAAAGTACTTATTTTTTTAAAGCGGGCCTGTCGTTATTGCAAAAATTTAAGCCTCACGAAATGTTTCAATTTTCTACAAAAATTCCGCTTTCGGTTCTGTTACTGTGACATTCGCAAAAATTTCAGCTCGCAAAATCACCGATATCTTCACTTTCGCGAAAATTACTGCTCACGAAAATAAGTGCTTCTACAGTATTTGAAATATATGATGTATAATTAGTATTTAGGCATCGTGTGGCTTTGATAATTTGAGCCATGACCTTGGCAGAGTGACTTCTTTTTGGGATATTAGAGAAGGATAATTAATTAACAGTAAGTTTAGTTGGGTTACTTTTGCAGTAATTTTGCGAAAGTATTCCTATTCAAATCCACGCCGCTAACACGTTCCTTTTTCACTGATCTGCTCAAAATGAATTTGACATTGCCAAGGTCATAGCCACTGGGGATTTACTAGGGGGGCGGTGGGGGTGACCGCCCCCTCCGTTACCTTCATTTTTTGAAAACAGTAGCATGAATCGCAGAAATTACTTGCAATTGCTACTATTTCAATCAATTAATTTGCTTTAAATTAGTTTTAGACATTAGTGTAATTGAGGATGAAAAGCTTACCCACTTTTTAATTTTAATCCCTTCCCTCGTTTTTTTTAAAACTTTAATAACACTGCACAGCAAAAAAAAAAAAAAAAAAAAAAAAAAAAAAAAAACCTTTAAAAATAATTATTGCTGATTGTTATGTAAAATGACCACTTGAACCCAAATATGACTGCCATTTACCCCCTATAGGTCCCACTTTTTGGAAATGTCGCCAATTTTTTTCAGTTTTCGACATTTTTATTGCCATTATTTTTATTTTGAGTGAAGGGGAGCGTTATATTAGCCATTAACCCTCTTCTGAGGGACTAGAGAGGTGTTAAGTGCAAAAGCATGAATATTTGGAGCAAGTTGGGAGACTCATAGGGCTATTCCGCCTAAAATATTAAAAAAAAATAAAATCATTAAAACCTATTTTTTTTCCATGGGGCTTGTTTTACAATGTTTTCACTTATTTTCGGCATAAAACCAGAATATAGGACTCACTCCTATGATCCAGTCCCATGTCCGAAAAAATGTTCACGTTGTAAAAAAAAAAATATTAAAAGCATCGTATTTTGCATAGCAAAAACCACGCTCACTTACATGTAAAATTAATAGTTTTTCAAAGCTTTAGGGGGAGGGGAGAGCAAATGACTCCATGACCTCCTCCCAACGTGACGGATGTGGAGGGGAGGGGGGTGGCTTTTACGATTTTCAAACGCCACCCCCTTTAATTGACTGTAAATCTGCCCTTGGTCATAGCTATACTACCTCTACTTTGAAAACAATGTACGGGATATTACAATATATTTTTAAAAAATTAGGTTCTACTTTTAACTTATATTCATGCTTATTTTCACTTATTTGGTACGAAAATAAAAAAAACTTAACATTGATAACGATGTAGATTTTTGGAAAAATTGTTGTCTTCCAAAAGAATAGGGCGTTACCCATCAAGTTTTCACAATAATCAACATCTTCTCAAGTGTACTAGGCAAAATAATGCCTTTGCCTCCCTTGCAAACAACATTTGCAACTGCATTTTTGAATAATACCCTTCTGTAGGGTTATTGCAGGGCTGCCAGCATTTTTCAGACAGTAATGAGCAGTATTAATGAAAAACATATAACATTTTAAGTGTTTTTATGTAATCTTCAAGCTAGCAAGGTTTATTTACCCCCAACCCTTAACCCTCGCCCAAGATAAGAAGGGAGGGAGAATTACAAATTTTAAAATATTATACCTTAACCATGTCGTTTAAAGATGACCAAAATACAACATTTAAAAATTATTAATGGAAAATTAACTTTTCTGCATTCTGCAACAGTCTTTTATTAAATACAAATCAAACTCTAACTTAAGCAAAGAACTCAACTCACGAAAAATATATTACCAAAATAAATAAGTAAAATTATTTATTAGAGTAAAAATCGAGTTAATCTAAGGCCCATCACACATTAAAATAACTTTCAGTTGTAAAAACAGGAAATAGTTACAACATGCAATAGGATTGAAATCTCTAACAAAAGAAACAGATTTGCACAAAGAATACATTCATTGTTTATCTTGGAATGTTTTCAAAAGAAAAATTTTTTTCATTAATTATTAAAATAAAGAATAAAATAATCAAATCTCTAGTAGTGTGGGTTAAATTAAGTGCTAATTGTCCAAAATTTTAAAATGTTTTCAAAATACAAAAGGATTGAAATCTTAAACACGGGAAGCAAATTTCTGCAATGTTACGTGTTTAGTGCTCCCATCTTTTTTTTTTTATTTAATCAAATTCATAATTTTAACAATAAAAAGTAAAATAAGCTTATCTTTGGCAACAAGTGTTAGATGAACTTCCAACGGTTCAAAACGTTAAAATACTTGTAAGATGCAAAAGGACAGAAATCTTAAACAGAGGAAGCAATTTCCCTCAACGTATGAATGCGTACTTTTTGCTTTGAGATATGCAGTAGTTGGCAGCAATGTATTGTTTTCAACATAGTTCTTCATTCTTTTTTCTGGTGTTGGGCGCTTAACTTCGATGATGAAGTCTTTTGAAATTCCATCGAAATTTCTCCCTTATTAGAAATCATCAATTCGGAACACCCATAACAGAGCTGAAGGTTTCAAACCTCTCATATAGGCTAAGAACAGCAGTTCCTGGATGCAGGCTGCTTGGTATTTGGTAGTAATTCTTCCTTAGCCCTGAAAATTGAGGATTAAGTAATAAACCGAAGGTTTTATTTGAACCTTGTATTTCTTTTCAACATCGTGTATAACTTCAGGTTCGAGACATGTCACAGGGAGTTTTTTGGCATGCCCAATAGATTGAGTGAACTTGATGACAAGTGTAGACTGTTAATTCCTTTTTAAACTAAATTAAAAATTCGTCTGCTATACTAACAATTGAGCCGTGGTGGCCTGATGGGTAAGCCATCCGACTTGTGCTCAGAGGGTCCTGGGTTTGATCCTAGCCGGTCAAAGATCCACCGTCTTCATTAAAGGTGACTGGGGGACGCTAAATATGCTCGGAGTCACAAAGTCCTCCAAGTGAAACAAGATCTCTGGGGGTGTTGGACCAGGGATTGCTCTGCTTCTGGTCCATATCAAAAAATTAGAGTTGTCTTCAAGGTCCCATCCAACCAGGGTTGCCAGAATTAAGAACAGTAAATACGGGACTGGCCTCCAGAAGTGAAAAAGGGGGGGGGGGGGTATTTTTAACACGCTTATTCATGATAAATCTGAAAAATTCAGTCGCAACAAAGCATTAAACTTCACAAAATGTCGCCCATCAAATTATAAAAATCGTCTTCATTGCGATTGACGACGCAGGCGCAGAGATATATTTCCAACATTAGTCAATGAGCCAATAAAAAGTAACCATTCGATTCCTCATGGACAAAAACATATAAACAAAATCAAAAAGAAAATTTTTGCGTTTGTTGCCACATGATTTTCTTATTGCCCATTATTTTTTCCCTTAAAATAATGCCTCGTTCTGTAAAATATTGTTATCAGCAAGAATACGGGACATTAGCTGTCCCGTATGGAAGTTCCCCGGGACGCGGGATAATTTTTCAAAATACGGGACTGTCCCTTGAAATCCGGGATGTCTGGCAACTCTGCATCCAACTGGTTAAACCACAAACAGTGGTAGGTACGGGGGACCCTGGAGTGAAAAAATGTACTACCAAATTCTCCAGCAGCTAATTCCACGGTTATAGAGTGTCGAAAAGTCCTTGACACATTTTTAAAAAAAACATAGAAAAACAAGTTGTTCTATGAATATGCAGTTTGCACAAAAATACTTTGCAGGTTTACAAATATTTTTACGAAGTCATAAAATCTGTACCTCAGAGCCAGAAGGACATAAGTCACATTATGGTGATTTTACAGGAGAGAGGAAAATTGATTGTACTTTGCACTAATAAACTGAAAATCTCAATTTTTGGACATACCTCCTTCTGGCTCTGAGGTACAGAAAAATTCTTGACTCATTAAAGTATTGTGCAAACCACAAATTCACACGACAATTTGATGCATTTCTGTAAATTTTTTAAAATGTGTCAAGGACTTTACTTACTCCCTGTCTAATTAATCAACATTTTTTCAGTCTCGTCTGCTTCTGAAAAATAGTTGCCCAACTTCTTTTCATTGGTTTGTATGCATCCTTGCAAAATTGAGGGATTTTCAGGTGTAAAATCCCACTTGGACTAAACTGGAAGTATATAAATTTTTGAATGGATCCAACTTCTATCTTTTGCAGTACCATTCTACTTCTGTGGGGCATGGGGTCGAGCATTTTTTATGCACCCAGAGAAGGACTGCAACTGTATGCTTGCAGCCACCAGCTCTTTTAGCAACCTTCACAATATTATAAACTGATGATATCTTGCACTTCATCATAAATCAATGAGTGAGACACTGTAGGTTCTCTAATTTGATGTTCTGGTGTTATTTTAGCTATCGTTGTGCAGATACTTCTCACCCCTCTCACTTGTAGTTTGCTTATAACCTAGTGCTAGAGTGTAGAGAAAGTCTTTAGTGACTAGAAAGTCGCTAAAGACTTTCTAGCTGATTTACAATAAAAAGTATTTTGCACATTAGTTGGAAGATAGTTTTAACAACAAAGTACAGACAAGCAAATACCGAACAGCTTGTTACTAGATCCCGAGCAAATGTGGTTTCATTCTTATTAGAAACTAGTAGTACCCGCACGGCTTTGCCCGTAATAGAAAAATTAAAAGGTCTTTTGGTTTGCCTGTATATTTACAAATAATGTACGGTGAATTTTCTCGCCAATCGGCTTGTACCCATGTTACGGTTCCACGTTATGATAATTTCGTAATTTACTCGTCCATCTTATGATATTTTTGTTCTTAAAATTGGAGTAGAAAAAGAACCACATCGAATTTTCGAAAAAGCGCTTTGAGGTGCACACCCCCATGCTACAAATCTAACTTTGTGCCAAATTTCATGAAAATCGGCCGAACGGTCTAGGCGCTATGCGCGTCACAGAAATCCAAACATCCTACAGACTTCCAGACATCCTCCGGACAGAGAGACTTTCAGCTTTATTATTAGTAAAGATTATCAATTTGGAATACCAGTAACAGGGCTGGAGATTTTAAACCTGTTATGTAGGCTGAGAACTACAGTCCCTGGATGCCGGCTGTTTGGTATTTGCTTGTAATTCTTCCTAAGCTCTGACTAAGGGTAATTATATACCAAATGGTAATTTTATACCAAAGCATCTAGTTTCAAAATAAATTTTAAGGCAATTAGTATAATTTAAATTTCTATTTTTTAATTTTATTGGAAATTGCAGTTCCTAAAAGTTATTTTTATTGAAATCCTAGCACAAAATCATGCACAACATTATTGATTAGAAGAAAACTAAATTCATAAACAGAGTTCCCTTGAAATTTTTTCATTAATGGAATGCTGCTGGAACTCTTTCCAGGGGGGTGTAGGTGTTGAGCCCTCATAGAATGGAGGCATATATATATATATATATATATATATATATATGGGGGGGGGGACTTTACATTTTCTCTTTTAAAAACTCATTTCACGTACCTTCTGTCAACTTTTAGGATCCAAGTTTTTGTTAACACTAATGAGAAAAATACACATGCATGTGGCAATGTTTTTCCTTGTTATATTTTAGCACATAGTAAATCTTAGGCTCATACTGATACTATTCTAAGCAAAACATTGGCAAATTTTGTATTGTTCTGTAAATAAATCATAGTGGAAACTTACTCTAAAATTATTTAGCAGTTTCTATTACCTTGTAAGTTTTTTTTTTGTAGAAGAAGAAAAAGCATCAATCCATGAAATTTTTTAAATTTTATTGGTCTACTGGGTATAAAAGGTTTTGAAATGCTGGTCTAGTAGTTAGGAATGCTTTCTTTCCGCAAAACCTATGCTCCACCTCTGGCAAGGGAAGAATATTGGGAAAAAAATAGGGCAGCAGAATTAGAGAAAAAATGACAGATTGCAAGTCATTCACCCAAAACCAGTCTGACTCTGACTTCTTGGCCTGGCACAGCTTTGGACTCAGAGGAAAAATGAAAGATTCCTGAAACCCATAAAGCCTCTGGCTTCTTTCCCTCAAAAATACTCTGACCTTTTTACTCCTCAGCCCTGGAAAAAGCTTACCTCCACTCCCACTGTATGTGACAATGCATCTTAATCCTAAAGCATCAAGCTAAAAGGGAGTTAGTTTGGGGTTAAAAGAGGAAGGTCCTGTTTACAAAGTGAAACTAACTTTTGAGTCAAATAAAAAAACATGTTTTATAGCAATAAAAAATATTGAATAACCAGAGCTTTACAACACCAATTGTTACTCTTAATAAATGTATTAAAATAATTTGAGAAAACAAAATGGAATCAACATGCAACAGAAAAGTGCTGAGAAGGGTGGGTGGGGGGGGGGGGATAAATTTCCCTTAAATATTTTTGAAATGGGAACTATTTCATTTATTAAAAGTACAATCTGTTTTTCCGAAACATGTACGACTTTTTCTCTCATGCCTAATTTTATTTAAAAATTCATTTATATGAGAAATTGCTTTAATAGTTAGTGTCTCATCAAGCATATTTGAATTTATGCAGTATTACCAAATACAACATTAATAGCAACTTTTTAAAGGCATTTTCTTACATTTTTATAAATATTAATGCAATGCAAAAATTTATAACTTTTACATCATTAACCCAGAAAAAAAGCACATTAAAATTCTTGATACTTGAACATTTTGGGGAGAGGGGATCTGAGCTTGTCAACCTAGTTGAGCTTCTATGAAAATGCTGCAGAACTATACAACTAAATACTAACTCGCACAAAATATTTACTTTAAAAAAAATTATTTCTGCAGTTGGCTATGAAAAATAAAAGCTGTTACAGTAAAACCTGTAAAGTTGACCACCCTTGTAAGTTGACCACCTGCTTATGTTGACTGCTTTTGTCAGAAATAGAATTAGTACTATCTTCTATAATGAAAGAAAACCTCTGTAACTTGACCACCTCTCTATCTTGACCACTATTGTACACCAAATTTGGTTTGGAGTATTGTAAAAATCCCTTTGTATATTGACCACTTAGTTTTTTTTTTTTTGTTTTTTTTTTTTAACGTAATCAAGCAAATTATTATTATTTTTTAGTTATATTTTTATAGCTTTCTATGAATAATTTTAATGCTTTGATGCAGGGTTGCTAACTGCTCCGCATTTTTAACTGCCTTTATGAAGTAGGAGAGTCCAGCTTGTTGGCTTCAAAAAGAAAGTTAGTTGAACTTGAGGTTGATAAAAACTATGAAATATTAAAATTAATTGAAAAAAGGGAAATCAAGAGAAAATTAGCTGACACACATGGAATTTCTAAAACTAGTGTCTAATCTAGTAAAAAACAAGGGGGGAAAACAAAAATATTTGAATAACATTCTTAATTATTGTTTCAAAGTAATGTTAAACAATGAAAGTGAGTTGAACAGAAAGAGTAAGTGTGAATTAGTCAAAAAATGAATACATGATGCAAGAAATGACAAAAAAAAAAAAAAAAAATCAGTACCACCCTTTATAAGTTGACTACCTGTCTAAGTTGACCACCAAAGTATTGCACCGCAAGTGGTCAACTTATACTGGTTTTACTGTACCTCAGAACAATGCAAAGTTTTTACCTGTGTACATTATTTCCAAGAATAATTTATAGAAATGATATCTGAAAAAATTACATGAAACTACAAGACAAGTACAAGAAAGATGAACATAATGAGTTATTTATGAATTATCAATACCTTTTAATTTTTGTCAAACATGAAAGATTATGGATTTTTGCACAAAGAGGATACAAAATATTTGTTCAAATCACTCTTCTAAATACAGGCTTTCAAACCAAATTCACAGGGATACAGTGTCTGCCTAAAGGGCTGGCCTTAAATCATGTCACACATTTTTGCAAACAAAGTGCCAGACTTCACCTTACCCCAAGTCCTTGTCAGATGTCAAACTTTTTTACAAGCATATAAGCATTAAAAATTCTTAGAAAAAATAATAGGTCCTGCAGACCTGTATGCATGAAGATTCACTGGTCTGCAAACAAAATGACTGGTGTTGACTTAACACAAAATGTAGTTTAACTGAAAATATGTTTCTACACAAATTTATAACAATTTTATTTACATCGTATTCATTTTTCAACAAATCTTCATAAAGTAGCTGATTGACTTTAATTTAAAATTTATATTAAAAAACTTACCTAAATTTAATTAAACAAAATTGCTGTAAATGTAAAAATAAAATCTTTAAAATGTAAATACAGGGTGGCAAGAAATAACTTAGACACACATAATACATCATAACTTTAATGCTAATGAAAATATTACGACCAAACTTCAAAATTGTTGTGAATACATTATTTTGGCTAATATATTTACAAACTTTCAAAGTGGCTACCTTTAGCCTTAGTATAGAGCTTAAAACCTGTCCCAAAATTTTCGGCTATGGGCCGCAACTCATTTACTGATATTTTATCCCATGCCTTGCATAAGGATCTCTTTGGGGATGCCAAAGTTTTATGAGATTTAGTACACACCCTTGTCTCTACAAGGGACCAAACAGAATAATCCATTGGGTTCAAATCTGGGGAATACGGTGGATATTCTAGAGCTCCAATGAAGTCAGGAAAATGTGTCTTGCGCCAATCTTGAGTGCCTTTAGCTCTGTGTGCAAGTGCGGAATCATGTTGGAATGTCCATCTTTTGTTTCCATAGAACTTTTATGACCAAAGTAGGACAACATCTTACAAAATGCGTTTGTGGTATGAGCCAATCCATTTCAGATCAGGCAGGATCTGTCAAATGACCATCACCAATTTTTTTGAAAAAATTACAGTAGTTACAACTAAGGGACATATAAAATATCCCAAAAGGATTTTGCAAGAAATTTTTTTTTTCTTCAGTTACCTATTAAAATTCAGAACAAAATCCGCCATTTTGGAAAAAACCAGCAAAACACTCCATTTGAAATGGACACTATTTCAAAAGTATTTAACCTACTTGAATTATTCTTTTTTTCTAAAAATAAATAAGGATCCATATATCCTCTAGACATCGTTCTTGAAAGTTTAGTTAGATTTTTTGATAAAGAAAAAAATTCATTTTTGCGGCGAAAAAATTGCATTTTTACCGATTTTATGATTTTTTTTTCCTTTATGAAAAAAAAGTTTTTTTTTTACTAAACAGAGATGGCAGTCTAAAGCCCTTATATGATAGTTTCATAACATATTTTATTATAATCCTTGGATGCATAGAGCCTCGGAAAAAAAATTTAAAATTTTGAAAATTTTCAAAAATTAGCGATTTTTGAAGTGATTTTACTCAAAAAACCCATTGTTTTTAAATCTAAAAATTGGCTCATTTGAACCCCATATAATGTTTAACAAGTGGATAGACACCGCATCCCGTTTTTTTTCCCATAAAATGTTTTATGATTTTTTTAAAGCGACCTTAGCGCCCATGGCATGCATGTAAAACAAAAATTTCTAATAATTTCAGTCACTGAAAATCTGATTATATTAATGTCTAATAACTATAATAATGGTGCACTTTATCAGCAACAAATAAAATTTTACTGACTTTTAATAATGTAGCAGTATCAAACCGCTTTTGATGACCCAGTCAATTCGTCTTTTTGTACTTCGTTATATGAATACATTTTTCTGCTGATCAGCGCCTAATTGTTATGGGAGCTGAGATCCCATACTTCCTTATTTGTTTCATTCAAATTTTTGTATTTTTGACCGAATTCAGGCCACTTAAGCATTAAAATAAGTTCTGAAGACTATAGGGATCCTGCACTTCTTTTGTTAGAAATTGGATCCCTGGCTATAATAGCTACCTTTGGGGATCTGTTTGGTTACCTCAACTTACAACCATGTTCAATTGATTACTTCTCTCATAAAACAGATGTGCTTTTTAAATTCTTAAACAAGTGAGTTTTGCGGTTTGAATTTAGTATACATATTCTTACGTATAAAAGTAATCATACGAGGTAGGATCCAAAAATCATGTGACAACATTCGCCAATGACAACCAAAGCACGAAATGAAAATTAATCGTTTTAAATGCATTGTATTGTTTTTCCCTTTGATGGTTTCCTCTATCGCATAATTGAGTTGAAGAGGAAGAGAAGTGAAAGAGAAAAAATATGATTCGTTGCTGCATATGAAAGTAACGGTGAATGCATAGCTTTAGAGACAAAATAACTAATATTTATTTTAAAAAAAAGGGGAAAGATTTTAACTGTTACTGATAAAGTACATCATTATCGAAGCTATTAGTCATTAATATAATCACCAAAGGCTCTTCTATCTAAAGGCTACACACAGAATCTTACAAAAAGACGAATTGACTGGGTCATCAAAAGCGGTTTGTTACTGATATATTATTAAAAGTCAGTAAGATTTTAGTTGTTTCTGATAAAGTGCACCGTTATTGTAGCTATTAGGCATTAATATAATCAGAATTTCAGTTACTGAAATTATTAGACATTTTTATTTTACATGCATGCAATGGGCGATAAGGTCACGTTCAAAAAATCATAAAACATTTTATGGGAAAAAATACGGGATGCGGTGTCTATCCACTTGTTAAGCATTATATGGGGTTTAAATGAGCCAATTTTTAGATTTTTAAAAAATGGGTTTGAGTAAAATCACTTCTAAAATCACTAATTTTTGAAAATTTTCAAAATTTCAAATTTTATTTCCGAGGCTGTATTCATCCAAGGATTATAATAAAATATGTTATTAAACTATCATATAAGGGCTTTAGACTGCCATCTCTGTTTAGCAAAAAAAAATTTTTTTCATGGAGAAAAAAAATCATAAAATCGGTAAAAATGCAGTTTTTTCGCGGCAAAAATGAATTTTTTTCATTATCAAAAAACCTAACTAAACTTTCAAAAATGATGTCTAGAGGATATATGGGTCCTTACTTATTTTTAGAAAAAAGAATTATTCAAATAGGTTAAATGCTTTTGAAACAGTAAAACATTTCAAATGGAGTTTTTTGCCAGTTTTTTCCAAAATGGCGGATTTTTGCAGAATTTTAATAGGCTGCAACTGAAGAAATTTTTTTTTTCTTGCAAAATCCTTTTGGGATATTTCATATGTCCCTTAGTTGTAACTACTGTATTTTTTTCAAAAAAATCGGTGATGGTCACATGACACTTTTCATACCTGCCTGCCTGATTTGAAATGGAATGACTGGTATGTTTTTTGATTAATTTTATCCCCTGATCACCAAAAACAAATGATATTTTCCCACTAGCACATATCCCACCCCAAACCATTAGATTGGGTTTGTTGGCGCAGTTCAACAATGCAAAAAGATTTGAGACGAGGATGTGTGTTAAATCTCGTAAAACTTTGGGCTCCCTAAAGAAATCCTTATGCAAGGAATGGGATAAAATGTCAGTAAGTGAGTTGCGGCCCATAGCCGAAAATTTTGTGACACGTTTAAAGCTCTGTATTAGGGCTAAAGGTAGCTACTATGAAATTTTTTAAATATATTAGCCGAACCAATGTAATCATATTAATTTTTAAGTTTGGTCGTAATATTTTCATTAGCATTAAAGTTATGATGTATTATGTGTGCCTAAGTTATATCTTGTCGTGCTGTAATATAAATTTAAGAATTGATGATAATCAAGCACCAGTCCCACGGACTACTGACCTCTATTTTGTGGTGGTACAAAGCAATTTTCACTGGTCTCGGAGCAGCAGAAAACTAGACTTTAAACGCTGCATATTGTCATAAAAAAGGGGCACATCACCTAACCCCTTCCTTCCATCTCGTCACAATTTCACGAACCCCCCTCCTCCCTTCTCAAAGTGTGACATCATTTCTAGATGGCCACTAAATGGAGTTTCAAATGTGCATTCAAAGAACTCTTTCTAAAATAGGCTTTTACACAAAATTCACATGAATATAGCTTTTTGCGTGTGTGGATCTTCAAATGCGTACTCAAATCAGCACTTTGAGAAAAGACTTTTGAACAAAGTTCACATGAATATAGACCTTTACTCATGTGAGTTTGCATATGTCTATTCAGGTCTTTCTTATCAACAAATTTTTTTGAGCAGAAATCGCAGGAATGTGGCTTCTCCCCCGTATGGGTTCTACAATGGCGCTTTAAAGTTCCATGGTCAGAAAAAGCTTTAGAACACAACTCGCACGAGTACGGTTTCTCACCCGTATGGGTCCTCAAATGTTTTCTGAGACTGTAAATTAGAGCGAAGGTTTTCAAACAGACATCACAGGTAAATGGTTTTTTCCCGTGTGAGTTATCAGGTGTGTTTTCAGGATGCCTTTCTCGGAAAATGTTCTTTGGCGAAAGTCACAGGATCTTTACTCGTGTGAGTTTTCATGTGTCTATTCAAGTCCTTCTTATCAACAAATTTTTTCGAGCAGAAATCGCAGGAATGTGGCTTCTCCCCCGTATGGGTTCTACAATGGCGCTTTAAAGTTCCATGGTCAGAAAAAGCTTTAGAACACAACTCGCACGAGTACGGTTTCTCACCCGTATGGGTCCTCAAATGTTTTCTGAGACTGTAAATTAGAGCGAAGGTTTTCAAACAGACATCACAGGTAAATGGTTTTTTCCCGTGTGAGTTATCAGGTGTGTTTTCAGGATGCCTTTCTCAGAAAATGTTCTTTGGCGAAAGTCACAGGATCTTTACTCGTGTGAGTTTTCATGTGTCTATTCAAGTCCTTCTTATCAACAAATTTTTTTGAGCAGAAATCGCAGGAATGTGGCTTCTCCCCTGTATGGGTTCTACAATGGCGCTTTAAAGTTCCACTGTCAGAAAAAGCTTTTGAACACAACTCGCACGAGTACGGTTTCTCCCCAGTATGGGTTCTCATATGTTTTCTGAGACTGCAAATTAAAGCGAAGGTTTTTAAACAGACATCACAAGAAAATGGTTTTTCGCCCGTGTGAGTTATCAGGTGTGTTTTCAGGATGCCTTTTTCAGAAAATGTTTTTTGGCAAAAGTCACAAGAATGTTTTTTCTCTCCTGAGTGGAATATCAAATGCCTATTCAAATGTCCTCTTTGAGAAAACGTATCTTTGCAAATTTCGCAGGAAAATGGTTTTTCGCCCGTGTGAAGTTTCAAATGTTGATTACGATTGTCTTTCTGCGAAAACGATTTTGAACAAACTTTACAGGTATATGGTTTTTCACCAGTGTGGGTCCTTAAATGCCTGTAAAGACCCCCACTGTTAGAAAAAGTTTTGACACAAAATTTGCAGGGATACCGTTTTTCACCTCTGTTTGTTGGCGAATTGCTATCCATTTCTCTTTTTTCAGAAAACAACATTGGACAAAACCAACTGGAATTTTTATTTTACCTCGGTGGTTTCGATAATGCTACTAGAAAAGGCTTTCAAACTAATGTTTTAGAAACCTCTGCATATATCAGATGTTGATTGTATGTTAAAATTTTTGCGTCAACAAAATTCTTCGACACAAAGTTTAGAGAAAAAACAACTTTTGCTTGCACTAATGTTTGAATGTCTAATGAGATCCACATTTACAGACAATTCACAGACCTATGTCCTTCTTCTTGTTCTGATATCTTCCGCAATCTTTCATTTAAACTTATCTTTTCAAAGATCAATAGTGGAGGAAACTTCTTCAAAAGTACTGTTTGATACACTGACAACAGTGTTTTGCAAAAATTCTTAGTTTGTAACTTTGTCGAACAATAAATAAGCTTTGAGAACCAGAACCTTAATAAAAATCCAACGAACATCCAAACTGAGGTATTTCAGCAACATAGATCCTTCAGTAGTTAACATTCAAGTTCCTTGTAAAATTATTTGAACCAAGACCATGCGAATGAGATCTTTCTTGATTTCATCATGGTGTTTTGAAACAACAAACATCAAAAATGATCTCCATCTGCTGTTTTGAAATGACAAATGTCAAGAAATGGATTCGAAAAAAGTGCAACCATTTATCCAGTTCATTGAAAAGTAAGTGAATTTTTTTACCATAAAGTTGCACGGTAAATACATTAGATAGGAGATACGTTAATTGTTTGTCATAGTGAATTCTGATCACAAAAAATTTTCATTAAAAAGCAAAAAATTAATGATTTTTCGATTAGTTGAAGACACTCGATTGTGGAAATGAAATGATTATACAATGATTGCAAAAAATGCAAAATGCAAACCACATTGAAGATCAGCAATTGAAAACATTTAACGGCAATTTACTAGATATTCATTTGCAAAAGATATCAATTCAGGTAGTTTTTGTCACTTATGAAAGCTTTAAATTTAGGGTTCTTAACTTTCTTATCTTGATGAATTCAAAATATTCGCTTGATTCTCTTTCAAAATGAAACTCATAAAATCTTATTACTTCATTTAGGCTCTAGATTCCATAAAACTCTTTTTCAGAACACCAGCAATATGGCTCCATTTCGACAACCAATCACACATTCTAAAAAAGAAAAAAAAAAGCTCTTGAAAAATGTTTGATATAACTATTTTGCATATGTGTAATACAGTTTTGTGCAATAGTGTTTGCATATGATGCAATATTTATATACAGTGAAGCACCGTTTATACGTTTCTGAAGGGGACTATAAAAAAAGCGTGCAAATGAAAAAATGTATAATGGGTATAGGTTGATGTGTATTAGACTTTGCAGGGACCAATTTAAAAAATGTATAATTGATAAAAACATATAAAAGAGAAACATATAAATAATACTTCACTGTATGTTAAAATCATGGCATATACAGAAATATTTTTAGATCTGAAGCAAATAAAAACAATGTATCTCAATATTTCATTTCATTTGATTATTAAAGAGTTCAAAAAATTTAAATGTAGAAGCTTTAAAAATATCTCAATCTATTTATTACATGCAATACACCGACAAATGGTTATCCTATCCAGAGACTGCAGTTCCTCCTCATTATGAACTGATCAGTCTGGAATAGTGAATAACCGAGCTGGAGGCAGATGTCATCTCATTGAATCTCATCAGCAAGAGTCTGCACACATTATGCGGTTCAACTCATAAGTTGAAGGTAAAGCTAATGATGTGTGAAACAAGATGTGATTATTTTATTTTGAAATATCATACCATGGCATCGTATAAACATGTAGTTCAAAGCAAATGATTTGGCGAATATCCCGTCTGGATATCTGATAGACCAAAGATTCTGCATATTTAATTTATTGTGCAAAATTACTGTATGCGTTGCATCTCAACATCAAATTTTGAATAAAATATATAAGTAATAGATGAAATTGGTCTTATGTACTGGTAGGTCTTACTAGCTCTTAGAGCTTGGCTGGAACAAGAGTGAAGGGATGAATATTGATAAATTTGACAATATAATGGAAAGAAGGTTTTCTTTTCTTTTAGTACAGATATTCATTACCCACCACTGTTTGAACAGTGATTCAAATAAGGGATAGCTAGTTGTTGAAAAGTTGACTTATATTAAAATAGATGAAAATGAATGATGAGTGAATAATTTATTTACAGTTCTATAACTCTCAAAAACTGGAAATAGTTCCAGAACACTCGACTGCAAAAACAGATGTGGGATATAAATTTCAATTTCAGCATATTCATACACATTTTGAAGTAAGGGGCCATTCATTAATTACGTAAGGATGATTTTGGCAATTTTTGACACCCCCCTCCCCCCATGTAAGGGTACAAAAGATTTTTGAAACCCCTCTTCCCTATTCTTACATAAGATTAAATTTTGTAATAAAATAACAAATCTTACATCATTGGAATCGTTATTAAATTCACACTTATTAAATATTTATATTAAAACTTTTTGTGTAAAGAAATAGTATTTACTAATAAGTTAAAATCTAGACTGAATGTTTTTTCGACATTTTTTTTTGTATATGATGCAATACTAATTGAAAATAAAACATGCCATACAAAGTGGGATTTTTTTATTATATTTTACACCATTCATTCTTTGTAAAACAAATAAAAAACAGCTCCTCCTAATACATTTTTTACCTTCCTGACATAAATGAAATATGATCCCTGCCAAACCACTTGACTGCGAGATTTCTGATGTAAAATATCGACTTGGAAAATATTACGTAAGAATGGATTTGACCCCCCCCCCCCCACAAGTAAGGATATGTAAAGATTTTTCCAACCCCCCTCCCCCTCGGGATCCTTATGTAATTAATGAATGGCCCCTAAGTGATGCCTAGCTTTGCCTTCAATCTTTGAGTTGAACCGCACCATTGCTGCAGTCACTCATCTGGTGTGCTAATTCTACATTAACTACCAGTTTTCTTGCTTCTCTTGACTCCTCTAAGAGGCTTTCAGTTCAGTTACTTCCTATTCCGAGCTGATGAGTGCTTAAAAGCACAAAATTGCAGCACTCAAATGAAATGACTGAGCTGGAGGTGTATTTTAAGTATATTTATGCATAATTTATTTCAACACTTAAAACTTGTGCATTTTTTTTTTCTTTTTGCAAGAAAGTCTGTAAGTTAAATAAAATTCTTTCTACGGTTGCCATACAGATACTAAAATGCAGTTAAAGTCTCTTGAACAGTATGCTTCGGAAAATATCCCAGCTGACATTTTTCCCTTAAAAGCACTGTCAAGTAGTAGGTTAGTAAATATACATTCAACAAAAACAAAAATAAATAACTTTGTTGCGACTCAAGTTTACTTACATGTACGTGTACAACTAATTTCACTGAAGTTAATGCAACTCAGGTGTAAAACATTTAAGCTCTAAACTCTGTGATACCAGGGGGGCCCATCTAGGGTGCAGACTGCAGCATTGAAATTTTTAGAGGGCGTTACTTTGAGAGGTATTTTTCTCATATTTTTGGGGGGCAAGGGGATCTCTGCGATATTGAAGGGGGGTTCAAATTTGCGGGGGGGGGGGGGGCACCCCTGGTGATACACATCATAAGAGACGAGGAAACTGTCTATTTACTATGAGAACAGATATGTCTTGAAGTATTTTTACATAATTAGAGTAAAGAAGATAAAAATAAGATATTCATCTGAGAGAACTGGAAATATATTAAAATACATTTAATTTTTAAAAAAATGTTTCTTACGGGAAAACCATACAATAGAGAAAAAAATCTAAAGAAGTAGCCATCGGAAGAGAATTAAAACATGCTTTTGGTAAAAAAAAATTATTTGCTCGCATGTCTCCATTATCGAAATACGTGATATTAAAATAACAGTTTTGGCCAGTAATGGGTGAAGCATCTTTTACATGCTTTGCAGATGAATGTCCTGGCGTATGCAGATGGCAAAATTGCATTACATTCAATTTTTCGCCAATTATTTAAATTTGGCACTTTTTTTAAAAACTTCAACCCTTTTATATTTCGTTAATGAGGAAAGTGGGCAAATGATATTTTGTGTCAAAAAATGTCCGAATGTGCTCTTTTGATTGATATCTGTCTAAAGTTTTTCATTATTACATTATGAGAGGTTATACAACATCAAAAACAAAATTTAAACCTATTTATTTTAGATGAAGATTTTTAAATCCTAACAAATTATTTTTAAAAAATAGCATTTTGATTTTTTACTTTACATTATATGTGGAACTGTTAGTGCAACAAAATGGTGTTATAAACAAGTCATGTGATTTAATACAGTAGTACCCCACTGATCTAAACAAACAAGAGGTAAGAGTTTTGTTTCTTTGGAAAGT
Source organism: Uloborus diversus (assembly GCF_026930045.1). Lineage (NCBI taxonomy): Eukaryota > Metazoa > Arthropoda > Arachnida > Araneae > Uloboridae > Uloborus > Uloborus diversus. The sequence continues at coordinate 4,889,044 of NC_072738.1, read as the reverse complement.
CAGCTGCAATTAGACATGCTTCTATAGTTGGGGAAAACCTAACTGGCAGCATTGTAAAGGCTACACAGATCCTAATCACAACACTACGATGCTGCCAAGTTAGGTTTGCCAAAGCTATAAGTCTGCACTTACCACTTATAGCGTTTTTAATGGCACAAACTGTAATTCAAAGTTTGCTAAGAAACTTTTCATTAGTGCACATTAAAAACTATAATTCGGCAAGCAGTGAAGAAATGATGAGGACCTTATCAAGTTCCATGAAATTAGAATTCTAGGAAATATCCAACAACACCTTGCCTGTAAAAGCAGGTGCTTGCCTTTTTTTTTAATTTCAGCTCATGAACGAATAGTTTTAATACTTGACGAATTTTATAGTGCGTTGATGACTTGTATGAGAAAACATAAGAAATTTCACAAAATTATCTCATTTGAAATAAAGCCAGAGTTTAAATAAGACCTTATGGCAGCCTTTTAAATGAGTCCCTACGGAGACTATTATAACTGACAAATTTACAGGAACTAAGTCCGTAAAACATTGAATGCAATGGAAAAAAATCGTACTTTCATTCAGTTTACTTACATATCGATCAAGCACGTCAGAACTGCGTTTATTAGAGGAGGTAAGCGATTCAAGTTAACAGCAGACAAAATAAACAAAATTACATTACACTACATTTGGCGCAGTGCACCCGGTCGCAGTGAACGGATCTTTGGCAAATCAGTTGGTTAACAAAGTAACAAATAATGGCACTTAGACTCTCCTCTTCACTAACAGTAAAAAGAACGAAATTGTTACAACAGTTAAAGGCAGTTGAATACTTTAAAAACTGTTTTAAAAAACATTTAATACTCAAATTAAAACTTCAACTAACATTCTCTTTTAGCTACTTTAAATTACAATGGAAATATAATTTTGAAAACTTTAGACTATAGTGCCTAGAAGGGGTAGTGTTGTGATCGAAGCGCGATATTTCCATCCCTACTAGACTTCTGTTCGAGTGCTCAACAGAGCAACGCCATTGGCTTAGCCATCGGAGAGTTGTAAACGCCTACTTGTTTACTTGTAGTGCTTCCTTCCGTTGAAGTGTGATGTTTAAATGCTTCTATCAGAATATTTGTAATGAGATCTAAAACAATATGATTTCGCATTTCATGATGAAAAAAAAAAGTTTAAAAGCACAAATACTGAAAATAAATGGGTTGATTAGTGTGTATGTATCGTCAGTGGTAAGAGAAATTTAATATTTTGGCTGTACGAAGGTCATCTAATTTTTCTCTTAATTTCAGAATGATTTTTTTTTTTCGGTTTATGTTTCGTGATGCTAAAAACGGAAAAGGTCTGACACTTGTTAAATGGATAATAATCGGGGGGGGGGGGGAGGTATTGGTTGGACAGTAACAGATGAAGTCAAGAAGTCAAGTCGACATTACATTCTACATTCGTAACTTTTTTTTAGCCTAATGCAATTATATTTTTGTGGAAACTAATCCCTCAAAATGAAATTAAAATGGTAGTTTTCATTTCCATGCTTTCATATAAGTTAAAAGAAAATTATTTTTTGTCAAGAGCAGATAAAAGTATGGATATAATACAAAGAACATTTATATTATGTTGATTAACAATAGTATGCAGAGTTTACCATATGCCCAGTATTGTTCAACATTTGAAGGCATGTAAAAACAAAAGTTTTTTTTTTTTATGGTTGGAAATTTTTTAGAGCAATTAAAACTGTACATAACAATGTAGCACTGTCGATAAGTTTCTCTTTCGTACGTTCTTGCCATTCATGCACTTCTTAAATTAGTCGCTGCAGAATCCAATACATATAAACATACCTATTATATGTTTCTAGTTTGTAAGATTTTTCACGCAGTCCCTTCTAAAACGTATAAGCAGTTCTTCTCTGCATATAAGTCAGTATGTAAATACAGTAAAACCCCTCTAAAGCGGACACTAACGGGACAGATATTTTTGTCGGTAACAGAGGAGTGTCCGCAGGAGAGGAGTTTCAGAATTTTATCTCTTTTTTTTCTACAGAAAAATATTCAACATATGGTAGATGACCATTTGGAGAAATATCCTGATGACTTCTTCTTCTTTAGATCTCACCATGAAACTGAAGGCAAAAATATTGAAGATAAAACTACAAAAAATATGTTGATAGTATATCAGTCTTCAAAACAAAAGTATTTGCTCCAGACCTACGGAAACATGATGTGTCTTTTAGATGCTACTTATCGGACGACAAAGTATACTTTTCCCTTGTTTTTCATATGTGTCAAAACGAATGTAAATTATCAAGTTGTTGCTATATTTATTACCCAAGATGAAACAACTGCTAGCATTAAAGAAGCAATTAATGTAATAAAAGAGGCAAACCTAACTTGGAACCCTAAAAGTTTTATGACGGACTTCTGTGAACAGGAAATTAATGCTGTTGAAGCTGTTTTTCCTGAGACTTTTGTGTTTCTATGCGATTTTCATCGGGAGCAAGCCTGGGAGCGCTGGATAAAAAAATCAGTAAATGGAGTCAATCAAGCAGAGAAAGACTATGTTTTGAAACATTTAAGGGACATAGCAAATGCAGAATCAGTGGAAGTTTTCGACAAAACTGTGGAGGTACTAAAAAACAGAAATTTTTGGATAACAAACCAAAAAATGCAAAATTGGTTTGAGAAAGAATGGCTTTCTGTTCGTAAGAGATGGGTGTGGGCCTTTCGGAAGGATGAAATGGAGCTGCCAATCAATACCAACAATGGAGTTGAGCGTCAAAACAGACGTCTAAAATATGATTATTTATTCAACAAAATTTCAATGCCTCTACACAGTATGTTAAAATTAATAATTACAAAGTTTATACCCGATAGTTATCGATCATATGAGGAATTAAATATTAAATACTCCTCTGGTTATAGAAAATATTCTGCAGATATTCCACAGTACCTAATTAATAGGCCAAGGCCGTTTATCTTACACTGTATGGAAAGAATATCTTTGGCTAATAGCATTGTATCACATGATGTTACACGTATATCAAGTTCTAGAATTTGTTTTCAAATACGCAGCCAGACAAATACAGACTCATTTTACATTGTTGATTTTGGTGATGATGATCTGATGCCTTCTTGTCAGTGTTATGACTGGCAAAGGAGGAAGTGGCTTTGCAAGCATTTTTTTTCTGTATTTAACTATACCAACATAACATGGGATAATTTATCACCAAAATTTAGACACAGCCCATACTTTAACTTGGATATGTCTGTTAACGGTGTATATGTTGGCACACATTCAAAAGAAAATTTAAAAGTTAACACAGAATTAGGAAATGCAAATGGAGTATCTGATGATGGATTTGTCAATGAAGCCGCATCACCAACAAAAGAAAATAATATAGAAAATAAAAAAGATGACGATGTTTCAAATGAAATAACTGTAGATCAACAAAAACAGCAAGGAAAATCTGTAAATATTAAAGGCGCCAAAGTCAGAGAAATGTTGGCTGAAATTCGGACCCTGTCGTTCGAAATAAATGATCAAGAAACGATGGATGGGTTAATTAATTTGGTGGAACCAGTCCTAAAATACGTCACAACAAAGACTTACTGTAGCTCAAAACACAGGTGTTAAGCGAAGCAGTAAACGAAAAAGATGCAAACATTCTGAAAAAAATACAGAGAACATAAGAAATCTTGCTCTTCCTTTAAGAAAAAAACGTCTATCCAAAAATTATAATAAAGAATTCAATCTGATATCAAACCAAAACAAATGTGAGTCAGTAAATGATGTAATTATAGAAGGTACATTTTGACATTCCATGCACAATAGAAGTTGAAACCATTGTTAACTGCAATTTTTTAATGTGAAAAGTATTTCAGTAATCATATTTTAATGCGAAAATGTTTCAGTACCTATCATATTTAAATGCAAAAGTATTTCAGATTCTTGTTTTAATGCATAAGTGTTGCAGTGTCTTGTTATAATGTAATCAAATATCTTAAATTGCTGTAAATATTTCTATTCTGTTATTCTACTAAATAATCAGAATTTAAATCAGAAACACTAATGATATGTATTACTGAAATGTATGGGTTATTCTCCAAAATCCTAACAGTATTATGTCCCAGGAGCTTGACACAAAGATTGTTTGACCTAGAACTTTTTTTGTTTTTTATTAGTTGAAATAAATTTTCCAATGTTATTCCGTTCTTATAAAAACAATAACTCCTCTATTTTTTTCTGCAAAAATTTTTGAATAACCAGAAAGTCACTCTTTCAGCGTGTTCCCATTCGTTTCTCAAATTTTCTTAAATTATTTTAAAATTTTATAACAACATTCCACAAATTTAATTTGTACTGCTAAATTACATATTTTTAAAGGTGTAAAGTAACATTATTTAAATAAATTTAATTATATAAATAATCAAGGTACATCATTTTCAAATTTGTCCCCAGGTTTTAAAGGCATTCTAATGTCATAAAAATGAGTAAATTATTATAGATTTAAGAAAAAAAGGAATTTTTAATCTTTGAATTCCTTGAGTATTTTGTTCATATGATTTGTCTGCTGTTCTCATTAAAAATTTGAGGTTCAAAAATGGGATACATATAACACTTTTGCTGTCACACTCCTGGACAACATTATTTTTGATTTAAATAGGAGAAAACTTTTAACTCTGCTCATAGTGTGTAGTTGAATTAAGAGGTAAGAACAGAAAAAAATTCTTTACCTTAATTATTTTCCCAGGAATGCTTAACAGGCAATTTGTAAGGAGAATCAATGTTTTACCAGTGTTTTGTTTTGTCATGGAATAATATATTTTTTGATTTAGGTTACAGTTATTTATTTATCACTATAATAATTTTTTTGGTAACCTTTGATGAAACTTACTGCTTGTCACTCTTCTGGTGTGTGAAAATTTGACCCCCAGTTTTGAGGGGTGTAGCATAGTTAAAGTGAGTCCCCTCTATCTTTCCATTTTTAGTTCTTAACATCCAGTATCTTTTTTTTCCCCAGATTTTTTTAAGCATTTTTATTTTTTAAAAAAATGTGATTGGAAAATGTCTGGTTTTTGAAAAATCACCCATATGTGTAAAAGTTTTTTAAAAATTTAAGGCAGAAATTCAGGAACAACAAGAATAGATTTCTACCAAAATAAGTTATCTAGATACTTCATTTTCTAAATTTATTGTCAAGAGTAAGAAAATATAGAGAGAAAAGTTGACTGTCAAATGATCAAATAATTCTTATTGATTAATATGTTTTGTTCAAGTGTATTTAAAAAGCCGATATTGATTTTTCACTTGTAAATAACTTAAAAGTAAATTTTTTACTGTAAAAATGTTTCAGTGTCATTTTTTAATGTGAATGAATTTCTGTAATTGGTATAAAAATTTACGTTACTGTATAGTACTTGGCACTTTAAATTTGAATAAGAAAAAAATCAGGAACGAACGAGAATGTTTTTTTGACCAAATATAAATTGTTTAGAAAGTTGATTTCCTGATTCTATTGTTAAAGTTTAATAGAAAAAAGTTGATTGTCAAATGATGAAATATTTCTTATTATTACTTTTTAGATGTATGTGTTAAAAAACTTATATTAATTTTTTATTTGTAATAGAATTTAAGGCAATTTTTTTTTTTTTTTTTTTTTTCAATAAATGAGTTAAGCCTGTTGATTTAACTATTTTTATCTTCTGGCCACATATACGCTTTTGATGATTAAAAACCAGCTGATTCCTCATTAAACATATAACTACTACTTTTGAATCTACTAATACAAATAAAATTATTTCATCTCATTTTCTTCTACCATGGAGTAAATTTTTCATTACAACATTGCATTTTAATTTACACTATGATAAAATTAATTTTTTATCCACAAATATTTAAGTCTATTAAAGTTGATAAGAAATATAGCGCGTGTTGTTCGAAACGGGGGGAAAAGCATAGCTTCAAATGTGAAGTGTATGTAATTAAAATTCAATGCAAAACACAATTTTCAAAACTTGATTTTTTGTAGATAATATGAATAATTTCCGAGAGAAATAGTAATTATTATTCATTCTTTTATGCCTAAATTAATTTTACTTCAGACTTTAACTATGCTCCATAGTTTAAATTTTAATAATTTTTAAAATTTGCACCAAAAATTATAAATTTTCATACATTTGGAACTGGAATTCTTTTTCATATTTTTATGGTATGGAAATAATAATTTAATTCTTGCTCTCTCTTTAATTTCTTGCCATTGAACCCAGCGAAATTTTGATTCGTATGACTTAAGATTTTAAAATTTAATTTCTACTAAAATTCTGGAATTTTGCCAATTTAAAGACGTTTATTAGCCGAAAGTTCTTCCAGTATTTTAACATAAATGATTTAAAAAAATATTTGTTTTAGTTAAATTTGTTTCCGACAGATGGCGCTAAAAACCCTTGCTGCAACAACCGACTTCCGTAGTAGCACGTGGTACCACCAACTACTTGAGCGACAGTTCAGTCAGCCAATCACGGCGCTCTGCAGAACACCCTAACAGAAGTCTAGTAGAGATGGAAATATCGCGATCGAAGCGGAAACCGTAGCACCAAAACGGAGGAAACAACTAGGTGGCGCTGATGTCCCCGCCGGCGTCAGAACTACGCTATTCCTCGCATCGTAGCATCGTTATTTATTTTGTAGATTTACAACAAATCTTATCAATCAGGGAAAAAACAATACAAAATGTTTATTCGGAAAATATATTTCACCTAATATATTGATAAACTGAGATAAAATTAAAAAAAAAAAATGCTGTTAATGAAAAACTTTTGATACATAATTTCTGTTTTCGTTGTGTGCGTCTTTCATCATTTTCGGTGTATCAACGAAACAAAAATAGTTATGATATTTCCAATTTATTTTTGTTAAAATTTGGCAAAGATGTTTTCTCTTTTTTTTTTTTTTTTTTTTTTTGCAATTTGTTTTTATGAAACTCACTCCAAAAAAAAAAAAAATAATAATAAATGCTAAAAATATAACTTCATAATTCGGAAAGCTCGAAAGTGTTCACAATTTTTTAAGCATGCCGTTCCTTTAATTCCATTAGTGAATTCAAGATGAAAAAACAGAACAATATTAATAATGTAGTTATAGTAATACATATCTATATCTACAAATTAGTTTTTTGAGAATTAATGCTTCAAAATGTTTTCAGGCAAAAAATTTAGAAAATTAATAATAAGGTACCTATATTTTGATTTATATAGCAGTTATTCAGTTTTGCTCCTTTTTTCTTTTAACATCAAGCATAAAGCATAAGTTAATTTTGGATAGCTTATTAAAGAACATAGTTACCTGGAAATTTAAAACAATATACACAGAAAATGAAACTACACTTTCTGCAGCAAATGCATTAATACACTAATTTGATGTAATGAAAGTTAAGTAATTGATTTTCTTTTTGAAGTTCATTGTAGTCATAACATTTGATTTGAAATAAATGAAAGGATCATCTATAATTGAAACTGAAAATATTTTAACCACTGTGAAAAAAAACAAAACAAATTTGATAAATGAAACAAATATTCTTATCTTAAATGCTTTATTAAGACAACATGAAACATTTTCAAAAGGAACAATAAAACAATTAAAAGGAAGGCATAAATTCACCCTGCTCAACCCAATGAAATATGCATAACAAAGCTTTAAAATGAAATGAACTACGACACTTGACATTAATATTACTTAGACTCAGGGGCGTGCTTAGAATTTTAGCAGCCCTGAGCAAAATTTGTTTCAATAGTCGATAAACAATCATTTCTGTTATCTATTTATTCTCTCATAAAACATAACATATTTCATTATCATACACTACAACCCACTGTAGTGTATCACCCAGCTGTATAAGTTAGTTCGAGATTTTAAAAAGTAATTACAAAGTTAATGTAAAAAAATATGACCAAAATATGGTTGCAAAGAAAATTTTTGGAATCCGAAAGAGGTTTAATTGATGAAATAAAGACTCATATCCAAATTGCGTTATTTCAGCCACGAGTGGTGGGGCATAGGTTAGATGCAAAGGCATCTCTACGCCTCGATAAAATTTCATCCAAATCGGGGATGGACGAGCGGAGACGATTGAAAAATTAGGTCAGTTGATGCGGAGACCATAAGCTAGAGTAAAAACAATGACACTGCGATGAAAATAATCAAAATGGTTAACAAAAATCCACTAAAGGAATTTATTTGCATGATAATTTACAATTTTCTTACTAAAAATTAAAAGTTTGAAATCAATCTTGAAAGTAAAAATCTGAAAATAAATAAATAATTATAAAAAGACAAATTTTCTATTTCTTTTAGCTTTTCAGCGGCACTATTTCACACAGAAATATTTTATTGCTTTGTAATATTTTTGCGATTCCTCAACATTAAAATACTTTAGTGGCTCTTTGCGGCCGCACAGTTTGCCACCCCTTAAGCACGGTCCTGATTACACTAGCAAAACATTAATTATGTCAACTGAGTAAAGTAACTTTTTTTTTTTAAATAACGTTGAATTTACTCAACGAATGCTTAAGCATACATCTTGTACATCATAAACATATTTACAGGAATGCTAAATAACAAAGAAAAAAGAGAACACACAATTATATCAATAAATTTAAGAAGTACAATCAAGTTACTTAAATTAAGCATAATTAAACTGCTTAAAATAATAATTCAACCATGTCATACAAATACAATAACCCCAATTAGCAATTTTTAAGTAAGCCAATTTACTGCATTAAACCAAGTTGATTCAAAGAACTCATTAACACCCGTCTTTGCATTAATTACATTTGAAAATATAAAGGTGTTTACTTACATCGTCTCATTTTTAAGTGCATCACTTTATCTCGTTTAATATTTATCCGAGTATTATTGACAGATTTAATATAAAAATGCATCCTAGTCACAACGTAAAACCTGATAATATTTCTTGTGAGAAGCTTTTCATGCTGGTTGCAACCAACAGGTTTTAAATCATAATTGCTTAATTCATATATTACATCAAAAATGCTTTCTCTGCACAAATTACCTCTATTCAGGCAGTTAGTGAAGCAATTCTCAAGCTGCTTAACCAATTGAAACACAGGCTTTGTTGGATATGTTAAGCCACCTCTGTCAAAGGCTTTTGTCAATGCACTGAAGTCATCATCGTCATTTCCATCGGACTTAATTAATGAAATGCACTCTTCACAATTAACTATTTTCAAAAATTTGCGCACAACGTAACCTGCAATATAAAACACTAATTCTTTATCAGAAAGATCTCTGTTTTGTTCCGAGCAACTTCGTAACACATCACCAACATCTGATAATCTGCCTGCTTCAATTAAATGATCAATTGCTAGCTCAATAGAATTTTGCTTAACAGTTGAAGGACTTTGCGGGGATATCAAGGCATTAATTACTGAAGTTTCAACATTACTTCCCCTAACTGGTGATCTGGCAAGATTATAGAAACTAAGGCAATCAATAATTGTTAAAAATTCAGCAGATGTAGGATGATCATTGCATCCTTTTGAAGCTCGAACAATGCCGAATAGGTTCTCAATTTTATCCTGACTGAGTCTGGATGTCATTAAATATTTATACTGAACAACGTCAGTTAAATATTCCAATAAAGACAGAGTACTATGCAGAGTTACTTGAAAGCCAATAGCTGTGCTTTTACTCAGGAAACCTTTACCACTTTTGCCGCATTTATTCTTCCACAGCGACAAATATTCTAAAAAGTGCCTCATTTCTTTTTCCTGGCTACTATTTTTACGCAGTCCATCTTTCGGACTCCTTGAAGTCATTGCTACGATGAGCGCATGTATTTTTTTAACGAAATCAATTGTCGGATCAGGATTGCCATACTGGCTAACATCATTTTTATAAAAGTGTAACCCTTTAATCATATCTAAGCTGAACAGATGAAATGCATATCCGACTCTCATTTTTTCAAAACTGTTTGGATGGAAATGCACATTTGTAATTTTTGGCATAACTTTTAAAGTTACTAATGCTTGACAGTCTTTCTTCCAAGCAGCTTCCAAAAACTCTGGACGTATTTCCCCAACAGGGCCTAGGAAACCAGATTTTAATAGAGAATTGCGTAAGCATTTTATCAAATGCGGAAAGTCAGACAAAAAATGTAAGAACCGGTCACTGTCAAAAGGGTGAGGAACTTTGTAATTAATTTCCCCAGAACTGGTTTCTCCAATTCCACAAGCTGTCCACATGGCACGATTCCATGGAGCACCATCTCCCGTGATACTATCTACATAAAGTCCAGCATTTTCAATATGTATGACTGCTTCAATTAAAGTTTTTGTCAATATGTCGGCCTTCATATTTTTATGTGTGGCAAAGACGCCTACTATTTGTACCCAATCACCAGTGAAAGGTTGGAATATTAATAAGAGGCCATGGTCACAAATCTCATTTTTTAAGTATTCAGGAGTTTGCAAGCCATAGTCAACGTATCCTGTTATCGTTCCATCCGACTTTAGTTGAAGATTCTCCGACAGTTTCAACTCGTCAAATATTAATGTCCCATGTTTTTCAAAAGTGCTCATTGTCAACACCTTTTCTTTTAAAACAGATAGCACATTTGAGTTAAAACCATAACCCTGACTGAATTTTTTCAAATATGAATGCAAACAAGATTTACTTGGCAAGGTTAATATTTTGTTTACACGGAGATGTTCATACAGCCGAGGGCTTCTCATCCTCATCAAAATGCATTCCAAAAGCCATTCTTTTTCGAACTGCATGCCATTAGTACTGTTCCGAGCAGACGCTTTGAAACACTCAGTCAATGCTAACTGCTGCTTTTTTGGTAGCATTTTAATTTTCTTCTGAAACTCCATGTTAAAGTTCTCTTTTACAGTTTCATAACTGCGTTTTACTTCTTTTTTTAATATGTTGACTTTGTTAGTCAAATATTTCTTTCTTCTTCCTAAATATTTTGTTCTTTGCACTTTTTTGTTTCTTACTGTTCTTGATTTCATCTTAGATTTCAAACTCAACAACTTTTTCCGTGAAGTTTTGCAATGAATACATGCAATGTTTCTTGTTGATGGAGACAGAAACGCAGGGCAACTTTTACTTCTAATGATTCTGTTGTTAACAATCAAATTATTAAACATTTTACCAGTTTCAAATTCTGAAACCAATCCAGCACCAGAACAAAGTTTTAAATTATCAGTTTCAACTAAAATGTTTTGAACTTCAGTTTCTATACATACGTTAAATGTTGCTTCCCATGTTTTAACTAACTTGTAGTATGCATAGACAGTGCAAAGTAATTTACCCTCTTCAAGATTCACAAGTGCAATTTTTGTTGGGTCAGCGATTGAATGCATAAAAGACCTTATATCAGCAGTAAATTGTAAGTTTTCATAACAGGCAAATATAATTGCTCCTTCTCCAGACACAATTTTAGACCAGGACTTCGATGGAAGACAGACACCCTCTATAGTCTTTAAAACGTTTTCATCATTGCTTGGGCTTTCGTCAATAAGTAAAGCTGATGAACAGTCATCAGATTGAGTTTTCCTTTTTTTGGTAGGAGGTGGTTCATCACTTCTCACCTTAGGAGTACGTTGATGTGGTAATTGCTTTGACAAATACTGAGGCAAATTCGGGAAAACAGTTGGGAAGGCATCCGCTGTCAGGCAAGGTCTTGTACGCGGTAAAGTTACTTCTTTACCATCAATGATATATTGATAATGTCGTTTTATAAAACGGTCATCAAAATGCAGTTCACATACCACAGAAAACTGATCCAGATCTTTGTCCGAGCGAGGAATATTCTTTTGCCACTTACGAAAAAAAGTATCATCCTTTGGAGTACAAAAAAGCGTAACTTTGTTTTTATTACTTTTGTATCCACTCGTACAACCAGGAACAAAGCATGTCCTATCGCTTTTCTTCTTTTTATTATTTGTAGCCATAAAGAAGCAAATATTAGTTCTGAAACAACAGTGCTTTCCGCAACAATAACGATTTTAAACACTTTGTTCAGGATCAACAATGGGAATTCAAGATAAATAAACAACGCCGGCGAGAGCTCGCGCGCCCTCTCGCGGTTGCCTCTTTTTAAGTGAGATATTTTTAACATTAGCTCAATGGCCGATCGCAACACTACCCCTTCTAGGCACTATACTTTAGACGTTTCATTTCCAGTGAAAGAAGAAATGGAGTGATATCGGCATAACGAAATATATGGATTCCCTTTCATTTCACGCATTTTTTATAATGTTCTTCTAGAACTAAGCAGCTCTACTTCCCTATACATCAAACGCGGAGCCACAGTGTCGATTACATCTCATATGCCTCTCTCCCTTCCCATAACGCAAACCAAGATGGCATTTATTCGGAGTGAGACCCATATTTCGTAAGGCGCAACCAAAAAATCACAGACCGTATAAAAAATTATTCCAAAATAAGGCTTTAAATTGTTTGTTATTGTGTAAATCAAGAGCGATATACATGAGCGTAGCCAGGATTCCCGTTAAGGAAGAAACAAGAACAAGCTCAACAAGGTAGTAGCTGTTTTTAGTTGCCCTCTTCCCCTTTGAACGGACCTCGGAAATCGATTGAAATCGTAGTCCTCTTCTCCCCCCCCCAAAAAAAAAACAACCTTAAGTTGCAACTCGGATGAAAATTAATTTGAATTCTGAAATTTTGAATTCAAGTTATGTGTTTCACAATCGCGAGTTGCGACAGGATTCTACTCATTGGAGTTTTTGTTTCCAGAAACGGTTCCTTTCCCCCTCAAGCCTGCACCTTCTCCTTGGGTGGTTACGTGTGTATAGTTTTGTATGTGTGTATGAGCGCGCGTGTGTTAGGACATGGACGCCACCGACCAAGAGAAGCGGAATCCGGGGGGACAGCGCTCAGGACCAGAGGAGCTGCGCCTGCAGAGGCCCCTGGTCCAAGCTGAAAAAGGAACCACAACGTCAAGGACGGTCAAGTGAGAACAATAAACAACCGTGATTGCTCAAAAAAAAGGTTTATGTTGTTTTTAGTCAGATGTGGGCAAAAAAAGCGATTACCCTTTCATCCAGTTTCTTTAGCAAGTTTTAATTTTTTTAAATGCGCAAAAAAGGGAGAATTCTCAAAGCGTCAGATAAGTTTAAAACTGGGTATTATTTATGTTCAATATGTGACGTCGGAAGAAAGATAAATACTAATTATTAGTCTTAGAACATTAATTTTGAATTATCTTTGGCAACGTTGGAGGAAGAACGTAGTGGGGCATCTGAAAACCCCCAGAAAACTTTGAAATCTAAGTTTTAAAAACATTCTTTAGCCAATCAATCGTCGAGGAAAGGACAGGAAACGGTCAGTTCCCCCTTCTAATAACTTTTGAGGGAGTTTTACAGAAAAATGTTCAATTCAATGTAACAAAACGCAGGTGTGTCAGACGTGAGGGGAAAAAAAAAAAAAAAAAAAGAAGCCGTTTTGGTCAATATCGTACTTTGCTCCAAATAAACTTCGCCGTTATTTTTTTGATGAGGAACATGCAATAAAAAATATTTTTTTGATTTTGCTATTCCAAGAGTTTTTTGAACAATTAAAAAAAAAAAAAAAAAAAAAAAAATCAGCATTAACGCCAACGGAAGAATTTACACTTTTTTTTTTTGAAACCAACAACACTAAAAATTGTTTTCTGATATCAAACAATCGAAACGAATCGTGCAGATTCTGAATATATTACTAACTTTTGATGCCAAAAAATAGGAAAAACAATATTAATAAAACCGATATACTATTTTTTGTGGACAAAGTATTTATGAAAGTTCTTCATTAACTGAATCAAAATGAAGTTAATGACTAAATCAAAATGAAACACAAATAATTTAATTGTAAAATGATCATTGAAATGATTTATTTTTATTTTGAAGTTTTATTTATTTAGATATGATTCTTTTTTTTTTGGGGGGGGGGGGGGGCAACGGAAAATAAAGGAATATTCATAATGTTTTAATTTTGACCCCCCCAAAAAAAACTGCAAACGATTTTATTTTTGATGCAAAGTATTTAGGTGAACTTCGATTAATTTTTTTTTCTATCTTATGTTGTTCTTTATTTGTTTGTTGCAATGGAATAAAGTAAAAAGCTTTACTTATGTATTCTTTTACCCGAAAAAAAAATGTATACGGAGAATGTGCCTTTGTATTGTTTAGAATTCGCTGCTACTTTATCTACTTATTCATTTTTTACCTATTCATATTCAAAATAGTATGTTGGGAATTTTTTTTTTTTTTTTTGTAATTGTATGTTCTCAAATTTACGTCTTATGAAATTGCGATCTTGAACATTAGAAAAAGTAATTAAATTTCAAAGGAAAACAGAAGTAAGGTTCTTAACGGTTGAAATTTACTGAAAAATAAACCCAACAATTTGAGAAACTGAAGTTGATATAAATTCACTATTATCATTTTTCCCTTTTTTTATGAGACAGACCTATTTTGGTTTTCGAAATCAGCTATTAATGTAAAATGGTGTTTCGCCATAACTTAAAATATTACCTAACATAGAGAATTATGATCCGATACTATAAATTCTATGTTAGTATGCGGGGAAGTAGGCTCATTTAGTTCTGGACGGCACTTCTTGTCATATTTTTGGTGATTTGCAATTTTGCACCTGTCAAAATCCTTATTAGGAACCCTCACGTATCACATATCAGTGAAATAATTATATTGAGTACTGTTCTTTTGATACAAAAAAACTTTTTTTTATTGCAGCCATTTGAAGATACAATACAAATACCTTGTTTATAATTGAACATTTTTGCACACTCATATAGACAACAATTACTCATTGTAAACATAATGTACATACTGTAATCATACTGTAACTATGTCGTTGCACTAAAAATAATTATAGCAATAAAAGACTTTGAATCTGAAATCACTGTCTCTTACGTTATGTTAAAATTGAAACATCAATTATAGCCTTTTCTTATTTTAAAAGGCTTGTTAGACCCTGTAAAATAAAAGCAATAAATATAACTCATTTTATTATGTTAGTTAAAGCTAACTAATTACTATAGCAATACTCCCAAAAATGCCTTGTAAATAAAACGAAAACACTCAGACTAGAAATGCCAAGACAAATGAAAAAGAGAGAAAAAAAAAAGTATGAGTCTCTTAGCCAAGTTTTTAGGTAACACCTTAAAACTGTCCGCCCAACCTGATATAAGTGAGACTACAAAATTCATTCACCAACAAGATTTAAAACTTGAAACACATGTATTGAAGTAAGAGGGCATTTTTTTTTTTTTTGTCAACTTCTGATCGCCTGCTATGAAAACCATGTGTACGGTAGGGGGCTGGTGTGTGTAGTAGGCAACAGCATACACTAGTCAACACCAAAAATGCATCCGGCTCAAAAATAGCTATTTCCGAAGTATTTTGCCTCGCTAAACATGAAAATCACCACAAAAAGTTGAGATCAGCTCTAGTTTTCAAGATACAGAACAAACTAAGATAGTGAACGGGGTAATTTCCAAAAATTTAAAAGCATTTCTTCTGAAAGAGGATGTTTAGAAACGTAGGATCTGACAATTTTTTAAATAATTTGCTTAAGTTTAATATTTTTAAAAAGATACTTAAATCGGTGCCCTTTTATTGCTTATATTTCTGCCGATGACATCACAAATGACGAAATGCCATTTAGTGTTGCCATTCACAAAGCAAAACATTTAATTCGCATCTTTACTCACGTGTATTAGCAACGATATGGTTGATAGCAAGCGTAGAGCGCAATTTTAATTCGCTTCTTGATTATCATAACGTGGAAACGTTGTAGAAAGATGCGCCAAAATGCATGATTTGTGACGTCATCAAGACCACGCCTTGTTTGAAAAATCGGACAGTTTAAAAAATTAATTAAAAAATAACTGTTGGGGAAAATGAAAGTATTTTCTGGGCCCATGTCTTTATTTTCGCTTATTCTATCAATTTCAGTGACTAAAAGTAGTACTTATGATTGAAGGAAACAACCCCATTCTCACTAATGCACTTTTTTCTGGCAGATAGAAACACCCCCCCCCCCCATGTCTTTTAAACTTCGACCCCAGGTTGAGATAGAAAATCTCACAACATGAAACCGAAATGGAGACTTCCAAGAAATTTAAATTCTGGGAAGAGAAATGCCCAAAATGAACCTCTAGTAGATCCACCCATTTCTGCTTCCACCCATGCTCATTCTGCTGGAATGACGAAGAACTTCGTAGAAGCTGTGAAAAAAGACAATTTTTCAATACTTTAGAGGGAAACTTCCAAGAAAAATTGAAGCTAAGGTAAAGGAGAGAATTTTTAACGACTCTTCAAATGCGCGCAATTATGAAAGTCACCGTTTTTGAATTAAAAAAAAAAAAAAAAAATGCGAGGGGAGAAAAAAAAAACACCCAAGAATCCTTTAAACGTGTATTACAAGTGTTTCTACGCAGCAGAAAAGACGAGAATTAAAAACAGTTGGTCAAACAATCCCTACGGAAATTTTGTGACCATTGATGATTGATGTGTCTCTTTGTTCAATTCTTCCGGGATATTTTGTATAAAAACTAAGGCTATGAAGAGCGATCATGAGGAAAGGCTTCACTAAGATATCCTTACAATGTAACGCAAATATCACGGTCATTGGGCTGAGTTAATGCTCCCCAAATGCTGCCAAAATATTACAAGAGATGGTCCTTCTTTGATGTACAGAAAGCAATGGAAAATGAAGCGTTTACAAAAATAAGCCAGCAGCAACCACTGCTTTCCGAAAAATAAGCATCGTTTAACAAGAAAAGATCTTATTTAAAAACATTTAATGCACAGGATTTTTATTTTGCTTTTTAACATTATCTTAAAATCAATGAGTGATTGCTGTGCATCTTTTTCCAGTGGGCTTTTATGTATCTTGAAAACAAGAAATAATAATAATAATAAAAAAAAATCTACTATCATATTCGTTTGTTTTCTTCGACTCAAAATTAGTAGGAATCCACTATTTAAAACCAGGATGCAGACAAAAAGTTCTTTTTCGTAGACTAGTGATAGCTTCCCTTCTATACCCCTGTTGCGGCCGAGTCCAAACATGCCATTTCTTGGTGAGCTGCAGTCACGTAAACATGACTGTCTCCATCCTCCCCTCCCCGCTAAATGAATTGCAATGTATTATTCGTTTCTTGTAGTCAGAAAAGGAAATTGCACTGGAAATTCATCAAAGAATGAGGAGAGTGTATGGAGATAGCTTTTTGAGCAATGGCGCAGTTCCTGAATGGTATCGAAAGTTTGCAGATGGCCGAAACAATGCAAGATGAAAGGGATCAAGATGACCTAGTTCAAGTTGGCCAAGTAGTTACACAAATAAAACCCTAGCGGCCAATCTATACTTTCAATGGAACCAAAATTTTTTTAGGAATCGATTCTCATGTGTTTCTCTAATAACGAGACTGTAGAAAACACATACACACAAACATTAAAAAGAAAAATCTTGAAGGCAAAATCAAAATGTGTATTAGTTTTACGTGTCCTCAAGTATGCGATGTCAATAGCTTTTGCCCACTACAGACTCCATTTTTTAAAGCTGGATGGTCTAGAAAATGTCACTGTACAAGATTTACATGACCAGGAATTTATAGCTGGATAGATTTCCTAAATAGTTTCATCAGAGAAAATGCCTTTAAAAAGCAGCTAAAAATAGCTGTTCGCCATTGTGGGTTTTAAGCTGATGCTTTAAGAATGAAGATTGAAAGAATATTTTTAAACAGTATTCACATGATTTTTTTTTTCTTTTTTAGAACAATGGACTATGTTTCTCGTGTTTTCCTGCGTATTATCCGCGGGCGCCTATAATCCGCAGGTCCTAAACTCGGCCTGAAGAAAAAAAGCTTCGTATAATTCGCGGATAATACGATGTAAAAAAATAAAGTTTGAATTTAACATACCATTTGAGCAACTAAATTAAAAACATGAAAAGGTATTTACTTTGAAGGCATAATCAAAATTAATCTGAAATATAATCTAAAACATAATGATTTCTTCTTGAAATCTTGATTATAGTACGCTAATTACTTGAAAAACGAAGAGTCAAGACAAAGGAGCAAACGGTCTAATCTTGTGCGAATGGCTACCCATTTCACTGTAATCTTGCTTATTTTACATGACCTGAATCGCCCAGATTCAAGCAACGTAAAATAATCAACATACAGGCAGGCAGGCAGCGAAGAAGAACATGCATGCTTCGTAAAATAAACAACATTCAGTCGGCGTACGGTTGAATGCGTTGGAGTTAAGGGAAAAAAGAAAAAAAAAATCAGATAATCCGCGGCTGCGTATAATCTGCACCTCATAAACTTTGCCTTTTTTAGCAGATAATCCGCGGAGTATACGCAGGAAAATACTAATTTAAAAGCTTCAGAGCATATCCAGAAACAAGAATCTGAGACTATACCTTTTAGGGGCAAAAAATTGTATTACCAAGTTCTGTTAGAAATAGACAATTATAAATGTAATTGATACAAAACGGGCTT
Source organism: Uloborus diversus (assembly GCF_026930045.1). Classification (NCBI taxonomy): domain Eukaryota; kingdom Metazoa; phylum Arthropoda; class Arachnida; order Araneae; family Uloboridae; genus Uloborus; species Uloborus diversus. The sequence continues at coordinate 4,870,493 of NC_072738.1, read as the reverse complement.
AGATAGAAAAAATGTTTTTCAATAAGCATGAACATAGTTTTTTTTTTCAAAATGAATTCTACTACGTTTCTTTAATTTAGAAGCTTCTGCCCTAGGTTCTTAAATAAGAACCAAACTTCTTCTAGGACAGGTTGGAAGGGTTGATAGCGTTGCAAAGTACCTAAAGAAAAATCCATAAACATCATTTGCATGAAACCAGCTTTTCGCCAACATAACTGTCCCGCTTTTAAGGTACCCTAATTCATTTGGAGCAACATTTTCTGAAACTCTTTAATATAAAACAAAACATTTTTCATTTTAAATTTAACAAAGATGAACAATAAAGTAGTATTTTTGGGTATAAAAGTATACGTTTGCAAAAAGGCTTAAATTACGCTGTTTTTAGGGGAAATTTCAAAGGTGGGATAGATCAAGATTTTATAGAAACTCAGGTGAAAACAAACTACATACTTTTAGCTACGGAATGTACTAAAATCTAATTGTTATTTAAATAAATAAAGATTTTAGAAGTATTCCAGCAACTATTAAAATGTTTTAAACTGATTTTTGACCCAATTTATATATATATATTTTTAAAAAGTCCGTAAATCGTAAAACAATAGCAGAATACAAATTATTTTTGAACATTCCTGAGAAAACATTTGAAGAAACTGCTTCTGAAATATCTAAACAATGGAATAATAGTTTCAGAAGATATCATACTTGTAAAGTGTAAATAGTTCCTGGTAAAAATAGCAGAACTTTTTTTTCGTTTTTTATTGTTAACCAACACCAAGAAATAGTGCTCAATTGTTCATCTTTACTGAGTTCAAGTTTGAGAAACATACCGTAGGAGTTAAATAGTATCGTAGTCCACAAGAATGAAAAATGTTGCCTCGCTGTGATGCCGTAGAAAATTTCTTTAAACAATATTCACATAAAAATTATTTTCCGGCAGTGTGAACTCTCTGATGTCCCCTGAAGGTTGAAGCATGGGAAAATGCTTTTCAACAGACACTACAAGCAAACGGCTTTTCGCCAGTATGAACTCTAATGTGTGACTTCAAACCAGAGAGTTGAGCTAACGACTTTGAACAATGTTCACACGAATACGATTTTTCGCCAGTATGAACTTTCATGTGACTTTTCAAAAGTTGTTTCGAAGCAAATTTCTTTAAACAACATTCACATAAAATTTGTTTTCCGCCAGTGTGAACTCTCTTATGTCTCCTGAAGGTTGAAGCATGGGAAAATGCTTTTGAACAGACCTCACAAGCAAACGGCTTTTCGCCAGTATGAACTCTCATGTGTGGCTGCAAACCTGAGAGTTGCGCAAACGACTTTGAACACTGTTCACACGAATACGATTTTTCGTCAGTATGAACTTTTATATGACTTTTCAAAAGTTGTTTCGGAGCAAATTTCTTTAAACACAATTCACATAACAGTTGTTTTCCGCCAGTGTGAACTCTCTTATGTCTCCTGAAGGTTGAAGCATGGGAAAATGCTTTTGAACAGACCTCACAAGCAAATGGCTTTTCGCCAGTATGAACTTTAATGTGTGACTTCAAACCAGAGAGTTGAGCAAACGACTTTGAACAATGTTCATACGAATACGATTTTTCGTCAGTATGAACTTTTATATGACTTTTCAAAATTTGTTTCAAAGCAAATTTCTTTAAACAACATTCATATAAAAATTATTTTCCGGCAGTGTGAACTCTCTGATGTCTCCTGAAGGTTGAAGCATGGGAAAATGCTTTTGAACAGACACTACAAGCAAACGGCTTTTCGCCAGTATGAACTCTAATGTGTGACTTCAAACCAGAGAGTTGAGCAAACGACTTTGAACAATGTTCACACGAATACGATTTTTCGCCAGTATGCACTTTCATGTGACTTTTCAAAAGTTGTTTCGAAGCAAACTTCTTTGAACAACCCTCACAAGGAAATGGCTTTTCGCTAGAATGGACTATCATGTGTTTCTTTAAGTTTGAAGCGTTGGAAATCACCTTGAAACAGCATTCACACTGAAAGAGTTTCTCCCCAGCATGGATTCTCATATGATCGCTTAATGCTGAAGCGACTGAAAATGCCTTCGAACAAATCTCACACGAAAAATTATTTTCATGAGCATGGATACTCATATGGTCCTTTAAAGCGGAAGAGAGAGAAAATGCCTCAGAACAAACTTCGCACGAAAATTTTTTTTCCCTAGTGTGGATACTCATATGGTCCTTATACGAGGTAAGGTCAGAATAGGCCTTAGAACAAATTTCGCACGAAAATGGCTTTTCTCCAGTATGCGTCCTCATGTGACCTTTCAAGTGTGATGCTTGGGAAAATGACTTTAAACATGTTCCGCACGTATAGGGTTTTTCACCTGTATGAATTCTACTGTGGGCTTTCAAATCGGATTGGTGAGAAAACGACTTGGAGCAAATTCCGCACGAATGAGGTTTTTCACCCGTATGCACTTTCATGTGACTTTTCAAATGAGATTTTTGAGCAAAGGTCTTTGAACAGCATTCACAAGGGAAGGGCTTTTCTCCAGTATGGATCCTCATGTGCTTCTTCAAAGCCGTTATGTGAGAAAAAGTTTTTGCACAGCTTTCACACGAAAACACTTCTTCGACAACGTGGACGGTCCTATGTTTCTTCAAGATCGAGCCATTAGAAAACGTTTTGGTGCAAAACTCGCACGAATAAGGTTTTTCGCCAGTATGAACTCTTCTGTGACTTTTCAAGTCACAAAGGCCAGGAAAGGCTTTTGAACAGTACTCACACACAAACGGTTTCTCGCCAGTATGGAGTCGAATATGGATCTTTAAGTAACCAGCTGTAGAAAAACTCTTTGAACAGTAGTCACACGTGTAAGGCTTTTCGCCAGTATGGCTTCTGATATGTACCTGTAAGGAAGAAGCCGTTGAAAATTTCTTTGGACAATGCGTGCACTCATATGGTTTGTCGCCTGTATGAACTCTCATATGGACCTTCAAGCTATAAGCTTCAGTATATGTCTTTGAACAAGTTTCGCATGAAAAGCGCTTTTGAGTATGGACTCTCGTGTGTGTCATTAGCTCTGAAGCGGTAGAAAATGACTGTGGACAATGTGTGCACGAAAACTGCTTGTCTTTATCTTGAATCTTAAACTGATCCTCCATTTCTGAAAAGTACGAAAGAGCGTTTGAACAAAAGTCACAAAAGTTTTTCGTAAGAAATGCAATTTATTTGCAATGAGCTGTGAACAGTGTGGAAATTTCTTCTATCTGAAATCACAAAAGCAGAGTATTTTTCCAACAAGAAATTTTATGTTTGTTGCCGCTGAAAACTTGATTACAAAACAATATAAATGCACTTATTTTTCAACGTTCCCGTTGACACCTAACTTCAAAAAGTCTATATGAGCGCGTCAAAAAAATGTCCAATTTCTTTTTCAAGTCCGTAAGCGTTTTCTTTACTGTATATCACTCTTAATGGTCAAATAACTGATTATCTTGTCAAACTGCTAGTAAAAGCATACATTTATATAAGACTTGGCTGCATTTAGTCTTCAATTTTGCAGACGCTCAGCTTCAAAAAGTATCAACAAGCCAATGAAAGCATCGAAAAAAAATCCAATCATTTTCAAGTCAGTGTGTTCTAATTACCATACGCTCATTAAACAGCCGAAATAAACTGAATAGGGAGGGGAAAAACTCATTAACACTAATCTGTGAGACCTGGTTCAAGTAGCAAATGAAAAAATTCGGTCTCCTCAAAAATTGAGTGACGAGTACCAAAAATGTCGCATAAGATTATTTAAACAACTTGAAAACAGAATATATCCAATATATGTTCTCGGAATATGATATTGATGACAAAACAGTGCTTTTTAAATATTTTCTACGAATCGGTTGTTAAGTTTCGCCCCAGGTAGAAAATTGTTCTTTTCTCGATACGTAGCATTCAATAATTAAATGCGTATTGCTTTGTCTGCTCATATCAGCTTAATTATTTTGGCAACGGAACATTATTTAGACAAAATAATAGTCAAGACAAAATAACTACTTCACATATTGTTTTTTCCGTCTACTACCACTTTGTTCAATAACAAAGAGCAAGGTGAAAGACATTGGATATAAAAAAAGCAACGTTAATCAAAAGACTCCAGTAAGAATGGAAGTGCCTATATTCTTTTTTTCAGTGATTCAATAAATGGTCAATTGAATCTTTTTATTATTATTATTATTTTTTAAATCAGTATGTTTCATGCTAGTCAGCTGCATCCTCCTTTTGGTGTGTTTCAAAAACAGTCAACTGTATTCTCCATTTTTAGAGTTTCAGCAACTATATCTTTCTTCTCCGAGCGTTTCATCAACATTCAAATGTGAATAACATTTCTCCAAGCACCACTTCACAAGTCTAAAAGGGACCAACATTTGCCACAACTATTGGAGAGTCTTTGGGAATGCATTCACATATTATAGATCATCTTCAGTTTCGGGGGTGGTTAGGTTAGTTACGGAATGTGCACCTTGTCCTTTTATGTTTTAAAACCTAAGAATATTTAACTTTGGAACTAATTCTTCTAAATGTTTCGTTTCATAATTTTTCTAAAATAACTGTGCAATTGTAGGTGTGTATCGATAGCGGTACACAATTATATGCCAGATATCTAACTTGGCAAAATACGGCACCACGAAGCCCAGACGAAGGCTGAAAATAAATGAACATAATTAGCTTGCATTAAAAATAACTTACTATTTTATTACAGTAGTTAGGGTAACGGCACCAGTAACAGACAAGGGTTCAGTAACAGACAGTGTTAAGTTTGCATTTAAATAATAAGAATTTAATTAGGTGGGTAAAACTGATGTTGCTGCGACCCATAAATACGATACAACCATCTAGTGTTATCAACATGAATTTTATGAGTCGGTTCGTATTTACAAGGCAGTGGTGGAAGATTATGAGCAGCCGCCACGAGGTCTGCCGGTGCTTTATGTTCATTTGAATTTAATAAGGTTTTAGATCTAAAAATAAAGAACTTTTGCACATTTTGAAGAGAAAAGGGGAATTCTGTTCATTATACTCATCCTATCTATTACTGGGAAACATCAGAATGGGGTCGTTTCCAAAATTTTAGAAGTATTTTTTTCTGAAAGAGTATGCTTCAAAACATAGGATCTGACCATTTTTTAAATAATTTGTTTAAGTTTCATATTTTAAAAAAATTACTTAAATTGGCGCGCTTTCAATGTTTATACTTCTGTCCGATGACATCACAAATGATGAAATGCTATTCTGTGTTGCCATTCACAGAGCAAAATATTTAATTTGCATCTTTACTCACGTGTATTGGCAACGATAGGGTTGATAGCAAGCTTAGAGCGCAATTTCAATTCGCTTCTTGATTATCATAACGTGGAAACGTGGTAAAAAAGATACACCAAATTGCATCATTTGTGACGTCACAAAGACCACGCCTTGTTTTTAAAATCGGACATTTGAAAAAATTAATTAAAAAATAACTGTTGGGAAGATGAAAGTATTTTCTGGGTCTATGCATTTTTTTTTTAACTTATTCTATCAATTTCAGTGACTAAAAGTAGTACTTTTGACTGAAGGAAACAACCCCATTGTCGGTGCCTGTTACTGGGGTTCGGACCTTTTTTTGGAAATTGAGCACATAAAAATAGAATTAATTCAGAGGATCCAGAAGCAGCCAAACGTTAGATGAGATGTAGTTGCAAGAGAGAAAAATAGTTTTTAAAGTCTAAATACCTTGAAAGTCTCAGAAAATTCATTTAACCTGAGAGCGATGTCTTAAGCATGCCTGTTACTGGTGCCGTTACCCTACATATTTGCAATATATTTACATTCATAACTCCTAGTTGATTTTAAACAAATTTCTAATTTTGAGTTAAGGTTTGAAAGACTTCTCAGTTTTGGCATTGACGATCAAGAGTATTAAGTTTTTCTAATCCATTCTTGCATTTGCGTAAGTACTTTTTCTGCAGATTCAATGATTAGTTAAATTTTTTCAACAGCAAAATGGTGACAAGGAATTTTACAAATGCAAGCTTCTGCAAATTATGTACTTTTTAATACAGTAGAAGACCGTTATAACGCACATCTTGGGATCAGAGCTTTTGCGCTACACAGGTTTTTGCGTTATATAGATCATTTCACAAATTTTGAAACTAATATTCAGAATATATCTATGTTTAACTTCAGAATGAGTTTTATCTGCATTGAGCAATAAAGCACTAATATTACAATTAGTCATTAACAGCTAAATATTTTGTAGTAAGTAAGCTAAATATGTTTCACAATAAAAAGAAAGTGAAATATCCTGCACTTATGCTAGCCTTATGGTTTGCATAACAGTTGTATCTTCTTCAAAAGCCATCTGGTATTTTCTGCTTACTATGAATACTAATTTTCATTTAAAAGCTTTGAATTAAGATGGAAAGATGAAAAACTCTCAAAATTTAATTTGCCTAACAATTTTTCTGTTTGCAAAGCAAAACAGAGGGATTTTTTAAACTTCAAAACCTATTGTTAACTTCTGAAAAGTTGTGCAATTTATAGAGAATTGCATTACATAGGTCGGCGTTATAAAGGTATTCTACTGTAATAGGAAAATATTCTTATTTTTCTAATCTGTATTAATAAAAAGGAAGAAATTGGCAAAAGGAGTCTTTTGTCGGATATCGTTTCATCCATAAAATCACTTCTTCTGCACTGAAAAGGGCGTTTCTTGCGACGACAAAACACTTGTCTGCAGTGATCTTGAATAAAATCGTTGTTGTTTTTAATTTTAAATCCAGTAACGTTCAACCTGCTTTTAAGTTTAAGGAAAGAGAGTAATTCTTCTTCCACTTTATAGAATTTTTCATTTGTATTATTTTAAAATTACATTAACATCACAAGGCACCTGAAACCTACGTTTTACTTCAAAGGAGGAATAAGGAATAGAATATGTTAGGCTAAGTTATTAAATCACCGCAAGAAGGCGTATTTGAGCTCCAGAGCTGCGAATAATATCCCGGAAAATACAATAAAATATGCATTCCAATTTTTTTTTTTTTTTTTTTTTTCACAGTTAAAAAGTCGTCTGCAGACTATCACTGGAATCTGCGGCTATCGTCTTAGGGTCTGCGTCACTCTCTAAAACGCTTTTAAACTGATGTCTTGACTTAAATCAAAGAAACTCTCAAAAACCTGTATTAATTAAAAAATTTCAAACACCCAAAATTCAAATACATGATTACTTAAGTTCAGTTTTCAAATTAATTTATTAACTATATTAATAAAACTAACTTTATTATAAATATTTATTTTTGCATTCACAACTATTAAAAAGCGAAATCAGCAAATCTTAAGACAGATAGAGTAAATTTAGAAATAGTTCTAAAAAAAACCTTGTAAGTCTAGTCAAATACTTAAACTAATTATTACTATTATTTATTGATGTCAGTTCCCGAGCGCAAAATATTTCTTTCAACCTTTCAACGTATTAGAATATTTTACTTAGATGATGCTGAAACAAGTAAAATGTGCCAATCATTTTGAATTGGGGGGGGGAGTATCGTAATAATAAGGCCCCCCCCCCAAAAAAATACTGAATCTTCCAAAAACTCCTTTACTAAAAGAGAAAGTTTTCTTTTATGCAAAAGCTCACTTCTTATGCATTGAAGAAAAAAAAGGGGGGTTATTGTAACGCAGAAAAATATGTCAGTATCTTTGGTATTAGCGTTGTATATGATATTTAAATTTTAAGCACAAAGGTATTAATATTTCTTAATTTAGTTACTTATTTGTTTATACGGCACACTATAAATTTTTTTACAAAAGTAGTCAAGAATCAAGGAAGAAGGGACAATAACTTTTAAATAATTTATTAACCATTTCAATATTTTCCAATCTATTAATTTCAGCGTGAAACTTGCAAATCAAATTCAAAAACTTATAATAGAGTACAGCTGTAAATCATTGATAACAGTCAACTTTCTCACAAGTATAGTGTGTAACATGGATTATGTTACAAGTTTAAAAAAAACTTCAAAACCATGCCTAAAACTAAATTATTCGTTAAGAATTTAACAAGAAATGAAATTTTACAATAAACGTAAAACTTGTGGGTTCAAGATCAAATTTCAGGAAAACTATGAAATGCAAATAACACTTCATTGTGAAGGGAATATTTTCACATGAGTCACATATTAAGATAGTTTTATTCCTACATTATTTACTTTCTTTGCTTTTAAGCACTGAAACAAGAAAAAATATTTTTAATTCAAAATAAATACTTAGTATCGAGCTGTTAGCTCAGGAAGATAAGCAAATTTTCTTTTTTTGCAATGACAATTTTATTAGCGTACGGAAAATGCATAAGACCCCACAAAACGTTCCTATAAGCTTTTTTTGATTGCACTGGATCATTACTATTAGCTCCACTTAGCACAATAATTGGTGAAAATTTTCTGATTTCATTGCCACATAGTGTATGAAAATGTTTTCGGGGCGAGTGAAATTGAACACTGCAGGATATCCATCCATATTTCATATAATTCATTATTTTTGTACTGGCTGATTATTTTGGCAAATGTAATGTCACGACTTTCAAAATGAGTAGCAATGAAAATAGAAAAAATGAACGAGCTTTTAAAGCTTTTTTTTAAAAGAATGAAACACTATGCACTCTTTTTTTCATTATGTTTTACACATCAGTCTGGTTACATTACCTAATTTATACTTACAAACGGGCTGTTTCTTGAATGCAAAAACTTAGTCCTAACGTGCGAATTACGCATTCAACAATATTCAAAACCTGCGTAACAGAAAATGTATACTACTGACAAAACAATGTAAAAGTTTCACAATTAAACAAACACTCATCAAACTATCTCTAATTCTTGTTGAGGCGCTAAACATGAATATTACCTTCAATTGTAAACAATACCTTCTTTTTATGTAGGCAATCAACTTGTCACCATTGTTGAAAACTATATAATTTATCTTACTGTTTAATAATAATAATAAAACAAAAATAAAATAAAATAAAATAAACAGATGACTTGACTTAAATCTAAGAAAGCATCAAAAACCTGCATTTTTTAAAAAGTTTAATTTGCCAAAATCCTCCATACATCCTTGCTTAAAGTTCAGCATTGAAATTTTTTTTTTAAATTTGTTAACAAAATCAACTTAATAACAACCAATCTTTCTCACTTTTTCAGTTTTTGGCAAGAATTAAAAAGCAGACAATAATTGGTAGACATGATCACTACGACTTTTCATATTTTGGCAACAATTAAAGAGCAGAAATAATTGGCAGGCATTATGACAAGGAAAGTAACTTAGAGAAGTTCTTAAATAAATTAAATTAAAACACTTGCACAAGAGAACAGGTTTAACTCAAGTATGAATTATCATATGTCTCCTCAAATTTGATACTTTACAGAAAACAGTTTAAAGTTCAATACAAATCAAACAATGATTTTTTTTGTTTTATCTATTACACGACTTCTCAGACTTGAAATGTTGAAAAAGTTTTTTGCCACCACTTCTTTAATTTGAAAAATTGGAAAACTTTGTTTCACAAGATTCACACCGATTTAATTTCACATCCGGGTAAATCGCTTCGTCAACAGCTCACTAGAAAATATGCATTTGAACTCAAATCACAAAAGATTGATTTGGGGGGGGGGGGGAGGATTGGTCTTTGTGAGTATGCATTTTTTTAAAGCTGTTGCTCTAGGAAATGCCATGAAACAACATTGGTAAGAAAACAAATTTTCACCAAAGGAACTATAAAATGCATTGCATTTAACTTTCAGCAGCTGTTTCTTCTTCAAACAGCATTCACAAGAAAAAGTTTTTTATCCGTGTGAACTCTCTATTGTATTTTCAAGCTTGGAACCTCAGACAATTCTCTTGAACAGAATTAAAATTTATGGTTCTAAGGCATTTTTTCTCCAGTATGCACTGTGTACCCTTACATGGGTTTTAAGGTTGAACATAATTAAAATTTATGGATTTAAGGCTTTTTTCTCCAGTATGCACTGTGCACCCTTACATTGTTTTTAAGGTTGAACAGAATAAAATTTATGGTTCTGAGGCATTTTCTCCAGTATGCACTGTGAACCATTATATGGGTTTTAAGGTTGAACAGAAAAAAATTTATGGTTCTGAGGCTTTTTCTCAAGCATGCACAGTGCACCCTTATATAGTTTTTATGGTTGAAGCATGAAATTTTTTTAAAGATAATGGCTTTTCACAAAATTAACACTAGCATGTGTTTTTGAGTTGCGTAGAATTTTTTCTAACAACTTTAAGAAGAATCTGGTTTTTCACCAGCATGAACTTTCATGTGAACTTTCAAGCTTGTAGCATAAGCAAATCGCTTTGAACAATGTTCACAGATTAATGGCTTTTGGCCAGTATGGATTCTCATATGAGTCTTTAGATTTGAAGACTGACCAAATGCCTTTGAACAGTATGCACAAGCAAATGGCTTTTCACCAGAATGAACCCTCTTGTGTTTTTGAAACGAGGAGAAGTGAGAAAACTGCATGGAACAGGATTTACACGTGTATGGCTTTTCACCCGTATGGACTCTCAAATGCGTCCTCCAGTGGCCTGACTGAGAAAACTTCCTTCCGCAATACTCGCATGAAAACGGTTTTTCACCAGTATGGACCCTCATGTGACTTTTTAGTTGCGAGGAATCAGAAAATGCCTTCGGACAATTGTCGCAAGAATATGGCTTCTCGCCAGTATGGATCCTCCTATGCCTCTTTAAGATATTAACTCGAGCAAATGACTTTGAGCAATATTCGCACGAGAACGGCCGTTCACCAGTGTGCATTCTCTTATGTTCCGTTAATTTGGAAGGGTCAGAATATGCCTTGGAACAGCTGTCGCACGAGTACGGCTTCTCACCCGTATGAACTCTCAAATGTGCCTTTAAAGCTGAAGAGTTAGAAAATGACTTTGAACAAGATTCGCACGAATAGGGCTTTTCGCCAGTATGGATCCTTAAGTGTCTTTTTAAGTGCCCATTGCATGTAAATTTTTTTGAACAAACTTCACATGAGTAGCGTCTTTCGCCAGTATGGACTCTCTTGTGTCTCTCTAAGAGGGTGGCTTTGTGAAAAATTTTTGAGCAATGTTCGCATGAATATGGCTTTTCGCCAGTATGGACTCTCATGTGACTCTCTAAAGTTGAAGGACGAGAAAACGCCGCTGAACAGCATTCACACAAATAGTTTTTTTTGCTAGTATGACCATTAATATGTTGCTTTAGTTGTGAAGCTAAAGCGAATGACTTTGAGCAGGATTCGCAAGTGAACGGCTTTTCGCCAGAATGAACTACCATGTGATTCTTTAGCAATGTAGCTTGAGAAAAGGCCTTTGAACAATAATCGCAAGCAAATGGCTTTTCACCAGTGTGCACTCTCATATGACTCTTCAAAGCTGAAGCCGCAGAAAATGTTTTTAAGCAGCAAAGACAAGAAAATGGCTTTTTGCCAGCATCAGTATGGACACTGAAATGTCTCTTTAAATGTGAAGCACTGGAATATTTCTTGAAACAAACATCACAAGAATGAGATTTTCCTTCTGCATGTACTTCTAAATGCTTCTTCAAAGCTGCAGAGGTATAAAACGCCTTTGAACAGTTTTCACAAGGATATGGTTTTTTGCCAGCGTGCGCTCTCATGTGAGTCGTTAAGTGTGAAGATTGAGTAAAGGTTTTGGAGCACTGCTCGCAAGAATACGGTTTTTGGCCAGTGTGGACTCTCTTGTGTATCAGTAAAGCTGAAGTCTGCGAAAATGTTTTTGAACAGCAATCGCACGAGTAAGGTTTCTCACGAGTATGGATTCTCATATGGATCTTTAAATAGGATTTTTGAGAAAATGCCCTCGAACAGCGTTCACAAGGAAACGGCTTTTGACCAGTATGGGTATTCATATGCATTTTTAATTGTCCAGCTTGAGAAAATGACTTTGAACAAGATTCGCACGAGTATGGCTTTTCGCCAGTATGGACTCTCAAATGTATCTTTTGGCCTGAAGCGTTAGCAAATGTCTTTGAACAATAGTTGCAGGCATAGGGTTTTTCACCAGTATGGACTCTCAAATGTGTCTTCAAAGATGAAGCTTGAGAAAATGACTTTGAGCAATGCTCACACGAATAAGGCTTTTCACCAGTATGGACTCTCAAATGCGACTTTAAGCCTGAAGCATTAGCAAATGACTTTGAGCAATGCTCACATGAATAAGACTTTTCACCAGTATGGACAATCATATGTTTCTTTAGGTCTGACGAGTTAGAAAAGGGCTTTGAACATGATTCGCACGAATATGGCTTTTCACCAGTATGGATTCTCGTGTGAATCTTAAAATGGTGAACGAGAGAAAATGACTTTGAGCAATATTTACAGGAATATGGCTTTTCGCCAGTATGGAGTCTCATGTGAGTCTTTAAATGTTGACGGAGAGAAAATGACTTTGAACAAGATCCACAGGAATATGGTTTTTCGCCATAATGGACTGCTTTTATGTGAGTCATCAAACCTGAAGATTGAGCCCATGTCTTTGAACAGAATTTACAAGCGTACGGTTTTTCGCCTGTATGGACTCTCATGTGTATCTTTAACTGCGAAGGGACAGAAAATGATTGCGAACAATGCTCACAACAAAACTTCTTTTTACTGGCATTGATTTTTATATGAGATGCCATACTTGAATAGAACTGAAATTGTATTCGTACAAAATTCACAAGATTTAAGACTTTTGCATAGCTGTGTTTTCAAATGTTCCAAAACAAAACAAAAATTTCATGCCAGTACTCATTTGTAGATATTTTTGAAGGCAATGAGCTTCTTTAAAGCAAGGGTTGCAAAAGTGTTCAATATTTTCAAGCTGTATTCACCAAGTAAGCCCTTTAATCATCAAATAAGAAAAATGTCAAATTTCTTCGAGGACATAGTGTAGTGAAAGTACAAAATCGAATGCCTTAAAAATATCGTGTATACATGTAGACTTTCAATTGTTCCTCCTCCTTTCCATTAAAAACCTTGTAGTCAGTTTACAAATGGGAAAGACAGCAGTCCCTTCAGATAAGCACTTGAGATGTTTTGTCCTTTAATTCAGTGACTTTTTCAATTTCTTCAAAACTTAGTTTAAATCCTATACAGCAAATTAAGCATATATTCAGCCAATTCAATGTTGCACAAAATTATCTAAATGACATGCCAAAATATGACACCTTAAATTACTGATTATTGATCAGAAATAAAATCTTGACTAAATACTTTACAGAAATCAAAAAAGTAAGTTTTCAGTAAAGTTTTGTGTTGCGAAAAAACTTGGATTTGTTTGTGTTCATACAAGCTTGCTTCTGTTGGTAACAAAATATTAGACTTGAGGATAATGGTTTTTTCAGATACCACTCTACTTTGCCTGCAATCACATTATTTCATAAAGAAGATCAAACTGGAAAACATGCAACATCACAGTAGCTAATTGTTAGAAAAAGTACTTACAAATGGTAAGTTCAATGTCTCTTTCTTATTTGTACATTAAATACACATATTTGTAAAAAGCATACTGATTAGGGTTCTTTTAACAATATTCAAGTGAATCTATCTTTCTAGACACAAATATGATTCATAGTTTGGAAGTGTAAATTTAAACAGTGTTTGACATACTTATTTACAACTTCAGGTGGGCTTCTGGAATCCAGCAGTTTTTTATATTCATTATTATCTTCTGCTCCAGTTAATTGCCTTAGTTCCTAAATGAGTAACTCTTCAGTTTTAGTCTTGAAATTAAAACAACTTTTACTTGGGATGTATTCTTATGATGATTTTGTCCCAACACAATTCCTGAACTGTTTGTGCATGAGTAGGTACGTGTACGCATGGTGTATTAAAATACAGCTAAAAGACTTAATCATACGGCTTGAAATCCAATGTCAGGCAATACAGATTGTTACTGAAAAGAAACGTAAAGAATTAGAAAACATTTAAAAAATAGCTTAAAATGAACACAAAGAAAGAAATATGAGCGGTGAAATATCATGTAGATTGATTTCCTTAAGCAAAAAGTAATTGGACTTTTGACATGGCAAAAACAAGATAAATCAAATTGAGTGGATCAATTTTTTTAACTCTTAAATGATTTTGAACTATCTTAAAGTACAATCACCCAATCTGATACACGTCTGCAACACGTACAAATAATTTTATTTTATATACAAGAAAACTTCTCAGGAAATAGATACTTCATGTTATTATGCGTAAAAATGTCTTACTTACGCAAATGGATTGAGCAATATAAAAATATATGTTACTGCAAAAGTTTGCAATCTGGTAAATAAAGACATTAGCCAGAGAATGCCAACATTCACATACCAAGACATTGGCAAAAAGCTGAACATTTCTGGTGAATAACTGGTAAAAGACCACATTTCTTTTTGGTTCAGAAAAAAAAAATTTTTTTTTTGAAGGGGTTATGTGGTTACTCCAGGATTTTTTTTCCAAACATTATTTCCAGACATTACACTCAAAATTGTTTGAGAAGGGACCACATAAAAAAAACCCATTCATTTTAAAAGGACTTTCGTTTATTTGTAAAAGAATTTTGCCAACTGAGTCCCAATCTGACTGAAATTTTCATATACCACAAAATCGCACAAAAAAAGATTGCCACAAAAACAAGTTTGAGAATATTTCAAAATAGCAATTAGCATTATTTTGAAAAAACGATACCCAACTTTGAACAGATTTTTTTTGAACTCAAAGTCATATACAAAATTGTAAATTGAAAAAAAAAAAAAAAAAATGTAAAAATATAATTTGTTCTGAAAACAGCATTAATATGATGCAGAATTTTTTTTAAATCAATACAAAATTCATTCATTAAATTATAGGCAACGGTACAAGTTATGAATTTAAAGAATTTCTTCTTTCTTTCATTTTCAGTTAACACGTTGAGCGCCATGTCAGCCATCGGTGGCTGACACTAGACTTTCCGTTTAGGCCGCGTCACCCATCGGTGGCTGACAGCGTGTAACATGAGAACTAATTTTACACTGTTTTACGGAATTACAGAAAATTTATTTAAAATTTACTTAATTTGGTATCATTACAGGATTAATGGGATTCATTGTAACATGGCAAACATAAAAATGGTTTTCCTTCACAAGTATCACAAAATGTTACAACACGCTTGGTCTTTCTCCTTGCCATCACTCTACCATCTTTTCTTACATTTTTGTCATAACATAATTTACAGTACTTTCGAACTTCAGAGACTTTTCCCGATTTTTTTTCGAGTTTGTGTTTTTTTCCGGATCTTCTTGCAATTCTGCTCGGTGGAATGTTTTTTTTTTGTCACAACTTGTAAGATGGACTGCTAATTTTTTCCGAAATTCGGTAATGCTAATTTTCTGCTTCGTAATATTTTTATATAGAATGTAACTATTTACAACCGTAGTATTTAATAACAATTCGAAAGCTAGTTTTCTATACCATTTTAGAGACTTGCGTAATGGATTGTTGTAGGCGTTCATTTGGTCGGATAAGTCGACAGCTGACTTTTGTCTGTTGTAGTCTACTATAATTTGTGGCTTGATCTGGCCTCCTGATCGGCATTCAACATTCACCATTTCTGACGAGTGCTTTGTCGATAGAACTAGGATGTCTTTCTTATCTTTCCACTTCAAAATAGTTATCCCCTGGTTATTTTCCTTTGCTATTATTTCTCCTCGTTTTAATTTTGTTGAAAGCACTTGGTGCGAATTTCCTCTTCGATTTGTACTTAATGTTCCCACTAAATGGGTGTTTTTACTAATTAATTTTTCGGCTAATTCTAAACTTGTGTACCAGTTGTCCGTATAGAGCGTGTGCCCCTTATCAAACAAATCTTCGCAAAGAGACATTACAATATTAGTGGGCGTAGTTTTTTCTTCTTCTAAAGTTTTCCCTGTGTATACGCGGAGAGCATAGGTGTATCCCGATCCACAGCACAACTTAAATATTTTAATTCCATATTTATGGCGCTTTTGTTTTAAATACTGCCTAAATACAATGCGGCCACGAAATGGAATCAAGGATTCGTCAATACATATGTCCTCGGTCGGATTGTAATATTTTTTGTAATTGGTCTCCAAAATGTCTATAATTGGTTGTATTTTATATAAACGATTGGAACCATTATCTTTTTCGTTGTCTACAAAATGTAGCATTCTTAGTAATAATTCAAATCGCTTCCTTGACATGACCGCTTTTGTAAACGTTTGCAAATAGGCAGGATCATTAGACCAATAATGATGTATGGCCGGCAATTTTACTAATCCCATCCATCAGACGAGTCCAAAAAATCTCTTTATTTCAGACCTACTTGTTTCTGTGAGCATTATGTGTAGTGAAATTTAGACTTACTACACCGCTAGTAGAAGTGAATTTGCAAAGAAAATGTCCACAGCTTGAAGTTGGAGAAAAAGAAAAACACGTGAAGCATTTATCCTCAAGGAAAATCTGTATTTATTATCCTCAAAGGATTTCTTAAGTTGACGAACAACATCTTCATTGATATTTAAAAAACATTTAGAAAAATAGACAAAGATTAGCCGCTAATATACAACGAAACATTAAGTTTACGAACATGCTGATTCCAAGGAATATAAGGCATTAACGTAACACACAAAAATAGGCCTAAAGGCGTTTTATAACTTTAAAATTGACATCACGTTGTATAACGCCCTGCCAGGAGTAAAGAGCACTGGCAGACATCACGAAATCACGTATAACACATTTTGCGGCTATGTGAGGTGAGAGAGAGAGCGAAAAAGATCGCTCGAAGTATTTAAAGTCTTCACATGGCTTTCAAATTAAGAATATGCAAAACACAAGATGTGTTGCCAATGCAAGAAAGTTAAAGATATGTTGCCAGTCAAAAAGTAACTCAATCAAAAAAACTTCTCACGGTTATAAGATACAATGAACTGGTGACTCGGTTCACCCAAAAGTTCATTCATTTGACTGAGTCATTGCAACCGATCGCACACATGACTTCACAACGTGATGCAATGTTTACATCGAAAAAGGATTGATACTGCATGATGCAAAAACGTATTTTTAATGATTTTTTTTTTCAAATTAAGTGATTCTTTCACTTTTTGTGAAAGTTTAAATTAAAAATCTAACAGTTTCTGTCCACTTTGCCAAGCGCTGCGTGTATCCAGCTTCTATTTTCTGTGCTGCATATAAATTTGTTTGTTCGGCAATTTGTTCGATCAGTTCATCCGGCACAAATAATTGATAGCTGGTTTCTACGGCTATATCTGATCCTATATGCTCCCTTACAAACCCCGAAGGATGTGTAAATGGCACAATCTTTGGCTGATTGCCCCTCGGGTCATGCCATTCTTCAACAATCTCCTCCTCCTCGTCGGAGGATAAAAATACATCCATTCTAGGCCGTTTTCTAGCAAAAATAATTTCACTGCTGCTGTCGCTTTCACACTCTCGGACTGACATTTTGACGCTCAGGGCTAAAGAAAATTTTTGTCTGCACGGAGCCAAGAACTGTAATGAACTGATTTGTCCTTCAATACCAGCTCTTCAATCGAAGCGGCACGCGTGGCCTGAACGGGATTGTCTTACAAATACGCGTAGCGCTCAACGTGTTAAATAATATTTATATACACAATTATCCAGCGAACTACAGATTTGCGTCACACTAACTAACCTTTCTTTATAATTTTATGCTGATTTTAAACAGGACGCAAATTACAATTACATGAATAGCAGTTTTATTTTATTTCCAACATTCAGTTTTTAAATCTGTTCTTCTTTTTCCTTCAAAATTTCTTTATAACAATTCAATTTCAATCTTGATCCTTCAGAAAAAGCAACCTTTATATTACAATGCACCGTATAATGAGTTACTAACTCTTAACAATAAATTTTTTTTAGAATTTATGAAAATTGCAAAATTGAAGAACATTTAAAAATTAAAGTATCATGAGAACAAAGTCATACTTACCAGAATCTGTGAAATCCATCATCATTGAAAAATTGATAAAATCACTGGACGATTGAAATAACAAGATACAAGTTTGAAAATGTACGAGTATTGCAATTAAAATCTATTGCTCTAAATGTAACAAAAACTTAAAAGTGATGTTGACGATATGTATTTTTTTATTTTTACAGTTAAAAGTGACTGAACCTCTCTATCATAAAAGAAAAAGAAAAAGTATCACAATCCTTCTTTGCTTCCATGTGCACACTAAATGCAATGAAATACATCTTCAAGGTGACAATATTACGAGAAATTCTATCACATTTATCCAGAATTTGACCATTAAAAACATCTAACTACAGTCAAACTCTGATATAATGGGACTATCAGATAGCATTCTATGTTGGCGTCATATTGAGTTGGGCGATATATCTAATTAAAAAGTAAAAGATTATTCATAAAAATGTAGAATTTGGTTACGGTAAGAAATAAGATCAAAGTAAAGCAAACACTTCAGGTTCGAACTGTAAGGGTCACTCATGAATTTTGAGCGTAAGAAATTCAGAGAAATTAAAAAGGTGGGAAATCATCGAGAGTTTTTATACACATAGATTTTATACAGATATTTTTATCTAATGACTTTGTCAAAAAATACATATGAACCACAAAGTGTTCACAATATTTAAATACATAAATTAGTTTCAAAAATTAAAAAGTTAGTGTATTGTACATTCAGTATTTTACACTTAAAATGATTATGAAATTAGAATAAATGAATAATTAAATACTGTGAAGCACCGTTTATACGTTTCTCTTTTATATGTTTTAAACACTTATACGTTTTTTGAATTGGTCCGTGCAGAGTCTAATGCACACAAACCTCTTCCTATTATATGTTTTTTTCATACAGTCCCTTCAAAAACAAATAAACGGTGCTTCACTGTACATGAATAAAGGTTTTGAATAAGAAAAACTTAAAAGATAAGAAAAGCCTTTGAACAATGCTAAAGATTCATTCCTTCAATTACAACAACTCGAAAGAATCATTCTTTCACCCTCTGTATAACTGAGGGAATGACAAATTCGTAAAATTTGATCTAAGTAGATAGAATATTTGTTTGTGTACATGATTAGTCTCAGAAATCAATCAGGTCTCAGTCTAGGACAAGAAAGTGACTTATGATTATTCTGTTTTGATGCATTATTTTATTTCATTTAGCTTTTAAAAATGAAGTGAGGGTATGGCAAATGTATCAGAACAACAGAATGTGTGTCACAGATCTTTGAGGAGGTCTGCAGTCTATTTCGGAATTGGCAAGATTCTTTTGTTCTTTTCTTCCTGAATGCATTTCTCAAATTTAAAGCAGGAAAATATCATAAAATACACCGCCAGCTCAGTTATTCCATCCGAGGACTGCAGTTTTAAGCTTTTTAGCACTCATCAGCCCGGAATAGGAAGTAACTGAGCTGGAGAAAAAAAGCATCTTAACACTAGAAAGACGGAAGCGGTCATTTTGACCACAAATGATTTTCAAATGCTCATATTTGCTGCGTTTAATTTTCAAACTCTTTTTCCTTCATTGACCTTTCCTAACTATTTATTAAGAACTTACAACAGTAATTTTTTCCCTTTAGGATTATTATTATAGTCGCTATAAATGTTTATACCTAGAAAGACTGACTACGGTCATTTTGACCGCTAAATGAACCTTTCTTTATGCATCCGTTTTCTTTTTTTTTCTCTTATCAGTTGTGTATACTATGGACTATTGTTAGTTGTCACAGTGAGTAATGTTCTTTTTGAATGAGTAGTACCTGCTGGGTCAGGTTTAATTCTTTGAACTGTTAGGAAAATGCGAAATACCTGCTGGTTTCATGGTTTCAGTTTTCTGCTATCTACACACTGCACAGGGGGCAAAGTTGAGAAAGGTAAGTTTGAAAAGCATGTGACTGGACACGTGAAATTACTTTGGGTCCAAAAAGAAGTAAATATAAACAGGTGAATTCCAAAAATGTTTGCTGGAATTGTTTTGTGCACCAAAACGTGTGCTTTGCTTGAAGCATCGACGTTTATTTTCTTCGGTGATAATGAAGTGCTCAGTCACATAATTATCTTCATGATGTCAAGAAGAACCGTTGACAAGCAAAACTTATAGGAACATTAACTCCTGAAACTGTTGCAGATTTATATCTAAAACAGATTATGGTTCGAATGAACAATCTGACTTATCTGAAGAGAAATATATTCCTTGCGATGAGAATAGTTTGCTTTCATGAGGTTATTGCGAATATTTTTTGGAGCCTAGATTTGCAGAAAAGGATTGTTCTTCTGAGTTAGAATCAGAAGGAACCTCGCTAATAAAAACTGATGCTCAAAATATAAAAAGTAGTGAAAGAAAAAGGGAAAGGGTCCGACGCCGAAGAAAAAGGGGGAAATTTCAAAAACAGAACTCCTATTTCTCCAATTTCCTCCACTGATCAATTTTGCTGCACATAAATAAGTATCTAACTAAGAAAAAATGTTAAAATAGTGTGAAATTAAATTATGCGGAAATAAAACTACAAGCATTTGTTCTAATTGCCAAAAAAAAAACTGTTAATGGCTAATATACAGGTGACTCGATAACATATTAAGTATTGCGAAATACTGTAAAAGATAGTAATGCACG
The DNA here is from genome assembly GCF_026930045.1 of Uloborus diversus. Classification (NCBI taxonomy): domain Eukaryota; kingdom Metazoa; phylum Arthropoda; class Arachnida; order Araneae; family Uloboridae; genus Uloborus; species Uloborus diversus. Next base: position 4,849,821 of record NC_072738.1, on the reverse strand, counting down.
GTATCTTGCAATATTAAGATATTTTTAAACCAACACATGCATGGTTGATTATAGTACTTGTTAGTTATTACATGCTAAGAAAATTTCCTCTTTTTTGTACAAATTTGCTCTTTCTCAATGCCAATTGTGTAAAGCATGTGTATTTCACTTGATCGAACATAAAATAAAAAAAAAGCTATTTGAGACTCATTTGCAGACTATATTACGATTAAATTGTTAAATTAAACTCTGATATGATGATACAACTTTTTTCTATGGTTAAAAATCCCGAAAGGAGGAAATTTCCAATCTTTTAAGTACGGCGGTCAAAGTGACCGCTGCTCGTCTTTCTAGGTATACGTAAAACGCCGTCTTTCTAGTGTTAAGGGAGCCAAGAGAGCCAAACAAACCAAAAAGGGCGCCTAAATCAATGTAGGAGTCCTCAATGGCTAAGACACCAAAAGCACTGGCTCTTGCAGGTACCTGAGCCTCGGTTTTCTATTTTATTTAGAAGCGTTTAACTTATTTATTTTGTAGCATTTTATTTATAACTAGTGGTACCCGCACGGCTTTGTCTGTAATAGAAAAATTAAAAGGTCTTCTGGTTCGCCTGTATATTTACAAATAATGTATGGTGAATTTTCTCGCCAATTAGCTTCAACCAATGTTACAGTTCTACGTTATGATAAATTCGTATCTCGCCAATTGGCTAGTGCGTATGTTACGGTTCCACGTTATGATAATTTCGTAATTTACTCGTTCATTTTATGATAATTTTGTTCTTAAATTAGAATAGAAAAAGAACCACATCAAATTTTCGGAAAACCGCACTTAGGTGCACACCCACATGCTACAAACTAACTTTGTGCCAACTTTCATGAAAATCGGCCGAACGGTCTAGGCGCTATGCGCGTCCACAGAGATCCAGACATTCTCCGGACATCCAGACAGAGAGACTTTCAGCTTTATTATTAGGTAAGATTTTCAATTTAGTATTTTACTTTCAAGCATTCCTTTTTCCTGATTCAGTGTTATGAACCAATCATCTGAATTATTTTTCAGACTAATGAGTGTTATGGCCAGGTAAGGATCTATAAATTTCGGGCCCCCCTGCAAAAGCTGAGCAAAACTCCCTAACTGTCTACTTGATTGTTATGTCACTAAGGGCCATGGGTTTCTTTTGTGGTGTGCCCCCCCCCCCCAATTTATTGCGGATTCTGTGGGTATGTTGCAGATCCAGGCCTGGTTATGACTAATATAAGGTTGGTCTACCTGAAAGACTATTTGTGGGTTTTTTAATCTCTGTTGCAGACTCTGCTACTAGGGAAATGCGTAAGAAACGAAGATGATTTAAAATTGATTCCAGAGACAAGTTGTGAGCAGATTGAACACGAAAATATGCTGCAATGTTCTTGTGCATCAGAAGCTATAAACTACAAAACCTTATCCAGTGAAGACAATTGAGAGATAAGCTCTGTTCGGAAAAGGTATTCAAGTCCCTAAAAATAGGTAATAAGTTAAAGCTGAACCTCAAAAAATAGGCAGATCACCTTGAAGCAAAAACATCATTTGTATCATTTGCAATAGGTTATCTATTATTATTTTGGAATGGATAGGATTAGCAAGACCATGCCTCTTACTATTCGGTGCTCTCGGCAGATTCTACCAATGACAAATGTTTTGCTTCAAGGTCATCCACCTTCTTTTTGTGGTCAAGCTTTATAAAATATTTGTAATCTATAACGAGGACAATAAATTGACTTTCTGTGAGCATGACTAATTTAAAATAATTAGGCAGTTACAGTAACAAACATTTACATTCAAAAATGTAATACACACTAAAACATATTTGCTGATTAAGCCGTTACAAGATATTAAAATTTTTTAAAATGGACTCCTTCCAATCTGATACATCACTTACTGCAAGATTACACCATTACACGAGCCATGGTGGCCTCTTCTGGAATGACCTTCAGGGCCTTGATGCAAGTCTTTTGACTCAGTCAGGTGTCTCAGAATTATCAAAATGAGATACTTTCATGATGGTTAGCAAGTAAAGTAGCAGACAAAAGGAAGTTGAATACAGTAGTGTCAAAACTGTAGGACAGCAGAGGAATAGTTGAGACCTTTGAATGTCGGTCAAGAGACTGGAGATTAAGGATGGATACAAGGGAGGGGCGATGGGGGCGATCGCCCCCTCCTTGAGCCGAGATGAAGGAACTCTCCTTCGGCATATTTCTGATACCGGAGTTCCAAAAATTTAATTTTAGACGGTCTTCAACAATTTTACGAAACAAAGGGCTCTCCTTCGGAATTTTTTCAAAACTGAGGCTTGAAAACGCAATTAAGCTTTAGAGATAAGGATCCGTTTGGAACTTTCTACAGGAAGTTTTTTGAAGTTCCAAAAACAATTTTAGACAATATTAGATATAGCTCTCCCCCGGAAAGTTTCTTAAATGTAATCCGAGAAAGCCAATTATAGGACATTTTTGGTGAGCTTAGGAGGCGAATGTTTGGGAACATAAATATCTGAAATCAATCGCCCCTCCTTGAATGCTCTCTGGATACGTCCTTGCTGGAGATCAGATTTGCACTTTTCACACACATGTGATAATTCATCTATTCACCACAATCCCTTGAACAGTACTTTTTGGATTTTTTTATTTCTGTGCCATTCAAGGAACAGGCAACAGGCACCATGAGGTCATGATTTTGGTCACATTTTCATCTGTGGAGGTAGTTGATGGCTTTGAAGAGCGGGATTCATTGCAGATTTGTTTACTGCGTTCAAAACTCGTTTGCGTCTTTAAAAATCCCTCCCAACAGAAGGAAAGATTTGCCCTTCCAGTCTGCTCAGGTGACATCCAAAGGATATTTAAAAGTTATAAAAAATATAAATATTTCCAATTAGGAAAATGTCCTCAAGTCTATCAATTTTCAATGAAAATAGAGCATATTGTTGCAGGGGGGGGGGGGCATTTAAATATGTGTTACAGACAAATTTTATACATAAAATGCATTCAACATTCAATTTAGACTTATCCTTTAGTTTAAAAGTTTGTTACACAACAAAAATAAAAAGGAGTCTTTTCTGAAAATTGTATTAAACTCGGTTTTTGTATAAAACATTAAAAGTTTTTTATATTTTTTTGCAGCAGAGAAGGAGAGGGGAGGGAGACCACAAATTACTAGAGTAAACTCCGGATTATCCACAGAATAGGGTGGAACGGTAACTGCAGATAATCTGAATAATAGGTAAAAAACAATACTAGTGCATACAATAGCTTAAAAATGTGAATAACACTCACACATACATTTAAATTATAGCTAAGAATGATTAGGGGAGAGTGGGGCATGTTGAAACATATGAGTTGGTAGCCATTTTGGAAAAAGCAGAGAATTCTGGTAATATTTATCTGGTGCCTCTTAAGCACAGCTGGGATCCATATTAGTTTCAGAACTCTAGGTCTTCAAGTTTTTCTGGCAGATAGATATTTGGATTCTGAAGCATGGCAAGTAAATTTTTCATATTCAGTAAAATATTAATTTACTTACACTGTTTCAACATGTCCCTTGTTATCTCTGCTTGCACAGGAGTGTATAAATATTAGTTTTTAATCTCTTTATTGAAATAGTTATATTATTGTAAATACAAGTTATACAGAGGTGGGCACCCCTGCGTAACCGACACAACAGTCAAAAATCAAATTATTGAAAGAGTACAAATACAAAAGTGACGACCAGCAACAGGCTCTGGGCCCAGCTAGATTGGTCCTAGTCAATTTACAATCCCCAGTGAAGATCAATGGCCCTCTTAAAACTATCTCTAAATTAATTTCTAATTAATCTAAAAAACCCTTGCTCATTACCACCTCTTCCGGTAAGCTGTTCCAAGGTTCCACTACCCTGCTAAAATAATTTTTCCTAATATCCATGCTAACCTGAGATTTAAATAGCTTAAAACAATGACCCCTTGTCCTGTTTTCAGTGCTAAACTTCAGCCCCGTAACATCTTTCATTTTAATAAATTTAAACAACTTCCCCTCGGTCTCTTCTTTGCTCAAGACTACATTTTTAGTCTTCTAAGCCTGGAATCATAGTCTGAATGAGGAAGTCCATTTATTAGCCTTGTAGCCAGCCTTTGAACCCTTTCCAATACATTAATATCTTTCTTAAGATAAGGAGACCAAAAGAATCTTTAGAACAAAGAGAACAATAGAAGAAATAAAAGCCTTTCACTCCATTGCTGCATCCCAGAGAAAGCTTAACCTCTCAAACCCAGTTTGTTTAAATAAAAGTAAAAAACAGAAGAGCAAGGATGTATCCTCCGAAAGTGACACGGATGAAGAAATTGAGTGCGATTTCACTACAGAAGACGATGATTCTGTTGAATTTGATTCACCAATTTGTGAGGATAAGAAACCGCAAATTAATGAATTTGTCGTGGTGAAGTTTGCCACTAAAAAGAAAATTTTACACTTTGTTGGCATTGTAGAAGGAGTTAAGATGATGAAGTTGAAATTAATTTTCTGAAAAAGAGCAATGTGAAAAAGGTTTTGTATTCCCTGATAAGGAGGATCGTGGATCATACTCCTATGAAGATACAGTCGGACCTTAATACATCGAAGTTGCAAATTGCAGGAAAAAAATTCGATGCATAGAAATTTCGATACATGGAAACAATCTTATTTTATCATAAAAATCTCTTAAAACATTAAAATTAAAGCTAATTTTCGTGCATGAAACCCAATTTCTAATTTATATGAGCATCGGATTAAACGAAAGTTAATAACTGAAAAATTAACAGAAATTACATTTTTGTAATTCATACATCTTCATTCTCCGGCAGTTCAACTTGATTTGCAGCATGAGGGGATTTTCGTTTTGACAATGTAATCGAGAGAAAAGTAAAAAAAAAATCAATCTACTTAACTTGAATGATTTTTAGTGAAGCTTAAAAGACTAGGAATGATAATCAACAGACAAAAAGGATAACTTGAAACTGATTTTACAGTGTTACAGGTTTCAACTAAGATTTGAAATATACTTGATGGAATTTAAGAACTCCAGAATGGAACAACGACCTATCTACACACCCCTCAAACTCAGATTTCTTATGAGTTTCTTAGCAACCTTTAGTAAACATAATTTTCTCCCCTAACCTTCATTTTTCACGAGACAAACGGTCTAAAGTGAAAAAAAAAAAAAAAAAAATACGAATGTCTCGAAATTTTTTTCGATATATAGAGATGTTTTCGATATATAGAAACAATTTTTCTATGTAATGAACATTGAAATTTGTTGGGATTTCGATATATAGAAAATTTTGATATGTGGAAGTTCGATATATGGAGGCTCGACTGTATTTGTCTTATACTTCCACCCCCTGACCCAGTTGTACTGACAGGTGTGCTAGAAAATTGGTATCCATACTCATACAATATGTCAACTTATAAAGGCCTGTAAAAATTCACATTGTAGGGCCTATCAGCCTAGTATATTCAGTATTATCTGTAACTTCAAATCTGGATAAGTAAATATTCTATAATTAATTTTGTAATTCATTCAACTATGTTCCAACTTTCCCACACTATATACAATAGACTAACAGTTCCAACATGCTCCATGGTGGGGCATGCTAGAACAGTTTGTCTATGGTTATATTATCACTCAGAATTTTCAGCCACGTGAACTTTTTAAAAATTATTTCATTTTAAATTGTAGCCAATACTTGTAGCTATAATATAACCCTTAGTGGTTTAACCAATATCTTTTATGGAACAGAAGGTAAAAAATGTTCCAACATGCCCCACTCTCCCCTACATTGAATGTGCCAGGAATGCCACTGCTTTTTTGCAAATACTTTATGAATGAAGTGTTAGTGGTTCCAGTAATCCGTTTAAATTTATTTCCAAAATCAATTGGAAATAATTATTTGAAATAATACAGCCATTGTATCATACAAGTTACTTCAGAAGTTTATGCCCTACTCGCAGGTTCTTTATTTCTGGCCGACTTGGTACATAGCATAGTATGTACCAAGGTATTGTAGCATATTGTAGCACTGAGCAAAATGTCACTAAACTAGATTTGATATGAAATGCCATGATCCTCGTGAAAGAAGCACAAAAACCAGAATGTAAGAAAATTGGCTTTTATAAAAGAAATAAAGTTAAAAAAAAACAGCACTATTTTGAATTCCAGCACATATGTGGCAGTGAGAAGCAAAGGGATGTAAGCAGACTTTTTAATGTTTTGAGAAAAAATCATTTGAAATTCAGATCTTGATAGAGTTTTTTTTTCTAAATACTGTTTTACACAGCAGCACCTGTAAATACTTTTTTCCACATCACCCCGCCACTTAGGTTTTACCATTCGGGGGGGGGGGGAGGGGGGTCTGCGTAGCTGCCCCCCCCCCCCCACATGACTGGGATCTGTGGTCAGACACCTGTGGATACTTTTCTTCACATCACCCCACTTTTTAGCAATGCACCTTAGATTTTACAGACCAGGGGGGGGGGGTACCTGAAGCGGGCACACGGATGGGATCTGCGGTCGGAAGTTGTTAAGTCGCCATGTACGGTATGATACTTATTGCGTCGGGGAAGGTCCCTCTGCTGGACGTCAGTCCAGCTGGGACACTAGCACAGCCAGAAATACCTTCTAGAAGGGGTTTTTTGATCAAAAATTCCTTCTGGAGGGAATTTTTTGATCAAAAAACCTTCTGAAGGTTTTTATTTGATCAAAACAGGCCTTTCTTATGCATAAACTGCTGTAATAGAATTTGCATTTACGTTAAAATCATTGCCTTCGGGGAAGGGGAGGGTGTTTTCACCCCCAAAACCTCCCTCTTGCTGCGCCACTGAGCTGGAAGTTTACCACTTAATGTGCGAATCTTGCCCACCATGAGATGTGGTATTGCTCCCGGCACCTCGTTGGCGTGTCATGATTCCCTGACACCTGTGGACACTGGTTCGACTCTTGCTGCGAAACAGAGGAGAGGTTCTCCTGCCATTTGTACAGGTTAACTCGAAATGTTTAATTCTGGCACTTTAGCCCTTTGCTTCTAACTGCCTAAATATGAAAAAAATGTTGCAGGTTATCGGTGCACTTTTCCCAGATTTTAAGCAAGAACTATTCCATCAGGATTCTTGAATTTCCGAGGTACAAACAGAAAAAAAAAAAAAAAATTGACAGGGTTCTCAAAGTCAAAAATTACCGATTTCTTTCTTATTCATTTCGAATGCACAAAATATTATTCAATATATATAACCAAGCAGTTTGTATCACATAGTATTTATTCAATTATATCATTTGCTTTGAAATAATTATTAGCTTTGATATCATAATAGCTTTAAAAGAACGAAAAGAGGAGGGGGAGCACAGTATAGCTATCGTTACCTTCACTTTAATCATAAATTCATTTCGCAAGGTTTCTATTCCCCCTAGACTATTTAATGCCTCCTTAACAAGCAGGTATTAAATAATACATCAATTTCTTCATGATTGTACATAAGAGCTAGGCCATTTCATGGTTTTTCCGAAATTGCTATACAGAAGTTCATGATAAGTTATAAGCCTTAAGAAACATTTTACGTAAATGGCTATTTAAAACCCTCGCTAAACACATGTAGGTTGAAATCATAATAATTGTCAGTAAGGTCACTTTGTTAAATTGATATCTCAATGAGATTTGGGAAGGAGCCACAGAAAATACGACACGGTCGCCATCTTCTCACAAGGTTTCCCTAAAAAGGATTGGTGCAGCATCATTGGAACAGCTGAGTGACCATGATTCCCTTTTGAGTTTTACTAAGACAATTTCAGCACTCTTATACCAGCATGGGATGTTCATCACAAAATATTACTTATGTTTAAAAATTAGCAACTAATTTGTGAAACCTATCCCCCTCCCCCTTTGGTAAAGTTTAAGTGTTTTTTTTTTTTTTTTTTTGAGCAATCACGATTGCTTATTGTTCTCACTTGACTGTTTTTGGCCTTCCGATGATTTTATTTTCCACCAGCACCCTCCGCAGCATCACCGTTGACCTGCTCCTAACGATGCTGCACCTCTAGCGAAAGCGAAAACCGTCTCCAGGTTTCGTCAATATCCTACACTTACACGCATACATACACGCACCAACACACATATACATATATACACCTACACACATACATACACCTACACACATACACACTCATGCCTGCACACAGACACAAACACATATCAAGGGCGGATACAAGGGAGGGGCGATGGGGGCGATCGCCCCCTCCTTGAGCCAAGAAACTAGTACTTTCTTCAAGTATATTTTCAATATTAAAGTTCCAAAAACGCAATTTTACATAATCTTCGATGGTGATAGAAGAAAGGGAGTTGCTATTCTTTGGAATTTTTCCGGAATCGAAGTTTTGAAAACGCAATCGTAGCCCATCTCTTATTACTCTGGGGATAGGGACTTGAACTTTCAATAGGATTTTTTTTGAAATTGAAGTTTTAAAATCTCATTTTTAGACGATTTTAGATGATAACTAGGTATAGGTTCAAAGGCTCACACTGAATATGTTTTAAAAGAAACACAACTATAGGATACCTTTTTTTACATAAGGGTAAGCGATGGGGTTCAGTAATACACTCCTTTGAAAGTTTTAAGAGATTGAAGTTCCAAAGAGTGAGCAGTAAAAAACAATCGCCCCCTCCTTGAACGTTTTCTGGATCCGCCCTTGCACATATGCCTACACACGTACACACATACCCCCCACACACCTACACACATACGCACAACTACCCACACACTCATGCCTGCACACAGACACAAACACACATGCCTACACATATACACATACCCCTACACACAAACACACATACCCCCCACACACAAACACACACGCTTACATACACACACACTCGTGATTGCAAAAAATATAATTTGAATTAAAAATGACAAAATTCAAATTAATTATTATTGAGCAATCACGATTGCTTATTGCTCTCATTTGACTGTCCTTGACGTTACGATTCCTTTTTCAGCTCGGACCAGGGCTGCAGCACCACCGTCCACCGGCGGCGGCGCGGCTGGTCCTGACCACTGTTCCCCGAAATCCACTTTTGCTGGGCGGTGGTGTCCATGTCCTACACACGCATGCTCATACACAGTCGCCTACGCGCGCACGCCTTTACACACATACACACGCCTACGTGCACACACGTAAGCCTACACACACAACTATACCACAACTATACACACGTAACCACCCAGGAAGAGGGACATGCTTGGGGGGGGGAGCCGTTTCTAGAAACAATAACTCTAATCAGTAGGGTCTTGTCGTAACTCGTGATTGCGAAAAACATAATTTGAATTCAAAGTTTCGGAATTCAAATTAGTATTTTTTATTTATTTTTTTTTTTTGATTTCAATAAAATTCTAATCACTTAAAACTGCTACAATATCCTTTGCAAAGTTCTCTGAAAACCCATGGTAAATGACCACCAATGCATGCATGAAACAATGACCCCAGGTCCCATTTACCCAGGGCCGTCCGAAGAGCTGTCGCCCCCAGAGCGAAATGTTTCCTGGCGCCCCTCCCCCCTCCACCTATACATACAGAAAAATCGAGTTAATTATAACATCAAAGCATCGTAGGCATGAACATGTCATACTTGCATTTTTTAAATATTAATAAATAATACAGTCAAAGGGCTATGGATCATACAAATTAAAACACAAGCAATGAATATTTTTGTAATATTTATTAATTAATGCCCCAAAAACTTTTCCAAAAATTGAAATGTTAAAAATTCAAATTTTTACGCTGCAAAATTATAACCCACAAAATACAAAAAAAAAATAAATAAAAACAATTAAAACTCAATTAAGTACTCGTATTGGTGGGAACTATACAAAGGAGAAGTGCTTTATGTTTTATTCTAAACAGGTATAGTCTCAGAATTTATCTCCTTCAATGATATAAAGGAAGCAAATGTTTTGGAGCCCTGGGAGAGAGGAATAATTTTGCAATGATTCTCTATTTTGAATATCTATGATTGTATATCTATGATACAAGAAATGAGGGACGGCCCAATTTTGTGGGGCCCCGGAGCGATTGCCCCCATTGGCCCCCCTCTTTGCACAGCCCTGCATTTACTATAAAGCTATCTGAAATTAGTTTTTTTTTTCTTTTCACCCACTGAAATAAGATCCCGGGCAAACAAAAGCTACACTAATACATTTCAAAGCTGCCTCAAAGTCTATTCAGGAGTACTGTTTTTTAGCAACTTTTTAACATGTTACTGTTCACTAACTCATTGCTTTGTTATTTTTAAACCTAACTACAGTAACAAACAATATAAATTGTGCTGTGGACCCTTGCTGGTGAGATAAATTTACTATATCTATCAGTTCACTATTCTGACTGAGTTTCTAATAAAAACAAAACTGCAGTCTCTAGATGTGATATCATTGGATTTTCTCTGTAAATATTATACTTAAATAATCTCTCATTTTATTCGTTCATATTTATCCTTCATAATTGTCAAAACTACTTTACATGTGCTTGTAAATATTGTACAGTAGATGACCGTTATAACGCCGACCTATGTACCACGCAATTCTCTATAAACCGCACAACTTTTCAGAAGCAAACAATAGGTTTTAAGGTTAAAAAACTCCCTCTGTTTTGTCTTGCAAACATAAAAATTGTTAGGAAAATGAAATTTTGAAACAGTTTTTCAGCTTTCCATCTTAATTCAAAGTTTTAAAATGAAACTTACTGTTCACAGTAAAAAGAAAATACCAGCAGATGGCTCTTGAAAATGTAGCTGTTATGCAAACGATGAAGCTAGCAGAAGTGCAGGATTTTGATTGTGAAACATATTTATTTGTGAATAACTAATTGTAATATTGGTGCTTTAATACTCATTGCAGATAAAACTCCTTCTGAAGTGCTAATATATAGATATATTCTGAATATTAGTTTCAAAATTTGTGAAATGATCTATATAACGCAAAATCTTGTATAACGCAAAAGCTCTGGTCCCAAGGTGTGCGTTATAACGGTCTTCTACTGTACATACACAAGTGGCCCTGAAAAGATTCCCTTTTTTGATATATTTTCCTCCTCCTCCCCTCATACCTACAATGATCTGTTCCAACAATGACTCAATCCCCTCACACCCGGCAAAAGAGCTCACGCTCTCCACCGAAGTTAAATCATGATCCGTATCCGTAGATGTGATAACTGGTCTGTCCGGTATATAGCATGTAAATGTAAATGGACTTTTTTGAAGAAGGAATTTTAAACACTTTGCAGGGACTGATTAATGGCGGGGCATTCGGGGGCCTGGGCCTGGAGCACCAAATTTCTGTCATCATTTTTTTTCTTCTTCATTAACTCTATTATCAAGAGTATGAAATTTGACCGCAAAACTTGATTATGAGGACATCATAGATGAGTTTACTACAAGAAAACAAAGAAGAAAATATATAAAGAGAATCATTGATGTGCAGAAAGCACATTATGATTTACCTTTACCATTTGTATCATAGTTTTTTCCATCTGCGACAGCAAAAAATTTTCTAACATAAAACCATAAATTCATTTTAGATTTATATTAAATGATTTCTTTGCAAAACATCTTAATAATAACTTTTTTTGTATGAAATCGATATTTTAAAGTTTTCTTCCTATCAAAGTAATATCTAACACTTACCTTCATATATATATTTTTTTTGGTGCGTGTCCGGGGGGGGGGGGGGGGCACCATATTTGTTAGTGCCCCGGAGCACCCAGGTGTGTAAATCGGTCCCTCACACTTCATACAAATTATGAAGTTAATAAACCTTTCAAAAGCAACATTTTGTACAGGATTGGCCTATTAAAACCTAGGGAAATACTAATAGCCCCTGTTCATATGCTGGCAAGAAATAACTTATTCTTACTAACAAACCTACCTATATATTTTACTTTATTATTATGTATTAATTTGTATAAATACAGAGTGCATCAGTACAGCGTTTATAGACTTTCAGGGCAGGTAGATTGCACCAAGACAAAGGGAAAACACATAGCAATGCATGGTCAGAAACGCTTTCAGGGGCCAATCCAGGATTTTTTACTCGCTACATATTTTTGTGAAAGTATTGTATCATTCTATTTTTGGGAAAGTTTTTTTTTTTTTTTTTTATCATCAGCACTGTTTTTGTGAAATTTTAGAAAGAGGTATCCTCATTTTTGTAAAAGAGAAGTAGAATAAGTGAAATTTTAGTTCCAAAAGTGTAAATGTCATCTAGTATTATTTTTAACAGGTTTTTTTTTTGGGGGGGGGGGGAACTAAAAACCTAAGAAGTACAAAAAATACCATCGTAATTTCAGCTTAATGGGCTATGTACTGTGTACAATATAGGAAATTATGAGAAAAATAGTTTCTCGAAACAGATGTTGAAAGATTGCGATAATATTGCATAAATACACTTTGGCGAGAAACAGCTAAAAATTTGTTAAAATACTGCAAAGAGGTTTCTATTTAAGCAATTGTTCATATAAACCAGCTTAGAATTCTATTTTATGAGTAAATTTTGTTTTAAACAGAGAATCAAATTTTATATTTTAAAATGCAAATTTTTGAAATTTTTGAAGTTTTTATGAAGTTACTGATTTTATTTCTTGATTTTTGTGAAAGTACCGATTTCAAAACAAGATTTTTGTGAAGGTACCGAAAAACGGTAGCAAAATCAGCCTCTATTGGCCCTGGCTTTCCTGGAGCGATAGTGTCGACAGATAGCACAAGAAAGACAGAACACAAATAAGAGGAGAAAACATGTTTATTGTTTTTAATGCAGCAAAAATATTGGTAAGTTTTTGTCTGGTGTACACGATAGATGTTGCTTTGTAAACCGAAGCATTTAGATGATAGTGCATGGCCACGCAATTTTTGTTAAACCGGGAAGCCCCCCCCCCCCCCCATTTTCACTCACGTTCCATCTTCAATGTGCTGGAGATGTGAGGCATGCATCACGGCCCGGGGTCATAATTTCGAGCACCTACTTTGGTGACCATTGTTGGCTCCTTAATGCTCCTTTTTCTCAGTTTTTTGCTGTACTAAGGAAAATAAATATTTTCTTCTCTTACTCGTGTCTTGTCTTTTTGGTAATTTGTGTCATCACTACCGCACAAGGAAAGCGCTTCCGACCATGCATTGCTATGTGCTTTCCCATCGTCCAGGTGCAATCTACCAGCCCTGAAAGTCTAAACGCTGTTCTGATACAGCCTGTATGTTATTACATGCTAGCTACGTCTCCTGGCTCTGCACGGTCCACCTCGAAAATAAAAGTTATGTCAAGTGACGCATGTTCAATAATCAGGCTTAAACAAAAAAAAAAAAAAACAAAAAAATCAGTAAAATTTGGAGGCAGGTTTCGAAAAAATAACTAAAAAGTAAACATTTTAAATCCCTTGATTACAGGAGAAGCCTTTGAAACAAAACCCAGAATTTTTTTTCTCATATTCGAGACAAAAAAACGGCAACACATCTTTTGTCTCAATGATTTTCTTCACACTATAAATTTTAATACAAGCATTGTTGGGAAAAGTTGAGATAAAGCATTGAATAATAATTTGAATGCAGGAAAGCCTTCGAAAAATAGGGATTTTATGTTGAAATCTAAGTGTCATAATTAATAGTTTTTAATTGATATCACTGCTAATTATTATCAGAGGATTATGTTAAATAGCTAAACATAAAGACAGGAAGATAACAAATCCATCGATATCTAGTTCGGTGGTCAGTTCCTGTCATTTGGGAGAAGAAACTTTGACATAGATGACTACATAGATGCATGGTATATACATAGATACATATGCTCAGTTTTTAATTATATAAGATGTTTACTTTCATGCATTACAGATAAATGAAAAAATTCAATATCTATCAACCCAAGATAGAATTTTGCACAAAATCAGCAGTTTTCGTTAAATTAGATGAAAATCTAAAATTCTGGAAAACTACGATAATTTGGCGGAAAACTCGCCAAAAATGTTGAATTCAATAAGTTATCTGCAGGAAGTTTTAGATTTACTTCAAACTTAAAGAAATCTGCAAAGTTTGTGCAAATTTTATTTTGAGCTAGAAGATATTTGTACAAAATCGGCAGTTTCTACAGAAATTTCATTTTTTAATTTGAAAAGATCAATCAGGGTAATATTTTTTTCAAAAAATGCATTTCACAGATAAAACAACAGGGTCGTTCCACGTCCAATCAACCACAAAAATGGGATTTTAACACCCACCGTCTCGGAATTTGATCAAACTTGGTATACTTCATCCCTTTATGGTTACAAGCAACCCCCTAATTTTTTTTCTTTCAGTATCAATGCGTTTTGATTTTACAGCCTTTTGAAATTTGGCGATTTTACATTTTTTGTCATTTTCGAGACACTCAAACTGAGATGTTGTTGTTTACGAAAAAAATTATTTCTTGGTAACTAATGCTATAATCTTTTTGAAAATTTTTACACAAAATAGAAAGACTTTGAACATGTTGATAAAAAATATTTCAAGAATCTTAGTTTGCACAAATTTTTTTTAAAAAATTAGAAAATTGAAAATTTTGAATTTTTTTTTCAAAAAAAGATGTCGGCAAAAAAATGAATTTCAACAAAAGGGTCAGTTTTAAAAATTATGATTTTTTAAAAAAATGTTCATGAATATGTACTCTAACTTATCCTTACAGAAAAGAAATTAAAAACAGAAGTATAATTCACCATGTCTATTTGAAAATTCCAGATTGAGTGGGTGGGAGTAAAGGCTATAACAACAGCCTGACTAGCAAATGATTTTACGTCAAGGGCACCCATAAGCAAAATTTTAAGGGGGGGGGATCAGATATTTTCCCCATGTGTGATTTAGCTATAAATTTTCCCCATAGAAACCGATTTCAATACAGATTAGAGTTGTTAAAATTCGACATTTTTAATAACTTATTCATTAATTGCTGGAGAAGAAATGTTTTTACATTTTTGCAAAGAAAAAAGTACTTAAAGCAAGGAAGTTCTAATTTCAAAGGGTGGGCTTGAGCTCCCACCTGCCCCCCCCCCTCATATGGGTGCCTTTGTTTTAGGTTGCAGAATATTGTCAAGTATTCTGCCTTGGGGGTCTACTATATACAGGGAGGTAGAAGGGAGGAGATAAATCTTACCTATAGAAGTGGCAATGATTGTTCACTCTTTTAGAGGGCGCCGTCGGCGAACCGCTCCCGTCAATTGCAGCAGATCAATGTAAAAGATGCTAAGTTTCTCATATTTTTAGAGGCAGCTATTAAAGCAAAAAAAGAAAAATACTACTGGAAATTGGTTGTAATAAAGGGCTAATATAGTGGACGATGTACGGCTTTCGTCCACAGGAAGTTTGCACAGTATTTTGATGGAAAAATTAATCTTATTTTTCATCACCAACTTGCCGAATTTGTCTGCTATTAATATTGCGCTGTGTTGGAAATGTTTGGAATGTTTCTATTCCTGTAAATAATTGACTAAATGAGAATATAGAAGAATTAATTACGTAAATACTTTTTTAATTAGTTGTAAATTTTGTGACATGTTTCGAGAACTAATTAAAGTGAAATAACTTTTACTTTCACGACCTTTAACAGATAAAAATAAATGTTAATGTTCTATTTACTTAACTTCAAGCTGATATTGGTTATAATAATTTTATTCATGTATTTACTCACTGCTTAAACAGAATTGTTGTCATTATTTTTTTTATTATTGCATTTATTTCGACAACCAAATGGAAAAAAAAATTGAGAAACCTTATTCATTAAAAAAATTATACCTTGGAACACTTTTTTGAGATATTTGTTGGATTTTCTGTTGAAATTAATCAAGTTTTCTAAAATTAAAATTTACTCTTTTTGTACATGTATTTTTTAAATGAAAAAGGTTTTCCGATTTTTTTCCGATTTGGTTGTAGAAAAAAATTCAATAATAATAAAAAGCAATGATAATAATTATGTCCAAGCAGTGAGTAAATACATGAATAAAATTTTTATAATCAATATCAGCTTGAAGTTAAGTAAATAGAACATTAACATTTATTTTTATCTGTTAAAGGTCGTGAAAGCAAAAAAATTATTTCGCTTTAATTAGTTCTCGAAACATGTCACGAAATTTACAACTAATTAAAAAAAATGTATTTACATAAATAATTGAACTACATTCTCATTTTGTCAATTATTTAGAGGAATAGAAAAATTCCAACTCGTAATAAATAAAACATCGCACAGCTCAATATTAATAGCAGACGAATTCGGCAAGTTGGTGATGAAAAATAAAATAAATTTTTCCATCAAAATACTGCGCTAACTTCCTGTGTACGAATGCCGTACATCGTCCACTATATTGTCCCCTTATTACAACCAATTTCCAGTAGTTTGCTTCTTTTTTTGCTTTAATAGCTGCCTCTAAAAAAAATGAGAAACTTAGCATCATTTGCATTGATCTGCTGCGATTGTCGGGAGCGGCTCGCCGACAGCGCGCTCTGGAAAAAGTGAACAATCGTTGCCACTTTTACACTACTAGCAAACCCGTAGGACATTTCTCTCCTTCTTCCTACTCCGTGACTGTATAAAAAATATGATGGATTTACTGGCAAAATGATGCCACAAGCAGTCTAACAATTATTGAAGCCCAATTTTTATTAAAAGCTTTTGGAAAGGCATCACATATAGATACCTATTTTTAATAGTATTGAGCAAAATAAAAACCAGGAGAATTCTCTCTAAAATTTAAAATCATGATTGCCGGCTATTATTTTTATTGAAAATGAGGCATCAAAAATGATGACTGGATGTAAATCAAGGACATTGAAATAAATTTTTTTGGGTGAAACGTGACTAACAACCCCCGAATTCAAGCCATGATCAGGAACTGAATAGCTTAAAAACAAGGAAATCAGCTCCTTTTGCCTTCTATGCAAAAATTGAACCCATCACCATTTTTCATTTTGTGTGATAAATTTAAACAATTGAATAATCCCCTCTGACTCTTCTTCGCTTAATTTTTCACTTAAAGCCTTTTAAATCAGGTATCATAATCAAAAGCTGAAAATTTTCTTACTATAGTACATTCTGCGAGAAGTAATAGTATAAGTCAGCAAAGTATCAGACACTGGGCAATACCGCCATCTGTTTACGAACAGAATCGACAATCCAACAAGTAGCCACAAATGTCAGCATAAAAAAGTTTTTCCTACCACTATCACTGCTCGCTGAATGTGCTATAGCTTAGTAGCCGTCCTCTGCACTCTTTCTAATAAAGAGATATCTTTTTTTTGAGAAAGAGAGACAAAAATTGGACCGCAAATGAGATCTTACCATACTTCTGTGATAACAAAGGCAGAACCTTCATAGAATTGTTTGAAACGGATCCACTGATAAATCTAAGCATTCTATTGACTTTGTTACTTTTTGCACAAACTTATATACAGTATACGGCAGGTTGGCGTGTTACGTTCATGAAGAAAACGAAGTTACACAAAAGTGACACATTTATTCAAACATTTTTGAACAATACAAGAAGGGGAAAAAAATGGTAAAGAAATTCCAAGGATTATCTACACGTGATTCGTAGAAGTGCAAGGCGCGAGTAACATGACGCAATGACAAGACGTAGCGCTTCACTTCACTTCAATAGCAAAAAGTTGAGTTGTCAATATTTGTTGCCGCAAGTATAAGCTCAATATAACAATTGTTAAGGGATTGGAAAAAGTTATCGTTAAATCATGCATTGTTATATTGAACCTAGACTGCAGTTATACTGCACTGTTGTCCACACTGGTAAACACCAAGTCCGAATTTATAAATTTTGGCCCCCTGCAACAAAATCTGTAGGATAGCAGAGGCCAGCAGTGTTTATTTTCAACATTAATAAGTCTTACTGCTATTTTTTTTCCATTTCTTGGGCTGTTTGGTCCTTAAGGATATCCCCCCCCTAAGCACTGCGGGGTCAGCCGGAATGCAGACCCCGCAGCACATCCCAATGGTGTGCCCAAACTTAGCCAGTGGGTATGGATACGCACACCTCTGAACAACTTTTTCTGCTTCTAATAATTTGCATGCTTATTGACACAACCAAAACAAAGCCCAGTCATTTCGGGGGGGGGGGGGGGTCTGAGGGTGTTTACTCAATTTAAATTTTCCCAAAAAACAACCAAAACCACGCCTATTTATGCTTCAATATATTTGTTTCTCAAAGCAAGGGGGTGCCAAATGCCCCTCTCCTGCCCCCCCCCTAAATTACTGGTGGGCCAAAATCTTATCTAAATCCATTTGAGGTTGCTTCACTCGTTTTCCATTTTCAACAATCCCCATTTACATTTCTTCCTTTGATATGCAATTTGAAGTTGACTTAAACGCTTAATATCAATTCATCATTAAGTCATATAAAAGTGCATAAAATTAAGTATTAAATACTTACCGTCGTTTGATAAATTTGACATCAGGACCAAAACGAACCTAAGTTGATTCATGAAGCCAAGGAACTCTAGATTTTCCAATGCAACGAAAACTTCTCAACGGAATTTCGAAATTTTATCACTTTTACAGATGTACTGGCAAAATAGCTACGGACGAGCAATGGAAATTTCAAACTATTGTTAATTTTTCTCATACGCTGTTTAAACGATAACATAGTACGCACACAATAAAATTTTTTATCTAAATCCATGGTCTTGATAAACACAATCCAGAGCACAAATATTCTTCTCAGGAGAATAATTTCGCTCCAAAACGACTTCTAAGGTGTTTTGCTTATTAGCAAATCCCAAACTGTGAAATCATTTAACCACGCCTTCTGGTGACGTCCTCATGGCGTACGAGAGTTCTTGTTCTTGTTAGCACTTGAGTCAGCGGGGCAGCGGTTCCCAACCTTTTTTGCCTTGCGAACCCCTTCCAAAATCTGTACAAGTTTAGCAAACCCCATGTGCACTATGCACTAATGACAAGCACACCCCTCCCCCCATACACACAGTATTTTTTTTTTTTTTTTTGAAGAACAAAAATAATAATCGCTATGTATAGAAGCACAAACATAGCTATTTTAGCTCATTAGCTATTTAGCTTATAAGCTAAACTAGGACCAGTCTAGCTTAAGGCCCCTATATATACGAGCCGACGCATCAGCTTAAGATCAGCCTTTTTGGATCGGAGCGCGTGTTTGAGTGGTTGTCTTTTCTGGCGAGTAATCGCGCTTAGTGATTGTTCACTGCGAGCGATTATTAGCGGCACGCATAGACTAATAATAAGAGTAGACCGAGCTTTCTCATTCTTGCTGATGAAGAAAATTGGTTCATAGATGTATCATGTGACTAGTGGAAGGGATTGGCGAAGACTTTGGCAGCATGGTTGCTAGATGGCAGCATTATCTACAGTTTGGCACTCGACATGTATTTTACGACAATGTGTTTTCATTAAAAAAAACTTCCAGGTGCAGAGATTGAACTGTTTTTCTTTTAGTTATGCATTATTTTGACATTAGTAATAGTTTTTGATCAGTTTTCGGTAACTTTTATTTCATTTGGAGCTGTCAGCGTTGGCGTGAACGAAATGGCGTAAACGTTTTGCGTTAACGCAAAAATGTACTAATCGGTATCTTAAATTGAAACTGTAGGTAAAAATCTTACCGTTTGCTGATTCTTCTTGGTCGCTTGCATCTTTTATTGCTTAGAGAGTTATTGAAATTGACTAAAGAAAATGCACAATACTATCTAAACGAAAAACTCAGTATATTAACAAAATATTTACAACTTAGAATAACAAATTTACAAATCGGACTCCATAAAAGATCATTCCTCCGTGTTCCATAAATTCTATTTATTTTATTTCGCGCTGGCGTTGATCGTCTGCTACGATTAACGCCCGCTGTTGCTAGGATATCCACTAGTCACATGGTTTGGTTTATGAGCAGCAAAAGGGTTGCCATAGCTCGGTCTACTCTTATTATTAGTCTATGGCGGCACGTGAATTGTTTATTAAATAAAGTATTATTTTCGGCAAATTTGGTAAAATCCGAAACTTTGTTATGGTAACCCTGGCAATGCAACAGTGAAAAATCCGATCCAAAAAGGCCAAACTTAAGCTGATGCGTCGGCCTGTCTATATAGCGGCTCTAGTCTAGCTGGGCCCAGAGCATGTTGCTGGTCGTCACTTTTGTATTTGTATTAGTAAAATAAAAGCTAAAACATTAAAAAACAAATACAACGAAACAGAGTGATTTTTTTTGAGGAGAAGCTCACTTTAAAAATATCCTTAATGGAATGGTTGTGAAACAAAGAAAGAAGGCGCGATAGCTCTTCGTCGCTATACAAACTAAGTCGGTAAAGAAACTAAACATAGAAAATTAAGTAAAAATAGTTTAAACGCTAGCATAGGCTCCATTTAATGTTTCCATCAAGTTCGATCGAACTCTCCAATCAAACAGAGAAAACTGAAACATTCGCATATGTTTTCATCTAAATACATTGCGTTCAAAAGTTGCATTTTTTCGGCACGAGCTCAATTCTATTATGCTCAACGAAAACAGTAAAAACCCGTTCCTTGAAATGACATACTTAACTCTTTAAATTTACAAAATAGAATGTCAGCAAAAGTGTTCTAACATTTGTGTCCAAAAAGTATCTAATGAATAAATGACGAACAGGAAACGCTTGAACTTGAGACTTCATCTCAAACAAACATGTTAAATTTCCGCCATCACAATATTATTTTCGCGAACCCCCAGGGGTTAGCGAACCACCGGTTGGGAAACGATGCTCCATGATCGCTATGTTAGAATTGGTAAAATGATAGAGGCGGATGTTATGGAGTTGTCACGTGCCCCTCCCGAAGGAATACACTATTTATCTGTACCATAAAATAAGTAAAATTCTCTATAGCATAATGGATACAAAAAAAAAAAAAAAAGGTTACTCCTTCCTCCAGGAGATTGGATTCTCCCTTTTAATTTAGTGTTTGTGCCGTTAAAATGTGATTTGTCTTTTTCTTGTTACTCACGGTTTTTTGTCAACGTATTATTTCATTCGTTATTTAAATGTTTTTAATCTCTACTTGTTTTTTATTACTTATTTTAAACTACCTATGTTTATATATTCCACCTGAAAACATTCTTACTTTTATATTTAGCTATATATTTTATTCCAAAAAATCGTTTGGCGCAGTATAGCCCTCAAGGGCTCTTGCGCCATAAAAAAAAAAAAAAAAAAAAAAAAAGGCTTAAAAATTCCATCGGAGTAATGTTGGAGTCGGATGTCACTACGAAAGAATACAAATAACTCCCAGGTTTCGAACTAAAGGGCACATAATATAGAAATGTTTTCGTAGAAAAACCATAATAGTAATAGAAACAGCATATACAGAAAACTCCCCATTATCCGCGGAATAGGGTGGCATTGTAATCGCGGATAAACGAAAACCGCGGGTAATCCGAATAACAATTAAAAACGATACTACTGTATACAATAGCTAAAAAATATGAATATCACTCACACATACATTTAAATTTTTGTTAAAAGCATTGCTAGATTCCATTTACTAACATTGAAAGTTAAAATATATATTTATGCAAGAGCTAAAAACGAACAATAACAAAATTGAAAGTTTAAAAAACATTTAATGACCTTTAAAAAAACGAATAGACCCGCGAATAATCCGAAGCGCTGATAAACCGTCCGCCGATAATCGGGAGTTTACTATAGTGTCGATTCTAAATCTGAAGTGCATTATTGTTAGTTTACGAACAAAGTACTTTAAAATTCTCAAACAAATATTTTCTAATAACTTAAATAAAACACATATACGATATGAGTTTTCACAATTGAGTAATAGTTTTTATAATATTTTTAAATTATTTAATGCCTAAATTTAAAAATTCTTTGGTCAATTAAAAAAATATATAAATAAAAAGCGAAACAATGAATTTAAAAGGCGAATGAAACGAAAATATTAAATATATTACTGAGAACGCCAGCAGATGGCTGCACAGACACCAAACAAAAAAAGCTTCGTCTGCTCACCAGTCCTGGGTGCTTATTCCAAGCTCGAAATTCACCTTGCGAGATTAGTTCTGATCGCCTCACTAGATGGCGCTATAGGGAAAAAAGCGGTCTCGAAAGGAAATTCTCGCAAGTAGCGATTCCAATCGCCAAAAGAAGGGGAAAAGTGACTTTTCGGGCGCTTATTTGCGGAGCGAAATCTCGACTGCCCTAAAGTAGGTGAGATTGTGCAATTTTTGTGATACAATTTGGGAGTTTGTCTTTCTGAAAGGTATTGGCTCGAGGAAAACGAGTTTGGATGTTGCCAAACTTGGAGATGGTGCAGGGGGCAAGGGGGGATTAAAACTGCACTGGGGGGGGGGCAAGTGGTTTTCGTTAAATTTTTGTGATACAAAAATGGGAGTTTGTTTTTCTGAAAGGTATTGGCAAGCAGAAAACAAATTACAATGTTACGAACCTTGAACATAGTGAAGGAGAGGGAGGGGGGTTAAAACTGCGCTGGGGGAGGGGGGGCAAGTGGTTTTCCGTTAAAATTTTGTGACACAAAAATGGGAGTTAGTTTTTTTGAAAGGTATTGGCAAGCAGAAAACAAATTAGAATGTTACGAACCTTGAACATAGTGAAGAGGAGGGAGGAGGGTTAAAACTGCGCTGGGGGGCAAGTGGTTTTCCGTTAAATTTTTGTGACACAAAAACGGGAGTTAGTTTTTCAGAAAGGTATTGGCAAGCAGAAAACAAATTAGAATGTTACAAACCTTGAACATTGTGAAGGGGAGGGAGGAGGGTTAAAACTGCGCTGGGGGCAAGTGGTTTTCCGTTAAATTTTGTGACACAAAAACGGGAGTTAGTTTTTCTGAAAAGTATTGGCAAGCAGAAAACAAATTAGAATGTTAGGAACCTTGAACATAGTGAAAGGGGGGGGGAGAGGAAAAGTGGTTGTCCGTGGAATTTTTGTGATAAAATTACGGCAGTAGTTGGTTTTTCTGATAGGTATTGGCACGAGGAAAACGAATTAGGATGTGGCCAACCCTAAAAATGGTGCAGGGGGCGGGGGGGGGGGGTTATAACTGAAAACATAAAATAGGTATATATGCAACATTTTTCGCTTTGCAATAAGTTTTCAAAGCTTAAAATGCTTAATTTAACTAATAACATCATTATAATGCACAAACATCCGAATTAAATTGCAGACACGTGTTAAGAACTTCTTTTTCAATGTAAAATGTTAGTTTGTGAATGAAAATGCATTCGGCTACGGTTGATAACTTCCATTGATTCCACTTTCTTGTAACCAAACCCATCATTTAGGAATTAAGGTAAGGGTGGAGGAGGGGAATCGGGGGCACTCCAAATTTTCAAGATATAATGCATTTGAAATATTAAGGGGCTAGGAATTTCCTACTCCCTCTTATTTTTTTGACCGTTCGACGGCCTGCACAAATGCGTCTAGGGCAAATTTTATGTGAAAAGCGTTTATAAATTTTATTTTTCTTTTGTACATTATCCCACTTAAAATTTAGTTTTTCACAAAAGTACTAGTTGTTTCTGAAAATTGTATGAATTTCAAATTTACACAGAATATACAATCCCTTTTTTTTTTTTTTTGCGTTTTAGCGGGGGGGGGGGGGGGGTGACATCACAAATTACCGCCCCGGGTGTCACCCATGCTAGGTACGCCACTGACGTAGGTAATTTTTTTTCCTTTTTTTTTTCTTTTTGTCTTCTTTTGCTATAAAATCCTCCTCCCCCCTTTTTTCCTAAATTCTTTATTTATTACCTACTGTCAATATTCAATTTCAATTGAATTCAATTTGTAAGATAATTTATTTTTCTTTATTGAAATTTGATATTGATTAACTAATTACAAAACAGTAGAAAGGCTGGTAATTTCTGGGGAGTTGTTTCTAAAATTTGATTTTCCATTTCGCCAACATCAAAATTAGCAATATTATATAAATACTGTATTCGATTATACTGTAAGCATTTGTAAATTGGCTGCTATATAATATGATGCATTTCAAGGAAAAGAGAATGCTTCAAAATGCTCCTTTTTTCTTTTCTTCTTCAATTTAGGATCTTTCCTTTGGGTTGAACTTTAAAGTTCTTTATCAGCTGAAGAGAAATAATGATTGAAAAATTTATTCCTTTTACGAATATTTTTCAATATACATTTACAGAAGCAGAGTATTTATTTATTTTAAACTGCTCTTGTAACCAAGATTGCTGTTTTGACTTTTTAATCTTGAAAATAAAGATGGAATTGTGTAATCATAGGTACAAGTTGCTTGTTTTGAAAAAAAAAAAAAAAAATCTAGAAAAGTACTGTTTTGAGGATATCTTGGAGGGATTGGGTCTTGGAAAACAATACCTAGAAAAAATGGAATTTGAAAACCGGAATATTGAAGAAGTAATACTTTTTATTTAGCATATGCTTATTTAATTATAATTTTAAAGGAGAAGAGAAAAAAAAATCTGGAACATGTCTTTGAAACTGAGATTGTTGTTATAATTGCAACTGGAGCGGGGGGAGAGTTGGTTTTCACATTACGAATCCTAATGTGGAAGATTATATATTCTGTTATGTCTGCTCCCATCCCCAAAAGCTCAATTAGCACAACAAACCTTTTACATTTTGTAGGGGTGACCCTCCCCCCGAATATCCGGAAGACTCCCCCTCCAAAAGCAAGAGCCCCCAAAATAAAAAAATACCCCTCAAGCCCCTTTAAAAATTTCAATGGCGCAATCAGCGCCATTGAAATTTTTACGCCCCCCCCCCCCCACATTTTAGTGTTTTTTTCATTCAATTTGAATTAGCAGATTTTTTCATCAAGACTTTTGCATGCCTCTAAACCTTTCGCACTCTGCACTTCATTAGACACGGCAACAACATAATATTCAATCCACGATTACGAACTATTTATATTTTTTCATCTGCATTTATGACGGTTAAGATTTTTTTTTAGTATCATTATTTTTTTTAAGTTATTATTATTATTTCGATTATAGTTTCTTGGGAAAAATATATTTCATATAAGACGTTCTTACTAATATAGATGGTGTTATATAGTAAATCAACAAAATTTACGGATAATTTTTATCAAATTTATGTATTGGCTGTTTAAACCTCTTCGATTTTTGTTTTAGACACTGTAATATTGAAATATGCAAAAAATACGACTTACTTTTTGCCATTCGACTAAGCTTTTTGCACCGGAGCATTCTGCCATTTTTCCTTTGTGTACTATTTTTTAAAATTCTCGAAGAATTAATTTTTAAGAACATCAGGATTTGCTTCAAGAAAATCTAAAATTATTTCGGCGTGATTCTTTGTAACGTAAAACGTATTCTTTGAAGAATAGCCATTAGCGTGCCAGTCGTCAAAGTTCGCGCTTTTCCGTCCAAGAATTAAACAAAACAAAACTAGCTGCACTGAAAGGACATTGGTTGGAAGAAGTCACGTGTACCTCCTGGCCGACCAAACTAATCGAAAAAATCGGCGCCTCTTCGAAAGACAGCTGCGAGCTGTTCAGAATCCAACGTTGCGAGATTTTTTCGATAACATCGATCACGTGACGGGAAATCTCGAAGTCGAAACGTAAGTAGTTTAGAATGACCACCCTGGTAAAGGTTTGAACCTTCTTGTTGAGAACAAATACTTTAGACAGAAAAATACAGTAATATTCTAGTGTCTTGAGTGCATTTTACTGTTTAATTGTATTTTCAGTAAATTATGAGAGAGGAACGGAAAATACTCAACTACCAGTGAACTCGCACTATGGGCACAAATAAATATAAGAAGTTCGTTTCTTAATTAACAAGTCTGTAAAAAGTCCACATCGTGAAAAAGGGTCTCCTCAAAGAGGGAGGTTTGGTAGCGTTAAAGAAAGTCTGACGTAACATAGACCCGGATTTTAGAGCGGAAATCCGAAATATTTGCTTCGTGGTATGTTACATCTGGGTGGGAGCATAACTCGCTTTTGACGAACAAACCCCGCTCAAAGCGAGCAATATTTTTCAAATTCATAAAATTACCATTAAACTTTCAAATCAGCTTTTCATATTTGGAAAAGGTCCTTTAGCATTCCATCTAAAGTTAGTGATGAAATAAAAAGGGATGACGGCTCATTTTCCAAAATTTGTGTTGTATAGAAGCATTTGAGACTATACATTGACTGTATATTTACACGAATGTATTACTTGCAAGAATAATGAAACTCAAGTGAAAAACAGAAAAAAAAAAAGAAAAAAAACCCCGACGATGATATCGACGAATGAGTCAAATTTGAAATTGAACTACCCTCAACAAATTTGATGGTTTTTGATGAGCAGAAAAACTGTTTTCGAAGTCAGGAGTGTAAATGACGATGTTTCTTTTGCTATGAATGTTCCTATGAAAACAATATTACAAGAAAGAGACACTTGTAGTAGAAATCACTGAACGTTTTGATATTACCAGAAAATGATAAGAATTTTCTTTAATTACAAAAAAACAAAAAAACAAAAAAAATTCAGATTCATATACAAGTGTCCCTCGTATAACACGGTTAATTCGTTCCGTGAAGTATCGAAACCGCGTTATACGAGACTATTTTTAAAATAAAGTTTTTACTTATTTTTATTAATAATTTCTATGTGCATGAGAAAAAACAATTTAAGATGTATTGTGTTATATCGAAAATGTGTATCGTGTTACATCGAAACCGTGTTATACGAGACTATTTTTAAAATGACGTTTTTACTTATTTTTAATACTAATTTGTATGTGCATGAGAAAAACCAGGTTAAGATGTATTGTGTTATATTGAAACTGTGTACCGTGTTATATCGAAACCGTGTTATGCGAGATTATTTTTAAAATAATGTTTTTGCTTATTTTTAATACTAATTTGTATGTGCATGAGAAAAATCAGGTTAAGATGTATTGTGTTATATCGAAACCGTGTACCGTGTTATATCGAAACCGTGTACCGTGTTATATCGAAACCGTGTTATACGAAACTATTTTTAAAATAACGTTTTTACATATTTTTAATACTAATTTGTATGTGCATGAGAAAAATCAGGTTAGGATGTATTGTGTTATATCGAAACCGTGTTATACGAGACTATTTTTAAAATAACGTTTTTACATATTTTTAATACTAATTTATATGTGCTTGAGAAAAATCAGGTTAAGATGTATTGTGTTATATGGAAACCGTGTACCGTGTTATATCGAGACAGTGTTATACCAGACTATTTTTAAAATAACGTATTTACTTCTTTTTAATACTAATTTGTATGTGCATGAGAAAAATCAGGATAAGATGTATTGTGTTATATCGAAACCGTGTACCGTGTTATATCGAAAACGTGTTATACGAGACTATTTTTAAAATAACCTTTTTACATATTTTTAATACTAATTTGTATGTGCATGAGAAAAATCAGGTTAAGATGTATTGTGTTGTATCGAAACCGTGTTATACGAGACTCTTTTTAAAATAACGTTTTTACTTATTTTTAATACTAATTTGTATGTGCATGAGAAAAATCAGGTTAAGATGTATTGTGTTATATTGAAACCGTGTTATACGAGACTATTTTTAAAATAACGTTTTTACTTATTTTTAATATTAATTTGTATGTGCATGAGAAAAATCAGATTAAGATGTATTGTGTTATATCGAAACCGTGTACCGTGTTATACGGGACTATTTTTAAAATAACGTTTTTACTTATTTTTAATACTAATTTGTATGTGCATGAGAAAAATCTGGTTAAGATGTATTGTGTTATATCGAAACCCTGTACCGTGTTATATCGAAACCGTGTTATACGAGACTATTTTTAAAATAACGTTTTTACATATTTTTAATACTTATTTGTATGTGCATGAGAAAAATCAGGTTCAGATGTATTGTGTTATATCGAAACCGTGTTATACGAGACTATTTTTAAAATAACGTTTTTACATATTTTTACTACTAATTTGTATGTGCATGAGAAAAATCAAGTTAAGATGTATTGTGTTATATCGAAACCGTGTACCGTGTTATATCGAAACCGTGTTATACGAGACTATTTTTAAAATAACGTTTTTACTTATTTTTAATATTAATTTGTATGTGCATGAGAAAAATCAGGTTAAGATGTATTGTGTTATATCGAAACCGTGTACCGTGTTATACGAGACTATTTTTAAAATAACGTTTTTACTTATTTTTAATACTAATTTGTATGTGCATGAGAAAAATCAGGTTAAGATGTATTGTGTTATATTGAAACCGTGTACCGTGTTATATCGAAACCGTGTCATATTAGACTATTTTTAAAATAACGGTTTTACTTATTTTTAATACTAATTTGTATGTGCATGAGAAAAATCAGGTTAAGATGTATTGTGTTATATCGAAACCGTGTACCGTGTGTTATCGAAACCGTGTTATACGAGACTATTTTTAAAATAACGTTTTTACATATTTTTAATACTTATTTGTATGTGCATGAGAAAAATCAGGTTCAGATGTATTGTGTTATATCGAAACCGTGTTATACGAGACTATTTTTAAAATAACGTTTTTACATATTTTTACTACTAATTTGTATGTGCATGAGAAAAATCAGGTTAAGATGTATTGAGTTATATCGAAACCGTGTACCGTGTTATATCGAAACCGCGTTATACGAGACTTAGAAATAATGTAAATCAAGGAATGTGTGCCGTGTTATATCGAAACCAAGTTTCATAGAAACAAAGTAAAAACTTATTAGAGTTATCAACCATTAACAGAATATGTTAAACAAAAATGAAATTCAATCTTTTTTAAATATAACATTCGAGTAATATCAAAACCATGAAGTATTAGAATGAAGAATAAATACTACCATGAAGTAAGTTTCGTACCGGGTAATATCGAAAACGTGTTATAGATGTTGTGTGTTATATCGAAACCGTGTACCGTGTTATATCAAAACCGCGTTATACGAGATTTAGAAATAATGTAAATCAAGGGATGTGTACCGTGTTATATCGAAACCAAGTTTCATAAAAACAAAGTAAAAACTTATTAGAGTTGATTAAGGTGAAAAAACAACGTAAATAAAGCACAAATATTCGAGAAAATGCAGCATATAGCTATTTCAAGGCTACAATGGAGCCTCTTCATCAGTGCAAAAAGCTCACCAACACAACCAGAAGTTGCGAGAGAACTTTTTTCACCTTAATCATATTGTAGCACAAAGCTTATATGATAATTTTTCATTTTACTTATTAGAGTTATCAACCATTAACAGAATATGTTAAACAAAAATGAATTCCATCTTTTTTAAATATAACATTCGAGTTATATCAAAACCATGAGGTATTAAAATGAAGTATGAATACTACCATGAAGTAAGTTTCGTACCGGGTAATATCGAAAACGTGTTATTATAATCGCAAATTTGGTACCGTGAAATATCGAAACCATGTTGTAGAAGTACCGTGTTATACGAGGGACACCTGGAGTTGTGTTTAACATGTCTGATGCAATTCTGCCACTAATTTCACTGCTAGTATGGCAAAAATATTCGTCCGTAACATTTTACTAGGAATTCGTCAATACAAGTTAAAGCCCATACAGCGCACTCGTCTATAAAACGACTATTTCTCGTCGAAACTCATCTAAAAGTCATCTATACTCATCTACATCTAAAGGTGATGCCTATTCAACGACTAATAAACGTTATTTCTAGATGTTCTATTAAACGTCTATACCTGGACGTCTATTAGTTATCCTTTACAGACGTAAATTAGAACATCCACAAGGGTCGTCTACTAAACGTCGAATAGAAGTGTCCAGTAGAATGAACACAAACAGTGATGGGTGAGCCACACAACATAAACTGGTAGAATAGACGTTGAAAAGTCTTCGAATCTGGTCCAAACACTCGTCTATAACTGATCTAAAAATCGTCCCTAACTCGTCGAGATGTCCCCTCAGAACAGTCGAAAGTCGTCTTGCACACGTCGAAAAGACGATTACAGTGGATGAAAAATGGTGGAATTAGATCAATAATGGACGATATCCATAGCGCTAGGTAACGTTTCCAAGAACAGTTATAGATAATCTAAAAAACGTCTTCTAGAAGCCTTATTAACGCAGCAACCTTTTTTTTTTTTAAATTCTGGACTCTTAATTGTAATTTTTATACGACACATTACATTTTCTTTAACCTTTTAACATTCATACATTTTTGTCTAATCTGCCAGTCCAATTTTTTAGTACTTATTGGAATTATACTATTAAACTTAAAACACCTTATTTTAAATTTTTCATGTGTGCAAGCTTATCTTTTTATCCAACAGTCTTATTTCCATATATCATTTTGAAACAGAAATCAACAAGATGAATGGGCTTACCGAAATCAAGGCGCTATAAAACAGACGATAAAATATCGGAAGTAAAAAGCGGTGCAGCTCAATGTACGTTGAAACACGTGCTTCAACATTAATACCACAGCAACAAGTGTTGCCAAACATGTCATTTAATTTATAAATATCATCATCATTAACTTTTTTTAAAAAATAAGTTCTCTTCTTTAACCGTTGTTCTATGAACTAATGAACTATTTTTAATTTACTTTTCGCAGAAATTAGCACCACCGCAATCCGCTCTCACCCATCACTGTTTGTTTTGATTCTACTGGACACTTCTATTCGACGTTTGGTAGACGACCCTTGTGGATGATTTAATTTACGATGTATGATGGTATTACTACTGAATGAACAATCTTTAAAACTACATATGTAGTTTTTAAGACTGTTCTTTCTGTAGTAATACAATCAAAATTTTACTATTCCTTTGATCCCAAATTACATTACACTATTCGAGTATGAATTCTAATTTTTCAACTTGCTACAGGCTACTGCACACAACATTTAGTATGATAAATTTAAACGCGTTTGTTCGAGAAGTTTTTTCCAGACACAACTGCAACAACAGTTTTTAACAAAATAGGGAAGTTTTCGATTTTTCAATTTTATTCTTATATGATAGAATAACATGTATGAACATCATCGGTGAAAAAAAATTTTGGAATACGATAAGTAGTTTTTTTTTTAGAATAATTTTTAAAGTTCAAGCGAATGTGACGTCAAATAGCTCAGGAAGTGACGTCATCCGCTCTTCCGCCGCGCTCTAGCTGACAAGTAGAAACTGACGGAAGTGCAGTTGGCTTCGTTTAAGACGCACTTGTAGTTTTGCCATAATCTACAGAAAGCGCGTCAAGAGTTTCAACAATAGCGCGCCTAAGAATGAGCAGTTTTCTTTGTCTGCGATTTTTGCCCTCAAGTTGCCTTTCTTTCTATGATTAAATATGGCAAGCAAAGGTACTTACAAGTATTGTTTTGTACCCCAATGCACTTCAAGTTCAAGGAGAAATCCCGGAAAACGTTTTGTTAGCGTTGCACGAAATAATCTTAGGAAAAAGTGGTTGTTATTTGCAGAGCTGCCAACTTTTATCGTAGCATAGTTTTGCGCATTCACGGGGAAGGGGGGGGGGGGGGGGAGCGGAATATTTAATAACAAATGTAGCAAACGCTATGAATAATTTAAGATTAAATTTGCAATAGTGGTCTGCCACTGGCGACTAAAGATACTATTTTGAAGCAAAGTTGACTATGGCGACTATTTTACCCAAAATATTGCCAAAAACCACTGTTTTGCAATCAGTTGTAAAACACGGCGATTTCTTTAGTGAAAAAGCTACTAAAATACATAAAAACTCTTCTATTTTCCCCTTAGGGCAAAAGAGTTAAAAATACGCTTACAAATTCACCTCCTAGTTTCCGGGCAGGGGGGGGAGGGGGGATAAAAACAGGAACATTTTACCGCTTTCTTTTTCTTTTTGAAAATAAGCGCTTTAAACTGAAGTATTTGGGAATAATAATAATAATAATAATAATAATAATAATAATACATAAAAGGGCATAACGACTCAATATCAGTTACACAAAGAGCGAATCCTTTATTTATATAATTGCCAATGATCGAGTAAGGCTCCTGACATCATCTACAATGAAACTCGTGCCACAGCATAATAATTTGATAATATGTTTTGGTAATGTTTAACATGCAGGAAAAGGCGTTATTGTGACAAGGCTGAACTCGATCCGGTCGCTTTCCTATTTTACTAGTAAGACTGTGTCAATTCAGGGGAATGAAGAAACGAAAATGTAGGTGACAATGAACGCTATCTACTGGAGTTTATTGCTAATCCACTGGAGTCTGGAGTTAGGGTTAAAATTTCAACAATCAAGATATCACCAAACAGTCAATCGCTTCGTTCAAATGTAGAAGCAGTTTTCACCCGTCTTATCTTGACGTGCGATTTTCTTGTATTACAATGAACGCTAATTCAAGTAGTGATTTAAAACATAATGTATGTATTGAAAAAGAGAAAAAGAACCAAATTATTTCATAACTGAATTTGGTATTATGCTTATAGAAAGCAAAAAAACTTGAAATGAAAAAAAAATAAAGTTTTGTATTTATGTAAGATTTTGGATTTTAAAAGCCTTAATAAAGATGTTGTGTTGCGTATAATACCACACCCAGTATTCAGAAACGTTTTTCATTGCTTGTTAATAAGCCTTAAGGGTTTTAGAATGTCGAAATTTATTTTAGAAAAATGAAACATAAATAGAGGGAAGAAAAAAAAAGTTTCAACGAAAAAAACAATTATGAATATTTAATTTCCCTTCCCCTTCCAATTCGTTGACTACCGAGCAGTCAACAAATTTCAACTTGAACTACAATCAAAAGCTAGTGCAATAATTAACGAAGAAAGGACTAACTGAAATCTATATGCGGTTGTTTTACGAAAACTACTGGTGGATAGAAAACAGTTACCAATTTCACTTCCCGGTAAAAAATAAATTCAATTAGCGATGCCCAAAAAAGTTCAAAAATATTAAACCGTGAAGGATATTTCTAGATAATTACATTGTTATTTGTAAGATTGACGTTTAAAACTAATATCACATTAGCTTGTGGAGGTTTTTACATGATTAAAACCAAAAACGACTTTTAAAAAAATCCTAGCCAATGAAAGTGTATGCAGTTTTTCAAATTTTTATCCTCATTCAAAGTGTTTCTCCGAAATTCTTAAGTCACTTTCAAATAAAAACATGTAAAATACGAAATATGTATTAAAATTTATTAGGTTCATTCTTGGGGGACATTTATTCATAGCATTGTGAACGAATTTCCCCCTGAAACACTGAACCAGACAAAGGAACACCCACAAGTTGCGTGTGGTGGTGGTAGGGGGGCGGAGAGAATTCCGATGTTTCGCTTCATCGTAATCGTTTTCGTCAGAAAGAATTCTTTTCTGAAAATGGTGCTTCTAAAAACAATATCGCGGCTTGCGTTAGACGAACCTCACCGGTAGAACGGTGAGTAACCGGTGCTAACCGCAGCGTTCTATCATCGGCGTGCACCGATCGAAGTGCTCACCGAGCAACCCTAAAACAGGGTTGGCAAAAGAGAAAAGTTATCGCCAAGCATGAACTGCGCTCTTTCCTCCCCCCGAATGTGGATCAATCTCAATTTCAGCTGGGTTGACATCTCTGTCGCTTTATCAGTAAAAGTTTTGTTTTGCTCTTTTTCCCCATTTTCTTGATTTCGTTTATTTAATTTGAAATTTTTGGAAAAATTTAAAAATTTGCAAATATTACAGAATAAAAGCTTTATATTGTGAATTAAAGCGTTAATTAAAACTTTCGTTTTAATTAAAATTTGATAAAGCGGTAAAATAATAATTTTTTCGCTATTAATATGGTGTGCATATAAAACATAACAATTTTCACCTAATATCACTGATGCGTTTTCTTTAACAATTAACAAATTGTATCTCAAGATCAAATTATGTAGAGGGGGGGGGGGTTCTGTTCCCTGGGCCCTCTAATACCCAGGGAACAGAAGTGACACATTTTGAAAATTTGAAAAAATATTCTAATCATTGATTTAAAATCTAAATTTAATGCTCTTTCTTGCCACAAAATTCGCATGGTGTCTGGTGACGTATAAACGTTATCAGCAGTGACAAACTATTAAAATTTCGTACTCTAGGAGAAGACTGTTCGTACTTTAACTATACACTATTAATTTAGACTAAAAAAAACAATCAGTAAATGAGCATATTTCAGTATTTGAGAATAAATCAGTTAAAAGTAGCATTACGTACAACCTTATTGGTTTTCTCCTAAGCTGATCCCCTCCCCCCCCCATTATGTCAATTTTGTTTTCGGAAAGCGATATAAGTAAAAGTATGAATGTTTGTGTATAACATATAACATTTTTTCCCCCTTGATCTTCACAACATTGAAGGAACATGTGGTTACTAATCCAGTTCTGAACAATAGAGCATAGGACAAGCAAGTTGAATTAGAAACAATTATGATGGACTAAGTGGTGCATCTAATTCCCCCAATTCTTGTTTGCACATACATTCTTTAAAAGATTTTTCGAGTTGGAAAAAGGTTTGTGCTCGGAAACTATACGTTGCTTCCTGGAAATGTTTTTACAAAGAGCTTCATGCATTTTCATCTGTCTTTTAGAAGCACTCCAGCTTAATCTCTAAGTAATACCATTGAATAATAACTACCTCCCCCTTGGTGGTATTGATAAGGCCCCCATGCCCCCACCTACAAAAGAAACACTCTTTCACATGTCTTAAGAATATTTTTAATGACATTTAAGAAGATAAGGTTAGTCTGTAAACAACTGAAAATGTGAAAGTATAGGTGACTTTCTGACCTTTGAATATTTAGAGGTCACAGGTACGTTCACTAGTACACTAAAACCACAGCAAATATCATTATCAGTGTCATGAAAAAGAGCTGTATATTTTTTATTGTTTTATTTATTTATTTATTTATTTTGTTTAATTTGAGCTTAAAACCTATCTACCCCCCCCCCCCCCTTCAGCTTTAGCAGTCCTGAAGACACAACAACGACCGAGCGAAAATTACCTGCCGCCGGCTACCAAAAAAAAAAAAGAAAAAAAATGCTTATAATACATGCAAAATATTTAGACAATTTATAATTAACCATTGAGTGCTGTTCAACTTAGTTTCTAGCCTACTTTCCCAGTAAAAGTTGAAAAGAAGAAAAAAGGCATGAAAGAAGGCTGGCTTATATGTATCTTAAAAATATCGCGAAAAACAAAAAGAAAGTCAAAAATAAATAATATAATTAAATAAATATTTAAAAAATAAAAGTTGAAAAGTAGGGTACTGAGACTAGGGAAAATGTCTGTTGATATGTCCGCCCCCCCCCCCCCAATAACTTTTGAAGGAATCTGTCTCCCCCTAATAACTTTTGAGGGAATAGTCCGATTCAAGCAATTTTTTTTTTTTTTTTTGTTCGAAAGATCTCGGCGAGGACACCTCTTTCCCATGTTTCATTTTTTGATTTGAACAATTTTCCGTTCAATTTTGAACAGTTCGAATCCTTTTGCATTAGCGCCTACGGCGAAACTAAAAGTCAATATAGGTTCCAAAATTAAAGGCGGATTTACTTCAAAATTTATTTCGATGGAAATAGCTCTTGATGAACTACTCCCGACTCCGACTCCTAGAATTTTAGGGCAGTCGACTCCGAATCCGACTCCTACACTCGAAAAATAGTCGAACTCTGACTCCACGAATCCAACTCCGTGGCTTTGGCAAAAATTTCTATACGGAGGGAAAATGACTGACTCCGAATTTCGGAAATTTAAAGTGTTCCTTATCGTCTCTGACTCCTTTATCAAAAAAAAAAAAAGTTCGACTCCACAAACAATGGCAGAGTTGCGGACTTTAAGGGAGAATGACCGATTCCGAGTCTTTGAATCGAAAACCTTCGACTCACGAATCTGACTCTATTACCCCAAAATGAGATTGACTCCGACTCGCAGCCATGGTTTTTACTTTGAAATAATTATTGTCGGTATGATTTGTTTTCATTTTCACGCGAAAGTTAAAAAGTGTTTGGTGGAGAAATTCGGAGTCCTTTATGTTTCTACATAAAAATATGCGCAGACGATTTATTTATTTATTTATTTATTTATTTATTTTGATAATGAAAATTATTTCTTTAAGCTGTCATTTTGTTGTTTTTATTTATTTATTTATTTTTAAACTACATTTACTCATTTGTTTAAAAAAAATTTTGGCAACAGGGAAAAAACAAACGATTTTTCTTTTTCTTTTTTTTTTGTTCGCCATAATATATTTTTTTTAATGTCGGCGCAATAATGCCGTTGTTATGTATTTAAATGCTATAACGACAAAAAGAGTTAAAATGTGCTATTGCATATGCATTAACATATAATCCGTATTTCGATTTTCAAATTATGACGAAGTAAAAAAAAAAAATCATGAATATTACAGATGTAGGGTTATGTGTCTAATATTTTATTGTAGGTAACAATAATGTGTGATTAATTAAAGTTTACTCATACAAATAGGGAAAATTTCCAAACACACCATTGTGTTACTTAATTACCGTTGCGCACGGAAATGGTAATTTTGCATTTTTCTTCGGAGCATTGTCGCATGTTGTATTGTTGTATGAGCAGGCCGATCGTAGATAGCAATGTTCAGATAAAACCCTGGTGTCCCGGCCGGTTTACTTCAAATCCGGTAAAAGATTAATTTGATTATTGATGCCCAAATAAGTCTAAAACTAATTAACTGTGAAGGATTGTTCAAGATAATTACATCGTCATTTGTAAGATTGAAGTATAAATTAATATCGGATTAACTTGTGGGGATTTTTACGAGATTAACACCAAAAATGTCTTTAAAAAAAATCCTAGTATGTCAATATTCAAATTTTTATCCGCGTTCAAAGTGTTTTTTCTTAATTTTATGTCACAAAAAAAAAAAAAAAAAAAAAAGTAAAAATATAAAATATTAAAATTTATCTGCTTTTCTCATGTATTAATACTCCTGTCTTAGGGTCATTCTGGGGAAACATATAATCATACCATTGTGAACGAACTTCCCCCACAAACACTGAAAACCAGACAAGGGTGTTAACTCTTTTGAATACCCACTATGTTGCGTGGGGGGGGGGGGGAGGGGATTCCGATGTCCCGGTTGAGCATTTCAGAAATCTGGCAAGCCTACCTATGAACGAAACATGATTTGCAGCTCCCGTTGTCGGTTCGGTATTATTTTGGAAATTATTCTGTCGTCTCTCATTTGCAGAGAGAGACTTTCGGCTGGGAAATCTAGAAGCTGCCGTTGTTTCTTTGTTGTACAGTATTCTCTCGATATCACAAAGTCGAAGGGCCGGTAAAAAAGTTCGAGTTATCGATTTGTCGAGATAACAAGGTCATATTTATAACAAAGTAATGTTCTAAAAATTAGTCACGATAGTTAAAAATAAGTGGAAACATGCAATGAAAGTTGAAAAGAAGTCTTAATACAATAGAAAAAATTTTAGATTTTAAAATGAGCCAAAAATAATAGAGAAAAAAAGAATAAAAAAGAACGCCCAAGTAAAGCAGCAAAAAGTAGTAATTTACCACGACTTAACTTATCAAAGATTTGGATTACCAAATTGCAGAACGGTTTCAAACGAGTTTCAAGCGCCCCGGAACAAAAGAAGTTAGACAAAGGATTGCACTATTTCCTGAATAGCACGTGATTCCAAGGTAATTATATGCACGTAGTTCGTGCATATAATATCCTCGAACCGTTCCCTCTAAAGGGGTTTTTCGTTCATCTCCTCTTTTTACGTTGATGGCAATAGAGTCAAAGGTCCGACGAAATGGCGAGAGAAGGGGGGGGGGGCGAAAAGATTTAGGTACGTTTTTTGGGCTTCTCTGAACTTACATTTTCTGAAACCCTTAGGGTCAAGAATGAAAGTGACAGAAGAAAAGCTTCTCCGAATCATTCCTAACCCCTGAGAAAAATAATGAAAGGTGTGAGAAAATTTGGACATTCTCTAGTTGATTCGAGACAATAAACTGCGGTTTTTGCGGAAAAAATATATTTGACTTCGAAAAATATTCGACACTATAAGGTTTTGATTAAAAATTATTCAACATAAGAATGAAAAATGATATTAGATAAATACGCAAAATATAGAGGGAAAATATTTTTTCGTTATATCAAGGTTTTTTATGTAACGAAGTTCGAGATATCAGGAGTATAATGTATTATCGCTGCAGGTGGTATTCTCGAAAGAAAAAGTAAGAAGTTATCGTAGGAATCGTTTTCTTAATTTTGTGTTTGTTTGATAAGCAATCCTGAATTTTGACTTGGAAAGTTCGATTATGTAGGTAACTATGGACGAAATGTATGATATAGGCGGGAAAATTGAGTAAAATGAGTGTGTGAATAAGTCCAGCATGCCATACTCTGTCAAATGCTTTAGCAATGTCGAAAGAAACACCTATTGTGAATTTGTCATTGTTTCAATTGTTTTGAATGAAGTTTATCATGCGTACTAGTTGGTGGGTAGTGGAGTGGTTTTCTTTGAAACCAAACTGGAAATCGGGGATGAGGTTATGGGTTTGGATATGCTCTTTAAGTTTTGTGAGTAGGATTTTCTCGATTAATTTCGAGAGAGATGAGAGGAGACTGATAGGTCTGTAATTTTGGGGGAAGGAGTGATCAGAGTTAGGCTTTGGGATAGGAATGACAATAGCATTCTTCCAAGTGCTGAGGAAGTAGCCAAAAGCAAAAATTTTGTTGATGATTTTAGCTAGAAATGTGATAGCTTTGAGGGGGAGGTGCTTAAGATGAACGTTTTTGATACCATCTTCACCTCCAGCCTTTCTTATGGGGAGATGTTTGATAGTAATCATAATCTCAAGAGGGATGATGATTGGGGGAGGAGCAGAAGTGGGAGGAGTTTGGAAGTAACGATTAATACTCCGGTTCACTTCGGAGATCGTATCCTCATCATACTCATGTGCATTTAGTTGGAAATTATCTTCCAGAGTGCTAGCGATAGCGCTAGCCTTTTCTTGGGTGGTATACACCAATTTGCCGTGATCAGCATGGATGGTGGGCATGGCATGAGACTTATTGGTGAATTTCCTGACAAAAGTGTAAAAAGCTTTAGAATTATTATCGAGGGAACCCAGATAGTTGTTGAAAGTTTTAGACTTGTGTTCTTTAGTCAGTAATTTTATTTCATTTTTGATAGCATTAAGTCTTGTTTTGACAGCAGGATCTTTGGATAATTGTCAGTGTTTTTTTATCCTGTTTTTACTTTTGATGAGATTAATAATATGTGGTGGAAAGCGGAGAGTGTGGCTGTTTGTTAATTTCGTAATACTGGCTCTTTCCAGATCAAATTTCATGGTGTCAGTAAGCGTGGAGATGCAATTATCAATGTCAACAGTGGAAGTGATGGGGGTATTACCCTGAATGCGGTCATGAATAAATTTTGTGTAATAGTTCCAATTGGTGATCGTTGAAGTGTTAGGAGCGTTAGGAATACTCACAGTGATGCCAATATCGAGGATGACAGGGCAGTGATCGGAACTAAGTTCCGTGACTGCCGAAATTCTAGTATGGTAGTTCAGGCATTTTATCAGTACGAGATCAAGTGTGGAATTAGATGAGGTACCAAAGTACGTAGGAGTGTCAGTAGCAATGAGATGGACGTCCTTTTAAATGATGTAATTTAGCAGTTTATCTCCATTTGCATTTGGGAGACCATCAGTCCATATCTCATTTTCGCAATTGAAGTCACCGATTAAGATTGAGCATTGATTGAGGAATAAAATTTTGTCAAAGTCAGGATCATGAAAAGTATTTCCAGGGGGAAAATAGATGGAGGAAATGGTAACTAGTTTGTTGTCAATAGTACAGACGATGGTAGTGTTTTCGAAACCAATGGTGGAGCAGGGTCTAGAGTAATGGGGTATATTGAACTTGATGAAGATCGCAGTGCCGCCTCCTCTAGTATGGGTGCGGTCGTTGCGATAGCATTTGTAATTTGGGAAGTACACCTGGTTATTGTTGGAAAGATGCGTTTCTTGGACGCAGAAGATGTCCGGAGAGTGCTCGGTGAGGAAGCTTCCGACCTCTCCCCCTTTGGGGAGAAGGCCGTTAGCATTCCATGAGCAGATACGTAATATGGGTGTACTAGTCATGATGGAAGGCGGCACTGAGGTCATTAAGGTCCCGCATTAAGGATTGCATTCCCTTGAGGATGTTTGCAATCAGTTGTGGGATTTTTGTGAAATTTTTTAAGCAGATTGCTCAAATCTTGAATTTGGTTGGAGGGGGGGGGGGGGGACTAGAGTGGAGAGAGGAACTCCCTCATCAGGGGGGTTACATTTGAGCTTTTCAGCATAAGTTAGGAAGTTCAGGGAATTCTTAACAATATTGTTAGGGTTTTCAGTGGGGGAAGTTTTTGGAATTATGTCAGGGGGCCTCTTCGGGCAACCCCTGTAATTTTCAGTATGATCACCGCCGCAGTTTGCACATTTACCTTCCACTGTAGCAGTTAAGGTCCCTATATATACGAGCCGGCGCATCAACTTAAGATCAGCCTTTTTGGATCGGAGGGCATCGGATCTTTTTTCGGCAAATTTGGCGAAACCCGAAACTTTGCTGTGGTGACCCTAGCAGCTTAACAATGAAAAATCCGACCCAATATGGCTAAACTTAAGCTAATGCGTCGGCCTGTTTACATAGCGGCTCTAGCAGTAACCCTTCGACAAAATTGGAAAATTTACGTCAAGCACGTTGGGTACTGTTGCATAATAAGGTCACCATCTTTGCTAATAATTAAGCTCAAAGTTTGTCTGGCTCTCTCTATGTGACGCGCATAGCGATTAAAAAGTTCGATCGATTTTCACGAAATTTGGAACAGAATTAGTTTGTAGCTCTATTCCAATTTTCAGAATATTTTACCGCGCAAATTTTCACAATGTGGAAGAGTAAATTACGAAGTTATCATAACGTAGAACCGTAATATGGGCGAGCAAATGAAAATAGCAAATTGGCGAGAAATTCATCATCCATTATTTGTAAACATATCTTTTAATTTTCTACTACGGGCAAAGCCGTGCGGGCACCGCTAGTATTTAATATAAGGCGAGCTGACTCATCCGGCACGTTGGTTCCGATATTGTCGTGAGACAAAATTAGTATTTGTGGAAAAGTTTCGTTGGAGAAAACCGGTGTCAAATATCATATGACGGTAGTAATTTGCAGAGGGACTTTACTGATAAGCGTTGATTTTTATGTTTCAAACAAATGCTTAATCTCCGCCGAACGTGAACTGCAGTATGATTTGCTGTGATATTATTTAAAATCAAGTGGAGTGGACCAGTTTTTGGTACATTTGATCGGTTGTGTTGTAGCTCACACGATTGTTTTTGAAAATGCCATTTACAGATTTAAGCGCTAGTTAAATTTTGAGTACTTCGAATGTTACAAAACTTGTAGCTCGCTGAAAAGTGTAATTATCCCTATGAAAAAAGTCTAACTAACTTTATCGGATTTTGTCTGCTCTTTCCAAATATGTACTTATTTTGTGTGTAGATAATCCATTAACTTCAGATATGTGTCATTTTCTCAGATTTTTTTTTTTTTTTTGGTTTATTTTACTTCTATCTACCGCGTAACTCGATTACGGTTGCGAATCGGACAGGATAATTGGTGGTTCTATGCTCCACTGAACCCATCGATCACCCCCTTTCCTTTGGCAGATTAGGCCCGTATGAGTTTCGAATATTTAAACAAAAGAATCTTCTAGACGATACTACAATATAAGGTAGCGCCATCTGTTGGAAGAAAGGAAAGAATGCATTTAGTCGTGAAAATAAAACATACCAACGATTTTAAAGTGTAAAATGTTTTGCGTAAAGCAATATTTTTCAATAATATTTATTGTCTGCTATCAAAGTAATAGTTTTCGAGTAAAAATATTTCAAAGTTATAAAATCTTTTTGTTTCACGTTTTTCTGTGACAATGGCTGATATTTCTAAACTGAGCTCAAAAAATTCTGGTGTTCAATTAAAGACATCTGAAAACAGTTTTGACTAACGAAAATGTATTATACGTCAAAAGAAATCAAGAGAAAAAATTATGTTCAACAGAAAGTAACAGGGCAAAAACGAGTTCGTGACGCTGCTGAAACACGCAAAGACGCAGTATTGAAAAACGCTGTAAGAAAATATAGTGTGTCAATGCAGCACCTAGTCCTACAAGAAATACACGCTGGGAAAAACGCTATAAAAATGGTTGAAAAACATGCTCACGCAAGTTATTTTGAAAGTAAAAACAATGTTTTAGAAAACTCAGAAAGTACTGAAGGAGGTCCAAATCGCAGATCAGGGTCAATACCTCGTCCTTTGTAAAAATCGAAGATACTGCAGAAAATACCAACAGTGTAAAGTGGGTGCATTAGATGGAGATTAAAATGCGGCAATGCAAGGGCGCCAAGGCCGAGAGCCCTGGCCAGTTTGGTTGGCGCCCCCCCCCCCCCCCCCCCCCCCCCCCCCTAGTTTCCGACTAGGCTGACATTTCCTCTCATCAGCCCTGCGGGAATGACAGAACGAAATATAGGATCTGTACTTCTGATCGAGCAACAATGTTTTCAGCGGCTGCAAAATTTTTTTTTTTTGGGGGCGAGCCGAAGTTCTTGACAGAATAGCAGATCTTAACAGCGATAGGAATATTTCTGTTGCGAATTCGTATGCACATCAAACTGTATACGCTCTTATATTCGAAAGTATGAGCAAGAAACTAAAATACAGTCTGCGCAAAATCTATCCTCAAAATTTGAACTTTTTTAAAAAGGCAAATGAGGTGTTAAAGTCTCTTTTAAATGCTGAGCATGGATTTATTCTTTCAGAAATAAATGAATTGATGGTCCAATGTAGATGAAAATGCAATGATTTATATTAATGAAATAAAACTATTTATCGTAAAAACGTATAATGAAAGGATTCTTTTTTGTGCTTCCGAAAGAAAAAATAAACCTTTGTTTTTTTTTTACTTTCTTCTATATCTAATATATAGAAGAAAGTATTGGATTCGTGCAAATTTTCGAATTTCGAATTTTGACGGATTCGAACGTTTTGAGGTGTGCTGAGTCCATTTCGACCATTTTTGGAAAATGTCTGTCTGTGTGTGTGTATGTGCTTGTTATTCCTCAGGAAGTAACTGGCGGAATCAAACAAAATTTGGTCCATATGTTGGTATTAACAGGAAC
Source organism: Uloborus diversus (assembly GCF_026930045.1). NCBI lineage: Eukaryota > Metazoa > Arthropoda > Arachnida > Araneae > Uloboridae > Uloborus > Uloborus diversus. The sequence continues at coordinate 4,806,600 of NC_072738.1, read as the reverse complement.
AGGTGCTGATTCAATTTTGGTGTCAATAACTCAAACGGGGGTTGAGCTATAGAACGTTTTTTGTCGTCAATTGTGACTGCTGTATCTCAAGAAATAATGAACGGAATGAAAGAAAAATTTATTGGCAAGTAGCCCTTAGTGGGTATAAAACTGATTTTATTTTTGTGTCAACAGCTAAAAAGGGGGGGTAGCGCAATCACCCGTTCTTTTTTTCCATTTTGAGTGCCCTATCTCAAGAAGTAATGCTACGTTCTGGTTGAAATTTGGAATATATGTGAAACCATATGTAAACAGGCTTTGGTTCAATTTTGACGCCGATCGCTCCAAGAGGTGTTGATTTTTTTTTTTTTTGCGAATAAAAATATTTTTATTAATGCAACAATAAGAAAGATAAATCGTAATAGATTGTCGTCTGCGCATTTCTCGTGATTTTATTTGTATGGAAATGATAGGAAATATTATCTCAATGATTTAAAATTTTTAACTGTTGCCATCTTATGTTTGTTAACAAATAAAATATTTGTAATTAATTCAAGCAAGGCTTTTAAAATAACTTTCAATTTTCGCTCTTTGCTTTGCTTTTGCAATAATTCAGACATAGGGATAGTCGTCAAGTTTTTGCATGTGTAATTTTGTTTTTGTTGGGAATATTGCTTCCTTGTCAAGCATGGGGAGGGATCAGAAAAAAAAAGAAAAGAAAAATATAGAAGAAAGTTTCGTGATGGCCACAACATACTAGTTTTTTTCCTCGTCATTTATCTCCAAAAGTACTTGTTTGCTGCTATTCGCTCACAATAAGGTGTGAAGACTGCAGAATACATGTTGAGAAAATTATTGTAAGAAGTTGTTTTTAGACTGCAAGAGAAGTTCTGCGATGCGAGTAAAGATGACTCAGGATGCTCTTGGCTCAAAGGATGAGGAAAATAGTCAAACAATGATTCAATCTCTACGCACAAATATTGAAAGCTCTGAAACAGAGTTTTAAGTTTTTGTTTAGGGATGTAGTGAGAAATCGGAACTGTGCAAGTATTGGAAAGTTTTTCGTTCATTCCAATCACTTGTAAAACATTTGATTATTGCTGATCGCGAAGAAAATGTTGATTACATGCTCAAACTGTTGAATTACGGTTCCTGTCTCTCGTGAATTTGACTACATCAATTATTTATCACATGCAACAAGGTGCAGTCATAGAATAATACCAGCTGATGTGTGCATCACATGACTTCCTATTACTCCAATTTAATGTCATTTTCTCATTATTGGCAGTTTTAATGTGATTCAATAAATTACTCTCTAATGGCCAAATTAAAACAAGATTAAAAAAAAAATTAAAGATAGCCAAATTTGTCGCCAAAGTGGTGACAAAACTTGGCGACCAAAAGACTGGCGATATATCGCCTAGTGTCCGCCAAATTATAACACCACTTGAGTTTACATCGAAATTAACGATGATTTCTCAAAAAAAAGGGGGGGCAAAAGACCCCCTTAAGAACATCCGAATGCAACCAAAAGGGAAGGTGCACAACTAGGCGCCACTAGGAGTCTACGTACCAAATTTCAATTTTCTAGGACATACCATTTTTGAGTTATGCGAGATACATACACACATACGCATATACATACGTACATACGGACGTCACGAAAATATTCGTTGTAATTCGAGGGTCGTCAAAATGGATATTACGAGTGTCCGTAGGTTCCTAGGCATATATCCACGTGTAGTCGAAAAAAAAAAAAACTCAACATTCATTCGGTGGTGAGAAAAATGGAAATTAAGGGTGCTCTTCACTGAGAGTCTGAAAGCTTCGGATCTAATGCTAACCTACGGGGAAAGTTGAATGTTATTTTACAAAATTCCTTTGAAGTTTTCGGGTCAATTTTTTTTCTGAGTATTTTTCAAGCCTATGTCTGTGTATTTTAATTTTTACTTTTTTGATACGTCCATTCTTCGATTTTTTAAAATTCGAGAAAAAATGAATTTCTTCGAAAATGAGGTACTGTTGGACCTTTCGCTCTGTAAAAAAGCTGCAAATCGTGCTATCGAAATTTTAAGAATGCCCCAACACGCAAAATATTTCCAGCTCTCTTTTGAGACTAAGTTTGAAATGATGCGACCATTTCTAAAAAAATATCGGGGTTCCAACCATCTGAAATATTTTCGAAAAAGCTCAATTTCTCGACTAAGCCACGCCCCTCACCGGTCCCTCCTTTCTTGAGGTGAAAAACCGGGTGAGGTGTATAAGATTTACAATCATTAGCGCAAACGACCGTTTCCATTTACTACTCCCCTCTTTTCCGGAGGCATTTTTCAATGAAGGAATCAATGAGTGCTTTTGAAAGTGAATCCACATGCTTGGAAACATCTTCACGATTTCATTTGTGTTTAGAAAGGATATAGTTTTTAAAGAGTGCTTCTGAGATAATTCTTGTGAATTCTTGTGCTAAATGACCTCCTGAATCCAAATATGACCACCTTTTTCCATTCACACGTCCCGCTTTTTTGGAAATGTCGCCCGCAATTTTTTTCAGTTTTTGACAGTTTCATAGCCATTATTTTTATTTGGAGGGGAAGGGATCCAGGGGCGGATCTAGGAGGGGGGCCATGGGGGCCATGGCCACTCCCAAAGCCTTGTGATTGTAATAATTTTTTTAAGGAAAAAAAAAGAAAAAAATATTTTGAGAAGATAACAAAATTTAACACATCTGTTTTACTGAAGAAGAAGGATAGGCCTTAATTGGGAGATAAATTATATCCCTATCCTCAAAACAAAACTTTTTTTTCCAAAATGTTTCTCCATCTTTTACATCATTTCTTGATTCCAACTACATACACTTGGACGATCTCTAAATGCTGCTGCTCTCAGAGTATACTTATTGTTCATAAGACCAAAGAGAGCCTAAATTTTCGTTTTTATGGCTTTAATTTCGAAACTTTGGGGAGAATCCTCTTTTCCTATGCCCTTTCACAAATGCCTTGATATGTAGCAAAAAATTGTATTTTAAGCCTTTTATTTGGAAAAAATGTCAACGGAAACTAGCTTATCCAGCCCTTATCACTTAACTTGCTTAAAAGCAACTTAAATGAAATTTTTTGGGACTTCAATTACATACGATTTTTGATAGGAACCCCTCCCTCCCTAGTTTATATCGTGATGATAGCTTTAAAAGGAGGTTTTTGGAGGAGCTCGCGAATCTTCCATCCCTTTCTAAAATATGTATAAATATAGTTAAAAATCGAATTTTTAGAGCCTCAAAGACAAAATATTTCCAGGAAGGAAGGATTCTAAGCACCTTCACACTTCCTTTAATGTAAGCAAACATTACCTAAAGGTGCATTTTTAGGCTGGACAGCTGAAGAGCTAGAAGAGCACCCTTCCTCTTCTAACTTCTCAATGTATAATGACAAAATATTTTGGTATCTAAGCTTTATTTTCAAAAAGTATTTTGGGGCCAGCGCCCGAAACCTGACCTTTCTCTGTACATCATCAAAAATTGACAAAATGCGTTTTTAGTTTCCTAATTTTCAAAAAATACTCGGAAATTTAAATTTTGGAACATTTTTGAGGGAGATTCCTAAATTCACCCCTCACCCAATGTCTCGATACCCCGAAAATTGAGTTTCTAAAGCTTCATTTTAATAAAATTTCTGGGGAGTTCGGAGTTTGTTCAAAAATTTCGGATGGCCCCTCCCAAAACAATTGGCTGGATCCGCCACTGAAGGGATTGTTATATTATACATTAAAACTTTTCTGAGGGGCTAGAGAGGTGCTAAGTTTGTACGCAAGAACATATGGAGGAAATTGGTTAACTCATGAGGGGTATTACCACTTATTATATTTTTTAAATCATCAAAACCCATCCTTTTTTCTAGAGGTTTGTTTTACAATTTTTTTCTCTTATTTTTTGGCATGAAACCAGAGTATAGGACTCACATCTATAAACCCTATATCCGAAAAAAAAAAAAAAAATTCACGTTGTAAGTTTAAAAAAAAAAGGAAGTATCGCATTTTGCGTAAAGTTGCATCGCAGACCTTCAGTGAAGAACCTTTCCGTGTTATTCAAATTAATTCACGGATATAATTACGATTAAAATGATCTTAAGTATGCTTATAATATAGCATTAATGAATATTTCTATTTCTGGGGATGCACTACCCCTATTACTTTTCACTACATCAAGAAGGCATAAACAATGGAGCTAGAGCATCCAAAGAAAGATAAATATGTATATTAATGCTATTTTATAAGCAAATTTAAGGATGCTTTTCACTGAGAGTCTGAAAGCCTACGGATCCAATGTTAACCTGCGGGGAAAGTTGGATGAAGGTTTTACAAATTCCTTTGAAGTTTTCATGTAAATTTTTTTCCGAGTATTTTTCAAGCCTCTATCTGTGTCGTGTACTTTTTGCTTTTTTGAAATATCCATTCTTTGATTGTTTAAAATTCGAGAAAAAATGAATTTCGTTGAAAAAGGTGGTAGTTACTGTTTGACATTTTGCTCCATAAAAAATCTGGCAAAATATTTCCAGCACTCTTTTGAGACTTTGTTCGAAATAATGCGACCATTTCTATTAAAAAAAAAAAAAAAAAAAAAAAAAAAAACGGGATCCAAAACCGTATTCCAGATACTTACTAGATATTTGGAATCTATTTTTGTCTACATTATAGTATGTTACTACAAATGTAAATGCATAAAATGCTTTCCACAGCTCAACAAACATTTTTGAAAATAATTTCTCGAGCCAAACTCTTAAAAAACTCTTTACAAGGTATGTACGCATAGATCATGTTATTCATAATACAGTGAAATCCAGTAACAATGAACTTCAAAATCGGGACTGAAAACTTATTTGGTTGAAACGGGTATTTGGTTATACTGATATACGTTGTAACAGGATTTCACTGAATTTTTCTTTTGAAAACTTTCTAAGGAGAAAAATGATACATACGTGCATTTCTTTAAAGCATGAATGAATATAAAAAAATTGTTTTAAAGCAGGGGTGGGTTCCCAGGGTCTTGACCCCAAATGGTGTCGTGTAGCGTTTCTTATTCGGTCGAAACATTATTCCTACCACAGTATAGTTGGGGGTGGATCGAATCTAACATAGCAGTTTTGTAATGTAGGATCTAACGTAGCTTTCACAATGTTACCAGGTTAGGTCCACACCTAGCGATACTTTACTGACATGTAGGCTACGGGATCACAGGTCCTTTACTTGGTCAAAAAAGGGTCGCAACGTGCAAAAGATTAGGAACCACTGGTTTAAATTTACAGATAATTAGAGAACTGATGGGGGAAGGGGGAAAACACTGACTATTTTCTTTTTAACTGGATGAATACACAATGTTCTAAGAATCTTTCGGTAGTCGTGTTACACTGAAATTTTCATAAGCTCAGACAAATAATTTGTCTGACGTCTAAAACATTTCCCTGAAACTTAACTGGTTTTTCAATTTTAGCCGGTCTTTATCAATATATATTTGTGTGTATGTACTGTGCAGTCGCGCCTGCTCATAGTGAAGTCTAATTAACCGAATAACAATTTCGTTTATAGCCTCAATTTCGCTATAAAAAGGTAAACAACAAGAAGGGAACTGAACCATAAATACAATATATACGGCTTGAATATTAGTACGAAAAACCAAATTTCTAGTTGAATTTTAATTCAAGTGTTAAAGGTCAAAGTTTTTTAATATCCTGGATAAAAAAACAAATACATAGCCACAAGTTTTCAATCAAGCAATGCATTTTCTTTACTTATAATTTACATCTTTTGCTTGTGCTTTTAAGACGTTGTTTTTGACTTTTATCTATTTCTTGCACAAAGCTCATGCTTTTTAAAGTGCATATTTTATTTACAATTTACACATTTTAAAATTAAACTCCCGATTTAAAATGGTGTTAAAGCTTCATTGAAACATTATCATTACTTAATATTATTCATAAATGGGGGAAAAAAATTCAAGAAAAAAAAAAAACCCAAACAGAAAAGAAAGAAACATTTAGCATCCAGCCCATAGCTTTCATTTTAATTTTGACGTCTTGAATTTAAATTATGTTTTTCACAATCACGAATTGTGGTAGAACCCTACTCGTTGGGTTTCTTATTTCTATAAATGGTTCCTATCCGAATGATATTTGTAAAAGTCATGATTTGAATACAAGACGTCTACATTCAAATTAATTCCAGGGGCTGGATGCTGGACGTTGTTGACTGAATGCTGTTTTTGTCTGAAAAGTATTGTGTAAAATCGAGAGGGTCGGGAATAAGTAAAGTCGATGGCGGGGGACATGAACTTCACTGCCCAGGAGGAGGGACATGCTCGCGAAGACACGTGGAACAGACGAGTTTGCATTAAAAGCATAGAAAAATAAAGTCGAAAGAACATCAACTATACGGACAAGTGAAAACAATAACCAACTGTGGTCGCTCAAAAAAAGAATATATTTATTTGGTCTTGGTCAAACAATAATAAGGTGTTCGAGGGCGAATGATTGGTATTAGTCTCACGCAACTTTGCGCACATCTCTCAACTTTTGTTGATTTTAAATGTTAACATTTATTAACATAGAAATTACATTATTTTATTGTACAAACGTGCAAATTTAATTATACTTGTTTCGGGGTTACTAAGAACATCTTTATTAATATAGATAGATACGTGTGTTTCTGTCTTTTACATCATTCAAAACGTTTTTATTGGGCCTGACAGATTTCTCTTCCACATTCTAGAGTTATTTGAGTTAACCTAATTTTGCTAACAGTTTAAAATTTCCCCGGGAAGTCGAGAAGAGATCAAAAAAAAGAAAAATTAGAGCAATAAATGTTAGTACACTCAACAATTTATAAATTCTGCTTCATGAATACTTTTATACAAAAAGAGAAAAATTAAATTGAAATATTTTTTAAATTTAAAGGATAGTATACTAATGTGTGTGATTTGCAAATGTCGGATTATATTTTCAATTCTGATATTTTTTTCTGAATATAAATTACGTATGTAAGACATTGTTCACGTTCTTACGAGCAAACAATTGACGTAAGTAGGGAATATTCCTCGTAATTGTTACGATTGTTTGATTGATTGCAATAATTTGCATCAATGAAAGCTTGATTGAGTGCAGCCATCAAGTTTAGGACTTCGTTTGCACGAAGCTGTCAACATTGTGTGGTAATAAAGAGGTTTCACTTAATTTCGAAATGCGAGCATGAATGAATTTTCTGAAAATTGTGCTTTTACCCGTTGCTTTTCTCACCATATTATCCGCAGAAAGGAAAGCATTTCTGATTATTGTTATTGTTATTATTACTATTTTGAATCGCAGAAAGCAATGCATAACTAATGTAACCAAAAAATTGAAAACCATTAGAAAAAAAAAAAAGACCTGAGAAGGAAAAAAATATATAAAAAAAGTTTCAAAAAGTTATTCTATTCCTCCCAACATTTTGCATCTGAATAAGTCGAAGTACATTGTTCCAAGTGTAGTGCAAGTAAACTGCAGCTTATATTTTTAATTTAAGTACATTATTGCAAGTAATTCCCTGTTGCTCGTGTAATTCCACCCACGAAATGTATTTTCAAATGTTCTCAAACATCATATAGCTGCGTGCTTCGAAAACACACTTCAATAAAAGACTTACCAACTACTTATTATTATAGCCTGTTGCACTTTTCGTCTGATGCGTAAAATATTATTATTATCAATATTATTATTATTATTATTGAAAAAGAATTTCAATTTTAAGAAGTATATTAATCATTTAGTCTTGTGTATGCTGCTCTAGTCACCATGCTGATTATCTATGTTTTTGCGGGATGATTTGTTTACTGATAGTAAACAAATGCAGCCCTGCGCATGATGAATCGCCGGAAAAATATAAATAAATATCTAAAATATTAATTGATTAATTAACAAAAATGTCAGTTCAGCGTTGCATATCCTCCATCGAATTGCAGAAGTATTCCTTTTTCGACCACACACACACACACACACACACACACACACACACACACACACACACACACACACACACACACACACACACACACATATATATATATATATATATATATATATATATATATATATATATATATATATATATATATATATATATACTAAAAATAGCGGGATCCCTCCCCCCTCTTTGAAATGTAACCATATCCTAATCAGAAATTGTTTTCTGATTACGCCATTTCTGCCGTCCTCCCAATAATTAAAAATAAAATCATCATCGTTCCACCTCTTGACTGTAAATATCCGATAACCGATATGTAATCATCCCTCCTCACCCCTCACCCTTTTTTTCCGGGACTACATTACAGTTTTACACTAAGCTTATACCTCTTATGTTTTCCTTTTTTTATACAATCATATCCTAACGCAAAAAAATGCACTCTTTAATTAAACTTCAGACAAGAAACGAATTAGCTTTATAAACGAAATAAGATTCGGACGTGGTAATTGAGAACATCGTTTGAAAAAAATAATAAGACAATCGTTTTTCCTGTTCAATTTATGATAAATTTTCATTTCATTCATCAATTTTTCATAAATATAAAATCTGGGAACGCATATCCAAAAAAAAAAACTTTGTTTCAAAAATTACCGCAGACCCTTTGGTACTGACTTTTATTTTCTATTCTGTTCAACCTTCGCGTCGGTACTGTTCAAGTGGGGTTTTGGCCGCCAGCTAATTTCCTTGATTGCTCTTCACGACGGGGGTCATATAGGGGTTCCTTTCCCTCCAGAACAATGACAGCTGTGACAGGTCACGTGCTCCTGCCTTACATCGATTACCGTCCACTCCATTGGCCGTTGAAGTGCCAATCACTTGATTCAGGTTCACTCCCGTCGTTCAAGGAAGAAAGTCATTTACACCCTAACTTCAATGTTTACCCTCACTGAAGAGCAGCTTTAAGCATGATTTTTGAGTGGAAATTTTTCGCCAATACAATACTTCCTTTTTTGTTAAAGGAAATAAAAAGGAAATACTCGTCCGTATTCGAAGACTATTGACACGGAGACACGAGTACGATGTTTTTTTTTCCTTTCCTTTTTTTTTTTTCAGGAATAATGTGTTTTTCAAATTGTGTTAGTAAAATGTTGTTGAGGGGTCGCCTTCATAATAAATCGAGCATCAACTTCAAAATTTTCAAATTCAAAATTCCCCCCAACCCTCCCTCCCTCTTTTATTACATATATGTGATCAGCATCCTTTTTTGCCTTAGTATACAAAATTTTGTTTAAATTAATCCAGCCGATACTTCGGAATTGAGTTTTGTAAAATCCCTCTCGTAATGTTAAAACGTATTTTGATACTTTTACACATAACACATAAACTAGATTAGATACGGCTAAGATTGTTTTTTTTATATGGGCGAGGTGCAGCGACGGAAATACAGTTTGTTTCCAATATTCTTGGAAAAAAAGTACATTTGCTGAAAGACACATTTTCCAAATTACCTAAAATATCTGAAAATGTAGCTTTTTCAAGCATATTGTAAATAAACAGTGTATTTCTGTCGCTTCCCGTTTAAGTTTTATTGATTTTTCAAACATACCGGTGATTTTGGAGACCTTAGACTTTTCTATGGACCTTTTAAAATACAGCAGCGCCATCTTTTGAGGAACATTGTAACTGAAACGTTACTGTTGTCCCAAACATAATGCAACAAGCGGTATATTTCTGTCGCTGCTCGTTTAGTTTTTATTGATTTTTCAAATGTATCAGTCATTTTTGGAACACCTTGTACATAAACAATTTACTGCACGAAGTAAGAAATAAAATTTTAGTTCAAGAGAATGAAACATAACACTAAAGGGAAAATTTAAAAAATGCATAACAAAAATACAAAATCTGGCCCACAAAGATAGATTATTGTGCTAAATCGCATGTTATTCAAGCAGTGTACATTTAAATAGCTCTCACGATTAAATGAGATGCAGTTTAAAAGGGTTCAGATTCGTTAGGGGGTTACTGTGCTGAATTGAAATTAAAATCCTACTGACATGGTTCAATAAATGTGCAGACGAGTGCATCCGACAGCATAGAGCCTTCGACGCGTGCAGAAACTATACGTCCTCGAACAGAGCCGTGTCCAAGGGGAGGGTTTTAGGGGTTAAACCCCTCCCATTGAAAAAAAAAATCAATGAATCATTAAACGATTTTCCAAAACGTATTTTAGGTTTTAATTAATTTTAGAGTTACTCGGATACAGTATTCACCCTCTTTAATATTTCCCCAACTTTAACAATTAACATTTTCCTCAATTGTAGGATTCCCAAGCACCTTCGCTTCTAAGTGCTTGAAAAAATGGAATGGTTGGAGAGTCCGGCAATGCTGTAAGCATGCAGGGGAAAACTATTAAAAAAAATATTAGACAATGACGTAGTCCCCCTCCCCACCCCCCCCAAAAAAAGAACTTTGGGGCAGGGAAAATGGTTACTTTGCTTACTGTTTTTTTATGGTACTCCTTTAGTGTTGGATGAATTAGTCGTTTCACACAGTAGAAAAATGTTTTTATGCGAAACAGCAATTTTTTTTAATAAAATTTTTATTTTCATTTAATTCCTGTTCAATGTTATTTGATTTAAAAACAAAAGAAAAAAAATTGATAATTAATTTGAGTTCTGAATTCAAATTATGTTTTTCGCAATCACGAGTTGCAACAGGGCCCTGCTCATTGGGGGCTATTGTTTCTAGAAACAGCTCCTGTCCCCTCAAGCCTACCCTTCCTCCTGGGCGGTTACGTGTGTATAGTTGTGTGTGTGCAGGGGTATGTGTAGGTGTGCGTGCGTGCATGTGTTGGCTTGTGTGTGTGCGTAGACCTGTGTGTATGCACGTAGGCGTGTGTGTATGTGTGTAAAGGCTTGTGTGTATGAGCGTGTGTGTATGAGCGCGCGTGTGTGTAGGACATGGACGCCACCGACCAGGAAAAACGGATTCCAGGACGCAATGCTCGGAGCTGCGCCTGCAGAGGCCGGTGGTGCTGGTGCACCTGGTCCAAGCTGAAAAAGGAACTAAACATCAAAGACGGTCCAGGGAGAACAATAAGCAATCGTGATTGCTCAAAAAAAAAAAAAGAAGGAAAGTGAGGTGGCATAAAAGAAATATGTGTGCTTTTACAAAATGTTCAACTGTACGAATTATTTCATTAAAAAAAAAACGCAAAACGTATTAAAAAAAAAAGTCTAGTTAGCGAACTAAAATGAACTATTCAACACGCGTAGATAGTTTTCCTTTGACAACGTAAGTTACAAAGGGAAAAAGTTTCAACTCCTCCCTTTATGAAATCCTGGACACGGGCCTGTACCTCGAAAAAGCCAAGTATTTATGTAGTAAAAAGTCAAGTACCATTTCTCATTACGAATCTGGGATTAAATTAACAAACTGATAAATTTGATACATATTGCTGAATATTCAGAAATTTCTCATATTTACCTATTTTAGTGGGAACTGAATAATCACCACAGAGATTAAACAAAATCATTGAATTTTCCAGTTATGCACAATTTATTAGAAATTGCATTTCTTTCCACCAGTAGTTTTTGCAAACACAAGCATATAAGGACCAGTTGCTCTTTTCCCCGAGACTTACCTAACATACCACGCTTCTCCTGTAAGCCGTGAAGCAGGTTGTTAAATTACCACCTGCTGCGTGGTTGAAAAGGAAGTACTTACTACACAAATCTCTAAAATCGTATCTGTCTAAAACGAGACCATAAAATAAATTCCTTGCCGCACGTTGAGTGCTGCCATCTAGTGATACGTTAACTTCTACTTTGTAAGGGCTGCGAAATTAACGAAAAATTAATGACCGAAATTTTGCTAAAACTGTTTTTTGAACACGAAAATTGAGAAAGAAAGCTTTTTTTTTTTTTTTTTTTTTCAGAGAAGGGAGGAGAAATTTTGTTTAAATCAATACAATTTTCTAGCTGTACAAGTTATCCGAAAATCACTATAAAAATATGACATAAAATACTGTTCTAAAGATCATTTTTCGAACCCGGAAGAGGTGTAATAGATAAAATAAAGCTTTCGATCCAAATTCTGTTGTGTTCAGGGGGGGGGGATTAACAATATTGAAAAGTGATAAAAGTGAATGCAAATTTTTCACTTTTTTTTTTTGCCTTTTTACTAATTTTTATATTTAACAATTATAGAAATAAATCGTACGCGAAGAAAACACCTTATACATTAAATGAAAATAGTCATTTTTTAAATTGTTCATAAGCTAGAATAAAAATAATGACTCTGCGATGAAAAATATCAAACATTGTAAATGATCAACAAAAATCCATAACACAATAAGAATTTATTTCTTGATAATTGAAACATTTCTCACAACCACGGAGTAGGAAGAAGGAGAGAAATGTCCTACGGGATTGCTAGTGTAAAAGTGGCAACGATTGTTCACTTTTTTAGAGGGCGCTGTTGGCGAACCGCTCCCGTCAATCGCAGCAGATCAATGTAAATGATGCTAAGTTTCTCTTTTTTTTAGAGGCAGCTATTAAAGCGAAGAAAGAAAGAAACTACTGCAAATTGGTTGTAATAAGGGGACAATATAGAGGACGATGTACGGCTTTCGTCTACAGGAAGTTAGCGCAGTATTTTGATGAAAAAATTTTATTTTATTTTTCATCACCAACTTGCCGAATTCGTCTGCTATTAATATTGCGCTGTGCGATGTTTTAGTTATTACGAGTTGGAATTTTTCTCTTCCTGTAAATAATTGACGAAATGAGAATGTAGTAGAATTATTTACGTAAATACTTTTTTCAATAATCATTTTATTCATGTATTTACTCACTGCTTAGACACAATTGTTATCATTATTTTTTATTATTATTGCATTTTTTTTTCTACAACCAAATCGAAAAAAAAATCGGGAAACCTTTTTCATTTAAAAAATACATGTACAAAAAGAGTAAATTGTAATTTTCAAAAACATGATTAATTTCAACAGAAAATCCCATAAACTATCTCAAAAAAGCGTTCCAAGGTATAATTTTTTGAATGAATAAGGTTTCTCGATTTTTTTTCCCATTTGGTTGTCGAAAAAAATGCAATAATAAAAAAATAATGATAACAATTCTGTTTAAGCAGTGAGTAAATTATTATAATCAATATCAGCTTGAAGTTAAGTAATAGAACATTAACATTTATTTTATGTGTTAAAGGTCGTGAAAGCAAAAAATTATTTCGCTTTAATTAGTTCTCGAAACATGTCACGAAATTTACAACTAATTAAAAAAAGTATTTACGTAATTAATTCTACTACATTCTCATTTCGTCAATTATTTACAGGAATAGAAACATTCGAACACGTAATAAATAAAACATCGCACAGCGCAATATTAATAGCAGACGAATTCGGCAAGTTGGTGGTGAAAAATAAAATAAATTTTTCCATCAAATACTGCGCTAACTTCCTGTGGACGAAAGCCGTACATCGTCCACTATATTGGCCCCTTATTACAACCAATTTCCAGTAGTTTTTTCTTTTTTTGCTTTAAGGGGGTCCGGGACACATTTTGAAAATTTTTTTATTATGTACTTTAGAGTTTTGAAATTTTTTGAACTGATTCATCATTTATTTAATAAGCAAAATCATAACATAAATATGAAAAAAAATTATTTTTTTATTTAAATTTAATTAGTTTTTTTCAAAAAAATAGGGTTGCTTTAAATTGCTATAACTCAAAATATTGTTGGTCAATTTTCAATTTTTTTTCAAAAAAGTATGCACAAATATCTAAGCTTTAATTTTTATTCGGCGATTTTAAAAATATTGATTCAATGAAAAATAAAAAAAATATTTGAAGAAAAATTTCGAAAATTTCGAAAATACTTTTTTTTAAAAAAATCATAATTTTTGCAGTAAACGTTTTTTTCAAATTCGCCGAATAAAAATTAAAGTAAATTGCTTGAAAAAGATATGCTCCAAGTTTCATTTGTTTATCTCTATCGGTTCCTGACTTATAAGAGTTTGAATGCAAGAAATCGGGAAAAATTGCATCATGGAGAAAAACGCGTTTAAAGTTTTAAAGTTATGTACACATTCGTTAGATGCATGCAACAAAAATAACTATAACTTTCGTTCTATTTAAGGTAGAAACAAGATTCAAACGTCCTCTTAAGCAGAAAAAAACGAAGCAATTTTTCAAATTATAAAAAAAAATTGCAAAATTTGAGGATTTTGTGTCCCGGACCCCCTTAATAGCTGCTTCTAAAAAAATGAGAAACTTAGCATCATTTACATTGATCTGCTGCGATTGTCGGGAGCGGTGCACATACAGCGCCCTCTGGAAAAAGTGAACGAACGTTGCCACTTCTACATAGTAAAGATTTATCTCCTCCCCTTTAACCTCCCTGCTCACAACACTACTCAAAAACTGATAATAGAAACACCCCCCTTTTATTTAGGAAAAGACGGTGGAAATATAAATGAATAAATCAGTTTTACTAAAAAGCATAAGTTTTAGTAATGTTTTGCTTTTATCATGAAAAATAAAAAGTAAGACATTTTTTCCTGAAAGTTTAAAATGAATAAATAAATGAATAAAAAAAGATATAAATTTGCAAAAGCTTGTACGGACGTATTTCAGGGTTACAAGGAACCCCATGTGAGCTTGCGGATTTTAAAACTCTACATCAGTCGATTGTCTCAGCTCACATCTTTTCTGCAATGAAATAATAAAAAAAGTATTCCCCGTGAGTTCAAAACGCGTGTCAGCGAGTTTTTGCAAATTTATTCTTGAAAAAAAAAAAAAAGAAACTTTTACATGTACACTTTAGTCCTTATTTTCCACTTAACTATTAGTGAGCTGAAAGTGAATGAAAATGTCTCAGTATCAAAATAAATAATAGAAATAATAACGCATTGAAAAGAAGAAAAATACCTGAAATGTAAGTAAACGAATAAATTTTGCTAAAAAGCATAACTGTTAGTAATGTATCATGAAAAATAAAAAGTTTGAAAATTAGCCTTGAAGCAAAAACGAAAACAAATGAATAAAGAAATACAAAATGACAAAACATTGCAAAAACTCGTTGGCACCTGTTTCGGGGTTACAAGGAACTCCTTTTTCCTTTCAAAACAGATGTGAGCTTGAGGATTTAAAAACATCGCCCCAGTCGATTGTCTGTACATAAACAAGCTAACATCTTTTCTGAATTGAAAAAAGAGCTCCCTATGACTCCAAAACACGTGTCAGCGTGATTTTGCAAGTTTATACTTGAGAAATAAAATCTTGGTACTTTTAAGTCTTTATTTTCCACTAAACTATTAGTGAGCTCAAAGAGAATGAAGGTAGTGCCACAGTATCGACAAAAGAAGGGGGGGGGGGGGGATCGCTTTTTGGTCACGAGTCTTTAAATTCATGAGCTCATATCTATTTTGCAAGGAATTAGCGGGTCCTTGTTACCCCGAAATACGAGCCCAAGAGTTTTAGTAGATTTATGCTTTTTCTCTTACTTTGCTTAATTATTTTTACTTTTCAGAAAATTTGGAAACTTTGCTTCGTTATGATATTTACATTTCTAAAAGTTATACTTATTAGCAAAACTCTTTTGTTTAATTATGTTTCAGGCATTTTTTTCATTTCGGTGTGTTATAATTTCTATTATTTATTTTTGATGCTGAGGCATTATTTTGTGCTCACTGATGGTTTAGTGGAAAATAAAAACTACTAAAATGTACCAACAAAAGAATTTTTTTTTCAAGTATAAATTGGTAAAAACTCGATGACACATGTTTTGAAGTCATGGGGAACTCTTTTTTATTATTGTTTTACTGAAGAAAAGACGTGAATAGAGACAATGGATTAAGGAAGAGTTTTTTAATCTGCAAGCTGACATTTTTCTTGAAAGGAAAAAGGAGTTACTTGTAACCACGAAACACTTCCGTACGAGTTTAGCAAATTTGCTATTTTATATTTAATTCATCCATTTTCTGTTTTGCTTTCAGGAAAACTATCAAACTTTTTATTTTCTATGATATTTTCATTACTAAAAGTTATGCTTTTTAGTAAAACTTATTTTTTCATTCAAATTTTTGCCGTATCTTCCTTATAGGGTTATTAATATTAATTTTTGGATCACTAGTGAGAAAATTTTGAATTATCATGAAATTAATTTTTGTTGTGATATTAATTTTTTTTTTCTGATCGTTTTACAACGTTTGATATTTTTCATACCTGTGTCATTGTTTTAATTCTAGTCCACGAACAATCTGAAATATAATTGTTTTCATTTTAATGATTTGTTTCAAAAATTTCTAATTGTAAAAGAAAAGTGAAAAGGCCAAAAAAAAAAAAAAAAAAAAAAACCTTTATTTTCATTTTACATTTCTTTTCAATCTCATTAATCCCCCCAGCCGTTTTACATTACTTTATTACTTTTGTAATGACTTATAAAAATCTCTAACGAACTTGTGCGATCATTGCGCAGACTGCGCCATTGAAATTTTTTGGGGGAAGGTGTTTTAAGGGGTATTTTTCACTTTTTCTTGAGGGGGAGGGGCGCTTGCTTTTTGGGGTGGAGGGGTCTTTACTATATTTAGGGTGTGAGCTCTGCTCTTGGAGGGGGGGGGCACCTCTGCCATGAAGATCACCTGCGTTCCCGCTGAGCCTGAGACATCTTAATATTGGGAAGCAAGGATCATTATGGGGCGATAATCTGCTATTATTACTTGAACTTTTTGATGCATTTACCCTTTGATGCTTTTGTTTTTTCTCTTTTATCTATGCAATGGTTTATGCTGTATTATGTACTACCCCGTCCATTGAAAATTACTTTGTTTCATTGTGCCATAACATTTATTACTCGTATTTTCATCAATGTATAGCATAAAGTTTCGGATTGCCGACCATATTACGAAAGGAATCAAAGCTCGTTACGTCTGTTTCGCTTCGACTATTTCAAAAACCAAATGAAAACATGAGTGGCAGAGCCGCAGAGAGCCAAGGCGGGCCCCAATCAGTTATGTCGCCAGTTCCCCTCTCAACCCCCTCTCCCCAAAAAAATAAGAAAAAAGAAGAAGAAAAAGCGAAAAACTGGGGAAAGAAGAAAAACGGGGGGGGGGGGAAGAAAAAAACGGGGATAAATTGAAAAAAAAAAAAAAATGAAATAAAAAAAAAAAAAAATAAAAATAAAAATTGCTTACTAGAAAACAATTAACTCTGTTTTTAAGTGCCACAACAATGCATACCAAAAGAGTAAATTTTAGTTCATTATGGCCTCTAGTTTCCGACTAGGCTGACATGGCCTCTCGTCGGACCTGATGAGTGGGTAAATCATACAGCTGGAAACGCAAAAAACGAAGCTTTCGCAGTTCTCTCCGAGACACCCCTCAATTATTTTAAACTAGTGGTACCCACACGGCTTTGCCTGTAAGACCATATGGTTCGCCTGTATATTTACAATAATGGGTGATGAATTTCTCGCCAATTTGCTATGTTAAATGGCTCGGCCGTGTAACGGTTCCGCATTATGATAGTTTTGATATTTTCTCTTCCACGTTATAATTTGATGGGTAAAATGTTCGTAAAATTGGAATATAAAAAGATCAAAATCGAATTTTTGAAAAATCGCTTCGAGGTGCACATCCCCATGGTAAACTAATTTTGCGTGAAATTCCATGAAAATCGGCAAAACGGTTTAAGCGCTGTGCGCAACACAGAGATCCAGACAGAGATTCCGATATCCGGACAGAGAGACTTTGAACTTGATTATTAGTAAAGATGAACGGCTGTCGAGGAAAAGGACTACCTTGACCTGCGCGGCCGGCCTGCTGGCATGGCAACCAGCAAATAACATCTGGGAGGTCATTCCAAGGTTTTCTGCTTTCGAGTTCGACATTTCCCGTCAAGTGATCGGCTCGCAATGTGCTATTCCAAAGTCCTAACTCCTAGCTGGCGGCAAGGCGGCGAGTTTAAGATAACAGACTCGAAGGGGGGAAGGGTTGATGATCGGCGCGCTGAAGTACGTGACGTCTTACAACCAATGTTCTTTCACCGCAGGTAGTTTTCGTTTCTCTTTTATGTGACGAAGAATCACATTGAAATCATTTTAGATTTTTCTTTAATAAAATCCAAGCGTCCATAAGAATTAATTCTCTGAGGAATTCACGAAAGAGGATGAAAAGAAAAAATAGGCCGAACTCGCCCATCTGTTAAACCCCGAGGGCTCCGGTGCTCAAAGCATTGTCAAATGGCAAAAGGTAAGTCATATTTTATGCATATTTCAACATTACAGTGTCTAAAACAGTTATAGAAGAGGGTAGGAAGTCAATACATAAATATGTTGAAAATTAAACGTAAAATATGTTGATTTACAATATAACACCATCGATATTAGTAACTTTAATCAATAGTAATAATAATAACTTTTAAAAATAATCATGATATTAAAAAAAAAAAAAATTTCTATCATAAATGCAGACGAAGAAATATAAATTGTCCGTAATCGTGGATTGAATATATGTTGTTATTAGTGTTGTCGTGTTTAATGAAGTGCAGAGTGAGAAAGGTTTAGATGCACCCGAAAGTCTTCATGAAAAAATCTGCCATTCAGATTGAATATATAAAAGACTAAAATGCAGGGGGGTGCGCACTAAGGAGGAGGGGGGTTAAGTCATTTCGCTGACTGCAACATTAAAATTTTTAAGGGGGGTTTTTGAGGGGTGTTTTTTTATTTGGGGGGCTCTTGCTTTTGGAGAGAGGAGTCTTCGCGATATTTGGGGGGCCCTTGCTCTTAGGGGGGTGGGCCCCTCCTGTAAAATGTAAATGGCTTGTTGGGCTAATTGAGCTTTTGGGGATGAGAGGAGACATAACAGAGTATATAATCTCCCATATTATGATTGGTTATGTAAAAACAAAGGGCTGTTGGGGATACTCCCCCTTCACCCCGGTCAGTTGTAATTATAACAACAATCTCAGTTTCGAAGACATATTTCAGAGGTTTTTCTCTCTTATCTTTTAAAATTATAATTTAATAAGTATATGCTAAATAAAAATTTTTATTTCTTCATTATTCCTGTTTTCAAGATTCCATTTCTTCTAAGTATTGTTTTTCAATTGTTCTTCAAAAAAGTACTTTTCTAGATTTTCCTTTTTAATACAAGCAACTTGTACGTATAATTACATAATTCCATCTTCATTTTCAAGATTAAAAAGTTAAACCAGCATTCTTGGTTAGCGGAGCAGTTTAAAATAAATAAAAACTTCGCTTCTGTAAATATACTGAAAAATATTCGCAAAGGAAATAATTTTTTGAATCATAGTTTCACTCCAGCTGATAAAGAACTTTAAAACGAGTTCAATCAAAGGGAAAGATTCTAAATTGAAGAAGAAATGAAAAGGAGCGTTTTGATGTATTCTCTTTTCCTTCAAATGCATCATATTATACAGCAGTCAATTTACAAATACTTACAGTATAATCAAATACAGTATTTGTACAATATTGCTAATTTTAATGTCAGCGAAATGGAAAATCAAATTTTGGAATCAATTCCCCAGAATTACCAGCCTCGGTACTGTTTTGTAATTAGTTAATCAATGTCGAATTTCAATGAAGAAAAATAAATTTTCTTACAAATTGAATTCAACTGAAATCTTATGAAAAGAACTTTGCACCCTCTTTTGAAATGATAACAGTGGGTGTTTTAAAGAATTTAGGGGAAAAAGGGGGAGAGATTTTACAACAAAAGAACGTAGGAAGAAAAACCTTCGTCAGTGGAGTACCAAGCATGGGTGACATCGGGGGGCGGTAATTTGTGGTGTCACCCTCCCCCCCCCTCCTAAAAACGCAAAAACAGGGGATTGTAATATTCTGTGTAAACATGAAACTCATACAGTTTTCAGGAACAATTACTAGTACTTTTGTGTTATTACTAAATTTTAAGTGGGATAATGTATAGAAGACAAATAAAAATTATGAACCCTTTTTATATAATTTGCCCTAGACGCATTTGTGCTGGCCGTCGAACTGTCAAAAAAAAAAAAAAAAAAAAAAAAAAAAAGAAGGCGTACGAAATTCATAGCCCCTTAATTTTTTCAAATGCATTATCTCTTGAAAATAGGGAGCTCCTGATGGATTTGGTTAAAAGAAAATGAAATCAATGGAAATAATCAACCTTAGCCGAGAATGCATTTTCATTCATAAACTCACATTTTTTACATTGAAAAAGGAGCTCTTAATATCTCCGAAACACGCGTCTGCAATTTAATTCGGATGTTTGTGCATTATAATGTTGTTATTAGTTGGTTTAAGCCTTTTAAGCTTTGAAAACTTGTTGTAAAGCGAGAAATGTTGCATATATACCTATTTTATGTTTGCAGTTATAACCCCCCGCCCCCCTCTGCCTCCTGCACCATTTTTTGGGATTGGCCACATCATGATTCCTAATTCGTTGTCCTCCTGCCAATAAATACCTGTCAGAAAACTTACTCCCGCAATTGTATCACAAATTGAATGGAAAAATCACTTGCTCCCCCTTCGTGCAGTTTTAACCCCCCCCCCCCCGCTCCCTGAACTATTTCCGGAATTGGCAACATCCAAATTCGCTTTCCCCGAGTCAATACCTTTCAGAAAAACCAACTCCCATAATTGTATCACAAAAATCGCATAATCTCACCTGGGCGCTTATTCCAAGCTCGAAATTCACCTTGCGAGATTAGTTCTGATCGCCTCACTAGATGGCGCTATAGGGAAAAAAAGCGATCTCGAAAGGAAATTCTCGCAAGTAGCAATTCCAATCGCCAAAAGAAGGGGAAAAGTGACTTTTCGGGCGCTTATTTGCGGAGCGAAATCTCAACTGCCCTAAAGTAGGTGAGATAGTGCGATTTTTGTGATACAATTTGGGAGTTTGTCTTTCTGAAAGGTATTGGCTCGAGGAAAACGAATTTGGATGTTGCTAAACTTGGAGATGGTGCAGGGGGCAAGGGAGGGGGGGATTAAAACTGCACTGGGGGGGGGGGCTTGTGGTTTTCCGTTAAATTTTTGTGATACAAAAATGGGAGTTGGTTTTTCTCAAAGGTATCGGCAAGCAGAAAACAAATTACAATGTTACGAACCTTGAACACAGTGAAGGAGAGGGAGGGAGTTAAAACTGCGCTGGGCGGGGGGGGCAAGTGGTTTTCCGTTAAATTTTTGTGACACAAAAATGGGAGTTAGTTTTTTTGAAAGGTATTGGCAAGCAGAAAACAAATTAGAATGTTACGAACCTTGAACATAGTGAAGAGGAGGGAGGAGGGTTAAAACTGCGCTGGGGGGCAAGTGGTTTTCCGTTAAATTTTTGTGACACAAAAACGGGAGTTACTTTTTCAGAAAGGTATTGGCAAGCAGAAAACAAATTAGAATGTTACAAACCTTGGACATTGTGAAGGGGAGGGAGGGGGGTTAAAACTGCGCTGGGGGAAAGTGGTTTTCCGTTAAACTTTTGTGACACAAAAACGTGAGTTAGTTTTTCTGAAAAGTATTGGCAAGCAGAAAACAAATTAGAATGTTAGGAACCTTGAACATAGTGAAAGGGGGGGGGAGGGGAAAAGTGGTTGTCCGTGGAATTTTTGTGATAAAATTACGGCAGTTGGTTTTTCTGATGGGTATTGGCACGAAGAAAACGAATTAGAATGTGGCCAACCCCAAAAATGGTGCAGGGGGCGGGGGGGGGGGGTTATAACTGCAAACATAAAATAGGTATATATGCAACATTTTTCGCTTTACAACAAGTTTTCAAAGCTTAAAATGCTTAATTTAACTAATAACAACATTATAATGCACAAACATCCGAATTAAATGGCAGACACGTGTTAAGAGCTTCTTTTTCAATGTAAAAATGTTAGTTTGTGAATGAAAATGCATTCGGCTACGGTTGATAACTTCTATTGATTCCACTTTCTTGTAACCAAACCCATCATTTAGGAATTAAGGTAAGGGTGGGTGGGGGGGGGGGAGGGGAATCGGGAGCACTCTAAATTTTCAAGATATAATGCATTTGAAATAATTAATGGGCTAGGAATTTCTTATTTTTTTGACCGCTCGACGGCCTGCACAAATGCGTCTAGGGCAAATTTTTATAAAAAGCGTTTATAAATTTCATTTTTCATTTGTACATTATCCCACTTAAAATTTAGTTTTTTCACAAAAGTACTAGTTGTTTCTGAAAATTGTATGAATTTCAAATTTACACAGAATATACAATCTTTTTTTTTTTTTTTTTTGCGTTTTAGCAGGGGGGGGGGTGACATCACAAATTACCGCCCCGGGTGTCACCCATGCTGGGTACGCCACTGACGTAGATAATTTTTTTTCCTTTTTTTTTTCTTTTTGTCTTCTTTTGCTATAAAATCCTCCTCCCCCCTTTTTTCCTAAATTCTTTATTTATTACCTACTGTCAATATTCAATTTCAATTGAATTCAATTTGCAAGAAAATTTATTTTTCTTTATTGAAATTTGATATTGATTAACTAATTACAAAACAGTAGAAAGGCTGGTAATTTCTGGGGAGGTGTTTCTAAAATTTGATTTTCCATTTCGCCAACATCAAAATTAACAATATTATATAAATACTGTATTCGATTATACTGTAAGCATTTGTAAATTGGCTGCTATATAATATGATGCATTTCAAGGAAAAGAGAATGCTTCAAAATGCTCCTTTTTTCTTTTCTTCTTCAATTTAGGATCTTTCCTTTGGGTTGAACTTTAAAGTTCTCTATGAGCTGAAGAGAAATAATGATTGAAAAATTTATTCCTTTTACGAACATTTTTCAATATACATTTACAGAAGCAGAGTATTTATTTATTTTAAACTGCTCTTGTAACCAAGATTGCTGTTTTGACTTTTTAATCTTGAAAATAAAGATGGAATTGTGTAATCATAGGTACAAGTTGCTGGTTTTGAAAAAAAAAAAAAATCTAGAAAAGTACTGTTGTGAGGATATCTTAAGATTGGGTCTTGGAAAACAATACCTAGAAAAAATGGAATTTGAAAACCGGAATATTGAAGAAGTAATACTTTGTATTTAGCATATGCTTATTTAATTATAATTTTAAAGGAGAAGAGAAAAAAAATCTGGAACATGTCTTTGAAACTGAGATTGTTGTTATAATTGCAACTGGAGCGGGGGGAGGGTTGGTTTTCACATTAATAATCCTAATATGGAAGATTATATATTCTGTTATATCTGCTCCCATTCCCAAAAGCTCAATTAGCACAACAAACCTTTTACATTTTGTAGGGGTGCCCCTCCCCCCAAATATCCGGAAGACTCCCCCCTCCAAAAGCAAGAGTCCTCAAAATAAAAAAATACCCCTCAAGCCCCTTTAAAAATTTCAATGGCGCAGTCAGCGCCATTCCCTAAGCCCCCCCCCTATATTTTAGTGTTTTTTTCGCACTCTGCACTTCATTACACACGGCAACAACATAATATTCAATCCACGATTACGAACTATTTATATTTTTTCGTCTGCATTTATGACGGTTAAGATTTTTTTTTTTTAAGTATCATTATTTTTTTTAAGTTATTATTATTATTATTTCGATTATAGTTTCTTGGGAAAAATATATTTCATATAAGACATTCTTACTAATATAGATGGTGTTATATAGTAAATCAACAAAATTTACGGAAATTTTTTATCAAATTTACGTATTGGCTGTTTTAACCTCTTCGATTTTTGTTTTAGACACTGTAATATTGAAATATGCAAAAAATACGGCTTACTTTTTGCCATTCGACTAAGCTTTTTGCACCGGAGCCCTCTGCCATTTTTCCTTTGTGTACTATTTTTTAAAATTCTCAGAGAATTAATTTTTAAGAACATCTGGATTTGCTTCACGAAAATCTAAAATTATTTCGGTGTGATTCTTTGTAACGTAAAACGTATTCTTTGAAGAATAGCCATTAGCGTGCCAGTCGTCAAAGTTCGCGCTTTTCCGTGCAAGGATTGAACAAAACAAAACTAGCTGCACTGAAAGGACATTGGTTGGAAGAAGTCACGTGTACCTCCTGGCCGACCAAACTAATCGAAAAAATCGGCGCCTCTTCGAGAGACAGCTGCGAGCTGTTCAGAATTCAACGTTGCGAGATTTTGTCGACAACATCGATCACGTGACGGGAAATCTCGAAGTCGAAACGTAAATAGTTTGGAATGACCACCCTGCTTTGGGGCAGTCGAGATTTCGCTCGCAAGCAAACGCGCGAAAACTCGCTTTTTTCCCCTTCTTTTGGCGATTGGAATAGGAACTTGCGAGATTCATTCTGCGAGACTGCGATTTTCCTTATAACGCCATCTAGTGAGACGATCAGAACTAATCTCGCAAGGTGAATTTCGAGCTTGGAATAAGCACCCTGTTTCATCCGGATGGGTGGTGTTTACATTTAAAATATGTCTCCATTCTGCCACGTTTGCAGTAACTCTTCGACAAACTGGGAAAGGCTACTTCATGAAGTTTCATTGTACAGTTATAGAAAAAAAAACGAAACGAAACACTGTAAATTATTCGGAAATTATACATGCTAGAAAGGAAAAAAAGGTGTCTTCCGACTAGGTTTAAAGTCTTCTTTAAAACTACGAAGGTAAAATTTTGATAAGGGACCATATACAAAGCAAAATGAGCACCAACTCTTGATTTTCAAATCGGAACCCATATTTTTTGCTACATAATTATATTTAGGCAGCAAAATGCAGCCAGTGATAGAAATAAGCCTTGAAAACCCAATAGTGATCATCCTTTCCGCCTCGAGGAAACAAGAAATTTTCTTTTGACGTGTGGCAACAGCGTAAAAATAGAATAAGATTTATCTATTAAGATGAAGGCGACATAAGATTAATTTGTCCATTTTTATAGAAAGAAGTTTAATTAGATAGATGTAAATAATGTGTAAATAGTCTAAAATAAATGTGTTTTTGAATTCAAGCTTTTTCTTTGAAGAACGTCATGTAACTTTTTTATTACTGCGTAGACAATTTGGCTCACAAAGTAGAAAAATGTGTTACGAGACAGTAACAATTGGCGCCCCCGGGTGGGCTTTGTCTATTCAGTAATACAGATGGAATTATTATGACGTGATCGCCATGGAATGACTGACGAACTTTTGGTTATCCTCTGCAAGATTAAAAGAAGTAAGTTAGCATTGCTTACTATACTTTAAGAAACAGAAAATACGATTTGTTTGAATTTATAAAAGATATTGTGCTTATTTGCTGAAGTTTTGATTTAAGATAACTGCAATACGTAGATAATGGATGCGGTTAATAAAGCAAAGCGCACTGTTTTTAGAACGCAAACAACAAAATTAATCAACAAAATTGATGCCAAATTTATAGAAGGTAATATAAATGAAGAGAGTTTAAACCAATTTTTGGCAGAATCAGATTTGAAAGAAAAAGAACTTAATTGTCTCGACACTGAAATTCAAAAAACGATTGATTTGAAAGATTTAGAAGACGAAATTTTAAAATGCGATGAATACAACTCTAACATAGTAATTTGGCGATCAAAAGTAAAACGTGCCAAAACAAAATTTGAAGTCCCTTCCAATTTCATTGCGCCAACTGTGACGTTAAATGGTTCAGAAACAGAACAAAGAATTGTGATTCGGGAAAATGAAACTGCTCACATTAATCTACCGCGACTGATTATCGATAAATTTGATGGTGATCTATCAGACTGGCAAAGATTCTGGGACCAATATGAGTCTGCAATCCATAAGAATACCAATATTTCTAATGTAGACAAATTCAACTATTTACGTTCATATTTGAAAGGGGTAGCTTCGAATGCAATTAAAGGATTTAGCTTGACCAATAATAATTATCAATCAGCTATCGACACCTTAAAAGACCGTTTTGGCAAGAATACCCTAGTTATTAACTCTCATTTGAATAAGTTACTTAGCCTTAATGCCGTAAAAAGATCAAATGATGTTGTTTCCTTGCGTAAATTATTTGACACTTGTCAAACTGAAATAAGAAATTTGGAATCGCTGAGAGTAACAGAAGATAGCTATGGGACACTATTTTGTCCGATTCTGATCAGATTACTGCCAAACGATACAGTATTGGAGATAACTAAGAAGTACGACATAGATGATGAATGGAAGGTTTCGGAAATAATGAAAATTTTAAAAGCTGAAGTAATAAGTCGGGAAAAGGCCGCTACTTTAATTTCAAGTTCAAGTACGCAGAACACCGAGCGCTTCCCCCCTGTACATAGTAAACGTGATTCTCTAGAACTGCCTCATAAAACTACCAAAAATCACCCTTCAACTTCGTCCGAATTGTTGAACGAAACAAAAATTAAGGGAGGTAAATGTTTTTTCTGTGAAGATGATAAACATTTATTATGAGATTGTAAAGAATTTAAGATGAAACAAATGAATCAAAAAAGAGATTTTCTGATGAAAGCAGGTTGCTGTTTTATTTGTTTTAGTAAAGGACATTTAGCCAATAAATGTAGAAGCGTCATAAAATGCCGCATCTGTTCAAGACGTCATTATGAGGTAATGTGTCCCGATATTAAGAGAAGTGGGATTAGGGAAAATTCTGAAGATAATGACAGTGAACTAGAGAAAAATGTTGATGCGTTACATTCTATGACTTCCAAAGAGGTTCTCTTGCAAACTTTAGTTGTAAAGTTAATTGGTAAAAATGAAGAACGAAATGTCCGTGCGGTTATTGATACAGGTTCACAGTTTTCATACATCTTGAAACCTACCGTTATAGAAATGGGATTTAAAGCGCAAGGAGAAGAAGAACTTAGTCATTCATTATTTGGTGGGGCAAAAACAAAAATTGAGAAACATCGTTCTTATAAAATTCTTTTGACAGATCTGAAAGGCAGTTATACTTGCAGTCTAGATGTTTTAGATCAAAATATTATTTGCAATGACATTCCAAGTATAAGAAAGGGACCTTGGTTAAAGGAACTGAAAACGAAAGGCATTCATCTAACAGACGTTCAAAGAAACTTTGGACCGGTTGAAGTTCTTTTAGGTGCAGACGTTGCCGGAAAACTTTTCACAGGGAAACGTGAAGAATTAGCTTCCGGTTTAGTTGCTCTACATACTAAACTGGGATGGACTTTGCTGGGGAAAGTTCCACAAAATAATTGTAAAAGAAATTTTACTATGAGTGCTACAACTATGCTGTCCCAAAATGAAGTGTCAGTATCCAAGTTGTGGGATTTAGAAATTATCGGAATAAGAGATCCAATTCAACAAAATTCTAAAGAAGATGCATATAAGGCAGTTATGATTTATTTCCTAAAAACTGTGAAACAAAGCGAAGACGGCAGATACGAAGTAAATTTACCATGGAAGATGGATAATGCCATTCTACACGATAATTATAATCTATCGTTGAAAAGACTTGAATCTACTTGTAGAAATTTAGACAAAAGAGGACTTCGAGATAAATATGATAAAGTTTTTGACGAATGGATTCAAGAAGGGATAATCGAAGAACTATCAAACTCTGAGATAGACATGCCAGCGCATTACCTACCTCATCTCCCGGTTATTAAAGAAAAAGGTACGAACAAGATTAGACCAGTGTTTGATGCGTCTTCAAAAGGTCCCAACCATCCCTCATTAAATGACTGTTTAGAAACAGGAATAAATTTAATCGAAACTATTCCTTCGATTTTAGCAAGGTTTAGAGTAGGAAAAATAGGGGTTGTTGCTGACATTAAAAGGGCTTTTGAAGATATCAGTGAAAAAAGAGGACAGAGACTTTTTACGCTTTTTATGGTATAATAAGAACAATGAATTGACCATTTTTCGTCATACGAGAGTAGTTTTCGGCGTTACCAGTAGCGCTTTTCTCTTGTCAGCGGTTCTAGACCACCATTTATACAGAACATCATTAAGTGAGAAGGAAACAAGAGTGATTTCAGAAAAATTAAGAAATAGCTTTTATGTAGATAACTGTGCAACAAGTGTGCATGATAAATTTGCGGCTCATACTTTCATAGAAGAGAGTACAAGAATAATGAAAGAAGGAAGATTTGAGCTGAGGGGGTGGGAAACTACCGCTCTTGATCCATTTTCTTTACAAGAAGCTAAATCTAACGTTCTGGGACTCGTCTGGGATAAAAATTGCGATTCTTTAGAGATTGATCCTTCATGTCTTGAATTTGAAGAAAAAGCACTTACAAAAAGGAATCTCCTTTCTCTTGTGGGAAATTTTTTTGATCCCATTGGTTTTCTAGCTCCAGTTTTGATTCAACCTAAGCTTCTGCTTCAAGAAATGTGGAAAACGAAGTTATCATGGGATATTGAAGCAAGTGAAGATAAAAAGAAAAGATTCTTGAAATGGAAAAAAGACATACCTCTTTTGCAAAATATTAAAATCCCAAGATGGTTAGGCATTACACCAGATATAAATATTAGATTCCACACATTTGTAGATGCAAGTCAAGTTGCTTATGCCGCTTTTTGTTTTCATTAGATGTGAATATTCAGGAAGAGGAGTCAGTGTTCAGCTTCTGCAAGCAAAGGCTAGAATAACTCCTTTGAAGCCTATCACTATTCCTCGACTTGAGCTCATGGACGCAACCATAGGAGCAAGACTTTATGTATCTTTAAAGAAATCTCTGAACTTAGGGCAGGTGAGATCATTCTTCTGGACTGATTCATCTACCGTTTTAGCTTGGATAAAGAGACCAGATCAATGGTCGGTTTTTGTGAGAAACAGAGTCAATGAGATTAGGAAACTAACAGAAGCAGACAATTGGTTCCACATATTTGGCCGTGAAAATATTGCGGACTTACTGTCAAGAGGATGTGGAGTAAAACAGTTACTGAAATCATCCTGGTAGTTAGGCCCTTCATGATTAAAACAAACTGAAGATGACTGGCCTAAATCTTCGGTTAAAATGAATGAAGAAGAAATTGAAAAGGAGAAACTCAGAGTGGCAGTCTCTGCAAATAACAGCGAAGTATTTTCCATAGCAGTTTATTTTGCTGAAAGACATTCAAACTTTTTGAAGATAGTAAGAATTCTAGCATGGACTACGCTTTCGTCCAAAAGCTAAGAACTCTCAAAAGCTGGAAAAAATTATCGGGGACGAAATTACTAATTCTGAGAAAACTCTTTTTCGATGCATTCAAAGGGAATGCTTTATCAATGAGAATGCCAAGAAAACACTTCAAGGTTTACAAGTCTATGAAGATAATGACGGAATTTTGAGAATGAAGTCCCGAATATTTAATGAAACTGAGACAGAACAATTTTCATTTCCCATTATTCTACCTTCAAAGCATCCATTGGTTAAAAGAATTATTGAAGAACAACATATCTTGAACAAACATGCAGGACCACTGATATTATTAACAATTCTGAGAGAAAGATTTTGGATTGTAAAAGGACGAAAGACTTCATTCGGTTGTAAGAGATTGTGTTATTTGCAAGAGGCAAAGAATTAAACATCTGGAGGCTCCTCTGCCACCTCTTCCTTCCCATAGAACATAATTGTCTGCTACATTTCAAGTTACAGGAGTGGATCTCGCAGGTCCCCTTTTTACGAAGTCAGGAAGCAAAATTTGGATTCTGATATTTACTTGTGCGGTTTATAGATGTGTTCATTGGAAAGATGTGGAATTGGTGGAATCAATTAGTACTGCAGCGTTCATTTACGCTATGAGAAGATTTATTTCAAGACGTGGAAGAATTTCTGTAGTTTATTCCGATAATGGGACGAACTTTGCTGGATTAGATAGATCTCTAAAGAAATTAGACTGGGACAAGATACAGAAAGAATTTGAAGTTTCTCAAATCAAATGGAAGTTTAAACCTCCATCAACCCCATGGTGGGGGGGGGGGGAGTCTAATAAAAATTCTCAAGAACCTTCTCCGAAAGAATTTAGGACGTTCTTCCTTAAATTATGAAGAACTTCTAACATTAGTTTGCGAATGCGAAGCAGTAATGAACAATAGACCTATAACATATGTCTCAGAGGATCCAGAACTTAAAAAAATAACCCCAGCAATGTTTCTACGCGATCTACCTATGACAGATACACCTGACTTGGACAGCATAGAAAGAACATCCCTAAATAAAAGATTAAATTATTTACAAACTGTTCGCGATCATCTTAGAAAAAGATTTAGAGTTGAGTATCTTGGTTTTCTTCGCTCGAAATCCACAAAAATTCATGATTTGATAGCAGTGGGAGACATTGTCCTGATTGGTAGCGAAGATAAGAAGCGTCTGGACTGGCCCCTGGGAAAAGTAGTTCAGCTTTTCCCAGGAAAAGATAATGTTGTACGATTAGCACAACTGAAGACTGCAAAGGGCTTTGTGATGAGGCCAATACAGAGACTGTATCCTCTTGAACTTAGAGAGAATGACAAGTCAGACCTTCCTGTGTTCATCCAACAAGAGCCAAAAAATATTCCAATCTGTGCTGAGGCTGTGAGGGACAGTGACTCTGAGTAGCTGAAAAAGGCCGGTTCACCGACAACGGCGCAACTGCGCAGCTGCATCATGCAATTCGGCAGCGCCTCCCAGATCCGACTCCTGATAGCCGACTGTGACCTCATGACTGCGCCTCAGTGTAATCTTTGTAGAAGATTACGGGGGGTATTTTCGCGCATTTTGTCGTTTTTCGCGCGTTTTCGGACTTTGTCATTTTTTTTCTTATAATCTTTTACGAGGATATTTTCGCGCATTTATTTTTTCCCCCCGCGTTTTCGGACTTCGTCACCTTTTTCTCATAATTTTTTACGAGGATATTTTCGCGCGTTTTTTGATATTTTGCCGCGAATTTTATTTATTTACGAACATGCTGGACTTAGTCGTTTTTCTCACAAACTTTTACGAGGATATTTTCACACGTTTTGAAGATTTTGGCGCGTTTTGATCTCATTCGTTTTTTTTTTTTTTTTGCACATTTTCAAACTTTGATTGTTTTCGAACAAATTAAACCTTGTCGTTTTTTAAGTTTTTTTTTTCTTTTTTTAACTTTATCATTTTTTCCCTGACTTAGATTTTTTACTCTTAGTAAAAATTAACACTTATCATTAACATACTTTCATTGAATTTAAAAATCAACTTAAATTTTTTTTTCCAGTAAGCAATTTTCGCCCCCAAGTTACATTTCATCACTACATATGCTTTTCAAGAGTTATATTTAATTTATCACATTACATTTAATTAACTCTAATAATATTTTCATCATTTTAACTTAATCATTTTATCGCATGTATTTTTACTTTATTTATTTTTTCATACAAGCACTCTTGTTGGAATAAAACAAAATTTTCAATTTTCATGAAGTATATTCACTTTTACTATTTCATTTTCACAATAATATTTTATTTTGCTTAACCATATTCTCACGTGTTTTACTATTTTTCATACATTTAGAAGTTCAATTGTATTTTTTATACATGTTTACACTTAAAATATATTTCAAACTTTGATTTTTTTTTCATGCATTTCACACTTTATCATTTTTTTTTCTCGACTTATATTTTTTTTCATGCATTTTGAACTAGAAATATTTTTCACATTCATACATTTAGGATTTCGATTATTTTTCCCATTTAGGTCTTAGACTATTTGAAAGTTCTTTTGCTTATTTTTAGCAATTTGTAGACTAAGTTTATTTTTATACCTTTCAATCATTAAATATTTTTGTATCTTTTATTTATTTACAAGTATACTCAACTTTATCATTTTTCCCGACTTTAACTATGTTCATTCATTTAGGAGTTCAATTGTTTTTATGCATATTTATTTACACTTGAAATATTTTTCTAACTTTAATTTATTCACCCATTTCGAACTTTATCATTTTTACAACTTAGATTATTTGATCACCTTTCAAACTTCGTAGTGTTTCTGACATAGTTTATTTTCAATTATTTCGAATTTTATCATTCTTTCATACATTTTGTACTTTAACGCTTTTTTCCCCGTCACTAAGCATTTTGATTATTTTTCAATATTTTCGGCTTAGATTCTATTCATGAGTTTAATTATTTTCTCGCTTGTTTTGACTTTATCGTTTTTTTTTCCACACATTTTAGAGCTTAGAAATTTTTTTCACAATCAGTGATAGGAATCGAACAATTTATTTTTTTCGCAAATCCTACATACCGTGTCTTAAATTTTCAGCCAAACAATTTAAAAAACTTGCAATCACTTTACTATTAGTATTATTTTTCTCATATCACTAATCCATTTACTCACAGTACTAATTAACAAAGATCATTAAATGAATTTCAACATATATTTAAATTTACCATTATTATTAATATTCTCTATAATAACGAAGTTTTTCACTTAAGTAAAGATTTATTTAAATATAACCCATTCGCGGTTTAGATTTAATTCAATGATATACTATTTCAAAGTAATTAATTCTGATTACCATTTTTCATCATCAGTTCACTTATTCAGATAATCAAAGGCTTTATTATTTTCACATATTTACGCAATTAATTTTATTCTACTATTTATCATTTTAGAACGAAACATTTTAAAGGTCAGTTATACATTTAATTAAGAAAATCAATCTAAAATTTCTCAAAATTAAGTTATAACTAAATACCGAGTAAAATTAAGTACTAAAGAAACTAACCTTCATTAGTTGAATCCACAGTCACAGGCATGTGATGATATTCAAAAACAATGAATGAACGTGTAATAAGTGGATTGTTAATTATAATTCAATCGCACAAATTACAACAACACCCATGTTTTTATTTAAAGTCACACGATAGACTCTCCATCGACGGAAAGCACAGGTAATCCCCTAATATACAACTCCACAAAGCGATGAAGAATTCTCCTTCTTTCGGGAATAGTGTAGCTGGTAGATCCATAATAAACAGCGTCTTACTCCAACTAATTTCAGAGAAGAAATAACCCTTATCTACTTTTCGTTATCAGAAAGGAAATGACTCAAACTCCAATCCTTTGAACACCCCAAATGATGATTAATTCTTCGAACAACTAAAAATCACGTGATCTTATTATCTACGTCTTACAAAGCTTACTGCAATGAAATCAGACACACACGCTTTGTAGTATGCGATAAAATAATGCGGTCACCAAAAACTAATTAATTAAAAAAATAATCGTAGAATTTTAACTAATCGATTTAATATGGATAAATTTTTCTTTTCGCTCATCAAATGACATAATTTTTTCTAAATATATTTATGCAAACTAACAATCAAATTATTTTTTGAACTTAAAAAACTTCTGTTCAAAAAAATAAAAAAATAAATAGTTTTAACCAATCGTTTCTCGCGCACACACACTTAAAGCTTTGATTTTTTCTATTCGCAATCATTCCACCATTACATTTCGTGTTTTCAAAAAGATCATAGTTATTACTTTTTTTAAACTTAGTTGTTTTTCAATAATTATTTCACTGTAGAGATTATTTTCAAAGCGTTCTTATTCTTTTAATAGTTTTCATTAATTAAGCATTACAATTATTTATTCTTCCAAAAACATAGTGATTTTCACATTTCTAAAAATATTTCTAGTGATTTTATTTTTACAACAGCGAATTCAATTTCCTTTGAAATTTTCGAATGTATTTTGTCATATTAAAACGAATGCAATATTCAAGTTATACATATGTACAAGATGTAGTAATCAACCTTGAACGAATAATCTCAAGTCTTAATCTAGTTATTCACATGTAGTCTATTTCCAAATCGATGCTTTAATTTCTTTTTTCTTTTCAAACTTATTTTTAAAAAATTCATCTTATAAGAATATTTTTTTTTCAAAAAAACATTTTTTTTTTGTTTCAAAACAACGTTTTTTCAAACTTGTAATATTTTTTCTACTTAGAAAATGAAATCAAATATTTTTTTCTATCTGGTATTTTTTTTTTCATAATACTTATAAAAAAAATAATAATTTTCTAATATGTTATTTTTTCTTTCTTTTCAAGCTTTTTTCGCAAAAACTTTTTTTTTGTTTCAAAAATTTTTTTTTAACTTACAAAAATAAATTTCCTTTACTGAATCTTCAAACATAATGATTTAATTAATTTTAAAACTAGCAATCACTTTACTCTTTGTATTAATAACGAATATCGCTAATCCATTTACTCCTTGCACTCTCAGTATTAATTAGCGCACACACGCATTACAAATAATAATAATAGTAGTAATGTTTAAGATAATTATAAATCGTTCACTCAAGCTTTCAACTATCCAATTATCATGTTATTGTTTAACGACAAGGTTTAATATGTTCAAAAACAATTAAAGTTTGAAAATGTGCAAAAAAAAAAAAAAAAAAAAAAAGAATGAGATCAAAACGCGCCAAAATCTTCAAAACGTGTGAAAATATCCTCGTAAAAGTTTGTGAGAAAAACGACCAAGTCCAGCATGTTCGTAAATAAATGAAATTCGCGGCAAAATATCAAAAAACGCGCGAAAATATCCTCGTAAAAGATTATGAGAAAAAGGTGACGAAGTCCGAAAACGCGGGGGAAAAAAATAAATGCGCGAAAATATCCTCGTAAAAGATTATAAGAAAAAAAAATAATAGTTTAAAAAAACTAAAAAAACACGCTTTCGTAGCAAAATGAACTAAAAAGTGAAAAATAATCTTTGGATGATAGTAGTTGACCAATCACTTAATTTTAATGTAATACAAAAAAGCGTGGGGTGCTGTCTATTTACATTTTTGCTTGGACAACAAATGGAAGGAATTCAAGACAGCTGATAAGAAGCCCCCCACGCTTTTTTGTATTACATTAAAATTAATTGATTGGTCAACTACTATCATCCAAAGATTATTTTTCACTTTTTAGTTCATTTTGCTACGAAAGCGTGTTTTTTTAGTTTTTTAAACTATTATTTTATTTTTCTGCTTTTTAGTCTTAAGTTGGAGAATTATCAAGCGACGAAATTATTTATAAAACGAGTGCGAGGAAATATCATAAAGTTAAGACAAGGGCACCCCGATAGGAAGCTACTGTGAGTCATCGATGTATGTTTGCAGAAATCATATTTATATTACTTTGAAAATTTGAGATGCATTTGAATAAAAGTTTTGTTCAACAATGGTCTGATCAGCAATGAATTTCCAATTGAAGGCTCACCTAAATTTTGGCATGAAATTAGTTAAAAACAATTATATTTCATGTTCTAATTACCTTGGAACATTGGAACAAATTTCGTCTGATGCAGAAAAATTAAAGGTTTTTGTAGATATTTTTAAATAATTTTTGCGAGCATTTTTTAAAATTTTTCCTTTTTCACATTGTTGGATTTATGCCAAAATATTGATTAAAATTGGAGGAAACTAACAATTAAAAGGGTTAATTAATTAATTTGATTATAGAATATTGCATTGTCATCGGGTCTAAGATCGCGTGCCAAATTTCAAAAGAATCCGATCGCAGGAAGTGGGCGAAATTTGAGCTGCAAGATTCCATTACAAGATACATACATACATTACATACATACATACATACATACATACAGGTGAAGCTAATAAAAGCGTGTTAAAAAATGACAAAGTCCGAAAACGCGCGAAAAAACGACAAAATGCGCGAAAATACCCGCCGTAATCTTCTACAAAGATTACACTGAGGCGCAGCCATGAGGTCACAGTCGGCTATCAGGAGGCGGATCTGGGAGGCGCTACCGAATTGCATGATGCAGCTGCCCAGTTGCGCCGTTGTCGGTGAACCGGCCTTTTTCAGCTACTACTCTGGTGATGCACCCGTCACTGCACCGTTATAGAGCTGTGGAGACACAAAGGGGTGACTACTTGGTGAACTGTCTCTCGTACAGAACTTTTCAGTTTGACATTAGACTTTTCTTGTTTCTTACGTTTAGGTATTTTGAATTATTTTATGATGTTTTTGTTTTATTTTGGAGATTTATTAGTTAATGACAAAATTATATTATTGATGAGATTTTGAGTTTGTTCAGAACTCAAGGTGGGGAGGATGATAGAGATAAGCCTTGAAAACCCAGTAGTGATCATCCTTTCCGCCTCGAGGAAACAAGAAATCTACTTTTGACGTGTGGCAACAGCGTAAAAATAGAATAAGATTTATCTATTAAGATGAAGGCGACAGAAGATTAATTTGGCCATTTTTACTGAAAGAAGTTTAATTAGATTGATGTAAATAATGTGTCAATAGTCTAAAATAAATGTGTTTTTGAATTCAAGCTTTTTCTTTAAAGAACGTCATGAACTTTTTTATTACTGCATAGACAATTTGGCTCACAAAGTAGAAAAATGTGTTACGAGACGGTAACAGCCAGGGTACGAAACATAACTGCATTCCGTGCAGTAGAACAGGAGAAATTAACGAAAAACGTTTCAGGGACCGTTACCACATTGAAAACGCTTCTTTTAAGGCCACGGCTTACCAAAAATAATCAAATAACGATCTGATTGCGCATTATAAATCAGCATCTTCAATTGTTAGTTACACGTATAAATGTAGCTATAATTGTATCTACTGTACAGCACTATTATAGTGCAGCGCTTTATTGTTACTACATACTGTAATACGTACCGTACTGTTTTATTTCTCCTATTGATCATTAATTTTGTGCATCATAACAGTATTTTATGTTAAGCAATGCAGCTTTTTTAAAGAATACAGCGAAAATTCAGCTCTTTACGTAAGAAACAATAACATATTTTTGAAAACGGTCTAAAACAATTTGAAAAGTGTTTAAAAATGTAATAGTTACGTCATAAAAGCCGCTCTCGATATTTTCACAATTTTTACGTGGAAATATTTCTGACGTTTGTTGTTTAATATTCTAACTACTAAAAAGAGGGCAAAAATTAATAAATCTTAATGAAACCAAACGATTTTAAAGTGTAAAATCTTTTGTGTAAATCAATTTTTTTTCAAGGTTATTTATCGTCTGCAATCAAAGTAATTGTTTTCGAATAAAAATATTCCAGAGTTACCAAAATCTTTGTTTCACGTTTTTCTGTGACAATGGCTGGTATTTCTAAGCTGAGCTCAGAACGTTCTGGTGTGCAATTTAAGACATCTTTGCAGCACTTTATTTTTACTAGATACTGTAATACGTACCGTGCTGTTTCATTTCTCCTGATGATCATTAATTTTGTGCATCATTACATTATTTTATGTTAAGCAATGCAGCTTTTTTAAATAAAAACAGTAAAAATTCAGCTCTTTATGTAAGAAAAAATAACATATTTTTGAAAATGGTCTAAAACAATTTGAAAAGTGTTTAAAAATGTAATAGTTACGTCATAAAAGTCCCTCTCTCTATTTTGACAATTTTTTCGTGGAAATATTTCTGACGTTTGTTGTTCAATATTCTAACTACTAAAAAGAGGGAAAATATTAATAAATCTGAATGAAACTAAACGATTTTAAAGTGTAAAATCTTTTGTGTAAATCAATATTTTTCAATGTTATTTATCGTCTGCTATCAAAGTAATTGTTTTCGGATAAAAATATTCCAGAGTTACAAAATCTTTTTGTTTCACGTTTTTCTGCGAGAATGGCTGGTATTTCTAAGCTGAGCTCAGAACGTTCTGGTGAGCAATTAAAGACATCTGAAGACAGTTTTGACTAACGAAAATGTATTATACGTCAAAAGAAATCAAGAGAAAAATTATGTTCAGCAAATAGTAACTGAGCAAAAACGAGTTCGTAAAGCTGCTGAAACACGCAAAGACGCAGTATTGAAAAACGTCAAAGCAGCACACAGTCCTACAAGAAATACACGCTGGGAAAAACGCTATAATAATGGTTGAAAAACATGCTCACACAAGTTATTTTGAAAGTGAAAACAATGTTTTAGAAAGCTTAGAAAGTACTGAATAAGGTCCAAATCGCAGATCAGGGTCAATACTTCGTCCTTCGTAAAAATCCAAGATATTGCAGAAAATACCAACAGTGTAAAGTGGGTGCATTAGATCGAGATTAAAATACGGCAATGCAAGGGCGCCAAGGCCGAGAGCCGTGGCCAGTTTGGTCGGCGAGTAACCCACCAACCATAAAACTTATAAATTTATTGCTATTCCGGTTCCTAGCCAAGGCATTCCTAGTTTCCGACTAGGCTGACTTTGCCTCTCATCAGCCCTGCGGCAATGACAGAATGAAAATAGGATCTGTATTTCTGATCGAGCAACAATGTTTTTAACGACTCCAAGTTTTTTTTCGCCCAACCGAAGTTCTTGACAGATCAGCAGATCTTAACAGCGATACGAATATTTCTGTTGCGAATTCGTATGCACATCCAAACTGTATACGCTCTTATATTCGAAAGAACGATCAAGAAACTAAAACACAGTGCTCAAAATCTATCCTCAAAGTTTGAACCTTTTAAACAGGCATACGTTAAAGAGTCTTTTAAATGCTGAGCATGGATTTATTCTTTCAGAAATATAAGAGGAAAGGATTCTTTTTTGTTCTTCCGAAAGAAAAAATAAACCTTTGTTTTTTTTCCTCGTCATTTATCTCCAAAAGTAGTTGTTTGCTGCTATTCGCTCACAAAAAGGTGTGAAGATTGCAGAATACATGTTGAGAAAAAGTATTGAAACATGTTGATTTTAGACTGTAAGAGAAGTTCTGCGACCACGAGTAAAGATGACTCAGGATGCTCTCGGCTCAAAGGATGAGGAAAATAGTCAAATAATGATTCAATCTCTACGTTTAAATATTGAAAGCTTGAAAACAGCTTTAAGTTTTTGTTTAGGGATGTGGTGAGAAATTGGAACTGTGCAAGTATTGGAAAGTTTTTCGTTCATTGGTATCACTTGTAAAACACTTGATTATTGCTGATCGCGGAGAAAATTGGAGATTACATGCTCAAACTATTGAATTACGTTTCCTATCTCTCGTGAAATTTGACTACATCAATTATTTATCATATGCAACAAGGTGAAGTTATAGAATAAAAAAAAGAAACACTCCTCCGTATTTGAAGACTATTGACACAGGAGACACGAGTACAATGTTTTTTTTTTTTATCCAGGAATAATGTGGTTCTACATAATTGTGTTAGTAAAATGTTGTTGAGGGGCCTTCTTCATATGAAATCGAGCATCAACATCAAAATTTTCATTGAGAACCCCCCGCCCCTCCCTACTTTTTTTTATTACATAAATGTGATCAGCATCCTTTTTTGCCTTAGTATACAAAATTTTGTTTCAATTGATCCAGCCGTTACTTCGGAATTGAGTTTTGTAAAATCCCTCTCGTAATGTTAAAACGTATTTTGATACTTTTACACATAACACATAAACTAGATTAGATACAAGCCAAGCCATGTAAATAGTTAACAGGCCTGGGGGAAAACCCCCATTTACCTGAAGTCAAGAAGAAAGTCGAGCAAGAAAAAGCGCCGAAGCGCACCTACAAAAAAGAAAAAAGTGAGGGGGGGGGAGAAGAAAGCTTATGGCCTCGCTAGGGTTGCTTGAAAGGTCCGGGGGGGGGGGGCAGACGGGGCTTCGGTCTTTCTGGGCAGACAGGAGCGTTTGCTGGGTGAGGGGCCGCCACACAGGGCACAGCAGGCTGGGGTAGATTTGTCCTTAGTGCAGTCAAAAGTCCTGTTTCCAGGGCACATTTCAGGCAGCGGGGGGAGCGATGACACTTGACCGCCGTGTGACCAAATCGCTGGCATTTGTAGCATTGGATAGCAGAGGTCTTGGGACGTAATCGCTCCACCTTGATCTGGAGGTAGCCGATGTTTCCGACACCAAAGACGTCGTCGGCCTTGTCGTCTTTGTTGAGTACAGCCAGGAATAGGGGCAGCAGTCTTTTCTCGGGTCCTGTCTTCATTTGGAGTACCTTGACAACATCAAAACGTAACCTTTCAGGTCCTGGAGAATTTCCTCTGTAGAGAAGTTGATGGGCAGGCCACGGATCACTACTTTCAGCGGACGTTTGCTGGGCAGGACTCGGCTGTGGTATTGGAGACTTTTCTCCTGCAGATATTCCTCGATGAGGTCGATGTCATCTTCAAGGGCAGGAAAGATGTGGAGATCCTCACCAGTAATTTTTCCCTATATTGCACCGGCGCACACTTTGGACAGGAATTCCAAGATTTCGACTGGATTCGGGGGGTTGGCGACCGTGATGGGAGGCGGGGAACGAGCCTTGGTCTTTTTGGGAGCTTCCTGGGTAGCTGAGGGTGCTGACTGGTTTCCAACTATACTAGGATTAGCATTCTGTTGACTGGCTGGTTCGTCGTCTTTAGTGGAGAGGGAGGAGAACATATTTTTCGTAGGGATAGCCATCACTTTGTCCTTGGGAGGGCTCCGACAGGTTCTTTTGGCCTTTACGAACACTTTCAGTGTGGTCAACTCCTCGTCGCTTTCGCTGCCGAGGGGGATGTCGGGGGGAAGGGAAGAGTCCATTCATCTTCTTTTGATTCTCCTTAGCAAGAAGATCAGCATCGTCGTAGATTTTATTTTCCTCCATAGTCCAGAATCTCGGGTCAGTCATAATGAAGAGGGAGTTGAGAAGTTCCTCCAGGTAATCAGCAATGCCGTTCAGAGTGGGCTGGTCGAAAGCTTCAACATGTTTTTCCCTGGTTGCTTGGAGATCAAATTTGTAGCGATCAAGAAGTTGTTGAAAGCGAGTAGATATTCCATTTTTAGTAGTGCATGGGTATTTCCTCCGAATAGAGGCCAAAGACATTAGAGAATCGGGAGAAGACCTGGCGCTGAGCTGGGGGACGGTTTCGCTGACGGGAGTTTACCCCGCCGGCCCTGACAAGGGCCGTTACGCCGTTATCCCCAGCTGGCGCTCGGTTTCTTCCGCGTCGAGGGCTTAGGCATCAGAGAACGAGAGAGGAGAAAAAACACGTCCGACAAGGTCGGGCGCTCGAGATTTTTTTTTTTTATATGGGCGAGATGCAACTACAGAAATACACTGTTTGTTTTGCAATATTCTTGGAAAAAAAAAGTAATATTTGCTGACAGACACATTTTTCAAATTACCTAAAATATCTGAAAATTTACTGTTTTTCCAAGCATTTATAAATGAACAGTGTATTTCTGTCGCTGTCGTTTAGTTTTATTGATTTTTCAAACATACCGGTCATTTTCGAGACCTTACAGACTTTTTTTTTTAATACCTTTTGAAATACAGCAGCGCCATCGTTTGAGGAACATTGTAACTAATTTTGAACGTTTGTATGGCTGAAAATTTACTGTTGTCCCAAGCATAATGCAAGAAGCGATTATATTTCTGTCGTTGCTCATTTAGTTTTTTATTGATTTTTCAAATATATCAGTCATTTTTGGAACACCCTGTACATAAACAGTTTACTGCTCGCAGTAAAAATTGAAATTTTAATTCAAGAGAATAAAACATAATACTAAATGGAAATTTAAAAAAAAGCATAAGAAAAATACAAAATTTGGCCCACAAAGATATATTATTGCGCTAAATCGCGTTTTATTCAAACAGTGTACATTTAAGTAGCTCTCACGATTAAATGAAATCCAGTTTAAAAGGCTTCGGATTCGTTAGGGGGTTACTGTAATGAATTGAAAATTAAAATCCTACTCACATCGTCAATAAATGTGCAGACAAGTGCATCCGACAGCATAGAGCCTTCGACGCGTACAGAATACGTCATAGAAAATGCCAAGTATTTGTGTAGTAAAAAGCCAAGTATCATTTCCCATTACAAATCTGGGATTAAATTAATAAACTGGTAAATTTGATACATACAGCTGAATATTTGAAATT
This sequence comes from Uloborus diversus, assembly GCF_026930045.1. Lineage (NCBI taxonomy): Eukaryota > Metazoa > Arthropoda > Arachnida > Araneae > Uloboridae > Uloborus > Uloborus diversus. The sequence continues at coordinate 4,764,891 of NC_072738.1, read as the reverse complement.
TCTTATATTTACCTATTGTAGTGGGGACTGAATAATCACCACAGATTAAACAAAATCACTGAATTTTCCAAATTATACACAATTTATTAGAAATTGCATTTTTATCCACCAGTAGTTTTTGCAAATATATGGTATATATTTCCAATAATGACAGATGATGAAATATGGACCACGAATCAAGTTTATCACATAAGTGAAAAAATAGCTGCAACCAATGAGCCAATTAAGTAGATCACGCAATGGTAACATAAGCGTCTATGAAATATTTACCATATTTTGCAAATTTTTGCCATTTTGTCTTCTTTTTTTGATATATATAAATCACGCTCAGCAAATTAAAAGCAATATCAAAGTTCCAATTATCATGTCAGCTCAAAATTTTGTGGGAATGTGTTGTAAATTTTCAAGTGCGGTTATAAAATTGAAGCTTTCGAAATTTTTGAAAGGTGTGCTGCGGTCCTCACATATGTCAGCTATTTTGGCTAATTTTCGCATCTAAGAGAGTCCACGTTCGTCCATCAGGTGGAAACTGGGCGTCAAAATTTTCCGTGCCATTAACATCCGCGCCTTAATGGTGGTACATGAAAGATGATGCCCGTAACGGGGTTTCGCACTAGGTCTGCTAAAGGCTAATGAGCCTAACGCAGCCCCATTAGAAAAAAAAAAAAAAACTTTTGGCTAATTGTAGTGTTTCGGCTGTTTTCAAAACTTTTTATTTGGCAACCCTGGTCTGAGAGACAGAGATAGAAAACACGAAGTGTCGAAGTCTAGATTAAGAAATGATTAGTGATTAACTAAATGTACTATTATGTGTTTTTCTATTGAGATTTGTAATGCCATTCTTTCTTTTAATCCGTTCATATCTGTTCTTCAAAAAAAAAAAAAAAAAAAGAAATAATAATAATAATAATCATAATAATAATAATAAATAAAATAAAAATAAATAATTAAATAAATAAATAAAATAAAAAAATAAATAAATAAATGAAAATAAAGAAATAAAAAAAAATAATTTGAATTTTTACATCTTGAATTCAAATTATGTTTTTCGCAATCACGAGTGTGTGTATGTAGACGTCTGTGTTTGTGTGTTTTTGGTATGTGTGTTTGTGTGTAGGGGTATGTGCAGGGGTAGGCATGAATGTTTTTGTCTGTGTGCTAGGATAAGGGCGTGGGTAGTTGTGTGTATGAATGTGTGCGTAGGGGGGGGGAGCGTATGTGTATCTGTGTGTAGGCATATGTGTTTGTGACTTGTGCAGGCATGAATGTGTGGGTAGTTGTGTGTATGTGTATGTTTTTGTGTGTGTATGTGTAGGGTGTCTATATGTATGCGTGTGTGTATGTGTTTGTGTATGTGTGTGTATGTGTTTGTGTGTGTGTATGTGTGTATGTGTGTGTGTGCGTGTGTGTGTAGTTGTGTATGTATGCGCGCGTGTGTGTAGGGACATGGATGCAACCTGGAGATGGCTTTCGCTAGAGGAGTAGCATCGTGAGGAGCCGGTCGACGGTGATGGTGCGGAGGGTGGCGGTGGGAAAATAAAATGATAGGAAGCCAAAAACTGTCAAATGAAAGCAATAAGCAATCGTGATTGCTCAAAAAAAAAAAAAAAAAAAAAAAATATATATATATATATATATATATATATATACTAGCTGACCGAGCCACGCCTTGCTGTGGCGAAGTTGTTGGATTAAAAAAAAATTTTACTCAATATTTCGATAGAATCTAATTAATATTTTTAGTAAAGCTTAAAATAGTCTAGTCAATTTTAAAACAAATGAGATTGATAATGTACGTGTTAGGCTGAATTTAGTAATTATTAAATAGAGTAAGTACTAACTAAATTTTCAATGGTTAAAGCACTATACTTACGCTTTGTCAATTTTGCAAGTATGACGTCGGCCAAAAATAAAAGCAAAATAACTTGAAAGTGATAGTGAATATCGAAACTGATTGTAATATATCAGAACGCAGAAATTAAACATAAACCAACATACACTTTTAGAATGTGCACTAAATTTTGTTCAACTCAGAATATCTATAGTTTGTAATCAATAACGTTTTCTGAAAATACATTAACTAAATTAAAACCATTATAAAAATTAAATTTTATAAATGAGATAGATAACATTGACTTCGATCTATTATTTCTATACTTTGAAAACTAAAAATTATCTAACACTAAGTTGTGCACGATATTCTTGCTTAACCTGTCTTTTACTAACACGAATAGGTATGATAGCTTTCCCACTCGTGGATAGGCAATAGATACAGAGTGTCCTGAAAAAGACTGACTGTTTTCAAAACTTTATAACAGGAAAATGGTTAATGATTAAAAACAAATTTCAGAAAATTCATGTGGTGGGCCGTAAGTTTCTTACCCCCAGAGCTCCAAAGTTAGGTTCAAAAGTTTTTCAATAGATGGCGCTGCAGATAGTAAGCCTATAAGTCAAAAAAATAATTATTGGAATTCACCAATTTTTCCTCCAATTGCGACATGTGGTTCCAGCCCGCGACACACACTTTGAAAATTTTGTTGAGAAATTTTATTTATTAAAAACATTTTTCGAAAAACTATGATGTTAATTTTCTACTTTTCTTTGATTTACGGTCTTACATATGCTGCGCCATCTATTGGAAAATTCTTGAACTAAATTTTGGAACTTTGGGGGACGAAACTTACGGCCCACCACATGAATTTTCTGCAAAAAAATATTTTTTTATCATTAAATATTTTATTGTTATGAATTTTTGAACAGTCAATCTTTTTTAGGACATCCTGTAGTTGCTCATGAGAGAAACATGTATGTTTCAAATCTAAACCGAAAGTAGACATTGTTTGGTCTTGAGATCTATTTATGGTCTTTTCAAAAGCTAAACAAATCGGAAATTGGAAGCCTTTCAAATGTGTTAGAAAATTATGGACGCTATTAATCGCTTACGTGGCAACACTAAAATTTCTCCTTTAAACTTTTCCGTCAAAATTGTTGAAATTTTGATGAAGAAACGTGTGCCGTTGCATAATCTAGGTGGGTTTGAACTGAAAAAAAAATAATTAATTGGTGAACGAATTTTCAACCGAAAATCTTCAATCAACACTAAAGCTTCATTATACATTTCTGGTGTTTAATCTAGATTTGGATATCGGTGTATTTGTTTAACTCAGTGGAGTACATCCTCAGGCATAAAATTTATATAGTTTCCCCACAGAAATGATGATTGTGTTGGATATTATGTCGCGAAAATTATCTTAAACAGTTGACGAATACTGTTTCTCGTTATACAAAACCTGCATTAGAAAATGCAACTCCCAATGATTGTGTGCTACCAATAATTACAATTCGCGAAATGCATCGTGATATGTATTAAACACTCGACAAATAACGGTTCGCAAATATTCCTGTCTTTTCGAGAATGTTTAACGAAAGCAAATACAAAAACAACATTCACTTTATTTTGGATGCACAGTTTTGTTTTGGATGGAGTTTTTGTTCTAATGTCTTGGCTTTAATTTTTAATTATGCCTGAGATTGATGAATTTGGTGTTCTATGTTTGCTTGGCTTCTATGTTTTTTTTTATTTTATTCAACGCAGTAAAAATAATTAAGAAACGTCCTGAAAAATGATGGGCAGCGAATACGCCCAATTTCTGCCAGTAACATATCTTAGAAATAAAAAAGAGTATATCACTAAAAGTAAGAGACCTTCCTAAAATTATCCTAAAGACTTGCTGAAGAACCATAGCCACTGCTAAGAAGGACTTTGAAGTAGGCACAAAGAATTCTACTTGCTTGATACTCCTGGAAAGTTACTGAATCCAGAGACTCCCTTCCTCCCATTGGGAGTTATGTCAATCTGTACGGACCACGACGACAGTAATGAAGTCAGTTCATCACCAAAATTCATTAATCTTCCTGAAATTATCTTGAAATCTTTGAAGAATTCAGTACTATCACAGGCTAAAAGCCAAGACGTGTCGCTGGACCTTCAGAAAAAGATTAGGTGAGTTGAATAGAAAGCTTGACACCTCTTTACTTTTCCAAGAAAGCTCCAACACTAATGATGCAATCATGGCGAAAGGAAGGAGCCACTCGCAAGCAAATATCATGGTTTAATTAGTCTGCGAATTCTGCAATGACACGGAATCCAGAGGCTCATTCACTCTCACTGAGAGTTTAGTCAATGTAGACGGAACATTATCGAAACTGTAGCCGATACACTTAATAAATACGCTTAGTTAATCTTTAAACTGGAAATTAAAAATATTTTTCACAACAGTAAGAAGTCCGCATTCATGAAATTTGTATCAATTCAGGAAACTTTTTGAAGCAGATACTTGATTTCCAAATAAAATTTCCAATAAGACTTTTGAAATCCAACATGTTCCACGAAAATAATCAGTAACGTTTCGGTTCTGTTTACAATGCATGTAAAATAGCGTGGAACATGGTAAAAAATTTTATATCTGAGAATTGGGCCAAACACATTAGGTTTTAGACAATGTAAAAAAAAATCAGAGTCGTTTTTGGTGTTTCAATTGCTCTTCGTAGAAAATATCTTTGGTAAAATATATTCATTCGTTGACCATATACAAGATGTACAGCAAAATGCAGTACAGGAGGGTCTCTTTCAATATATGAGGAAGTCAGACAGCTTCGTTGCTGTTTTTATGTCCACTCATCGCCCATCGTATTTTTCCGGCAATTTTGTTTTTATCTCTTACTTCAAATGCTACCTAAGAGGATCTTTACTAATGTATTTGATGAAGTATTTAATGGATTTCACGGAACTGCAAAACTCGACATTTATATCTGAGTCTCATACGTTTTTAAAAGCAGTGGTGAGTATGGAACTACCGCTGCTTATCAATTTCAACTTGATTTGTAGAATTTGACATTTAGATTGAAAAGTGTGACCTCTATACTCCTCCTTTCTGCGGCGATATTGTTAATAACCATCAATATTCGTAACATAGTATCATTTGAATATTTTAATTAACTTAAGAATAAAATTTTTGACGATGAATCAACTTACAGCGCCATCTAGTAAGAATTTACATAACCAAACAATCAATACCATTATTAAAGTATAATACTCATTTTATTTGCAATTAAAAATTATAAAAACCATCCTATCTTTTAAGTTGGACCAAATTACAGATACGTATGAAATCTGATAAAAATCGGTTCAGTACTTTCGGAGTTTACTCCGAACAAACATCGTGACACGAGATTTATATATATATAGATATACCCATTTTTTGGTTCCTCATTCCCCTAAAATGACTGTCTTACCAGTAAAAGATAGTTCAGTTGCCGGATCGAGTTCAGCCTTGCCACAATAAAGTCTTTCCCTGCATGTGAAACATTACCAACTAGTATGTTGTGGCCATTACGAAACTTTCTTCTATATTTTTCCTTTTTCTGATCACTCCCCATGCTTGACGAGGAAGCAATATTCCTAACAAAAACAAAATTACACATGCAAAAACTTGACGACCATCCCAATGTCTGAATTATTGTAAAAACAAAACAAAGAGCGAAAATTGAAAGTTACTTTAAAAGCCTTACTTGAATTAATTACAAATATTTTATTTATTAACAAACATAAGATGGCAACAGTTAAAAATTTTAAATCATTGAGATAATATTTCCGATCATTTCCATACAATTAAAATCACGAGAAATACGCAGACGACAATCTATTACGATTTATCTTTCTTATTGTTGCATTAATAAAACTATTTTTATTCGCAAAAAAAAAAAAAAAAAAAATCAACACCTCTTGGAGCGATTGGAGTCAAAATTGAACCAAAGCCTGTTTACGTATGGATACACATATATTCCAAATTTCAACCAGAACGTAGCATTACTTCTTGTGATAGAGCACTCACAATGGAAAAAAAAGAACGGGCGATTGCGCTACCCCCTTTTTAGCTGTTGACACCAAAATAAAATCAGCTCTTATACCCACTAAGGGCTACTTGTCAAAAAAATTTTGTTTGATTCCGTTCGTTATTTCTTGAGATACAGCAGTCACAATTGACGACAAAAAACGTTCTATAGCTCAACCTCTGTTTGAGCTATTGACACCAAAATTGAATCAGCACCTGCTCCTGTTAGGGGCAACATATGGACCAAATTTTGTTTGATCCCGCTAGTTACTTCCTGAGGAATAGCAAGCACGCGTAACTCAAAAAACGTCCCATTGCTCCACCCCCCTTGGAGGAATTCGTGCCAAAAACCAATGGGCACAAGTTCACATAGGGGCACATATGTGTACCAAATTTCGTTCAATTTCATGCGGTAGTTTTTGCTGTAGAGCGGTCACAAAAAACTGGTCACACACAGACGTGACACACATACACACACACACACACACAGACAGACAGACATTTTCCAAAAATAGTCGAAATGGACTCAGCACACCTCAAAACGTTCAAATCCGTCAAAATTCGAAATTCGAAAATTTGCACGAATCCAATACTTTCTTCTATATATTAGATATAGAAGAAAGTAAAAACACATTATAAAATTATCATGCTGTGGCACAAGTTTCATTGCTGAAACACGCGCATTACTCGATCATGGGCTACTGTATATATGCGTATTGGTCATCGTTTCGTTATTAGTCGACTAGGACAATTTTACAAGTCGTTAGCAATCGTCAAGGTGCTCATCTGTACTGCCGTGGGAAGATATTTTGCATAATCTGCTGAAATACAGTTCTGTATTTGAAGAATCGCCATTTTCCTCATTTCATGCTTACTTATTGTCGACAAAACCTTAATTAAAAAAGGAGTTTTCTTGGTCAGAGACCGTCCGCTGCAATTAGCGGAAGTGAGTGTCGTCAACCGCCCACAGCTCAACGGACGGACTCCGCCAAACGCCCTCTCTTTCATTAAGGTTTGTTTTTGTCGACAACAAAGGAAGCATGAACGTATGGCGTCTATGTGTGGGCATTTCCGCCATTATTCGAATGTTCTAAATTTGAAAAATCTATCTCATTCATTGAAAAATAAATACAGGCGTCCCTCGTATAACACGGTTAATGCGTTCCGTGTTGTATCGAAACCGTGTTATACGAGACTTTTTTAAAAATAACTTTTTATCTTAATTTTTACACGAATTAATTATGTACATCGTAAAAATCATGTGAATATGTACCGTGTTATATCGAAACCGTGTTATACGAGATTTTTTTTTTTAAATAACTTTTTATCTTGATTTTTACACGAATTAATTATGTACATCGTAAAACTCATGTCAATATGTACCGTGTTATATCGAAACCGTGTTATACGAGATTTTTTTAAAAATAACTTTTTATCTTAATTTTTACACGAATTAATTATGTACATTGTAAAAATCATGTCAATATGTACCGTGTTATATCGAAACCGTGTTATACGAGACTTAGAAATAATGTAAATGAAGGGATGTGTATCGTTTTATATCGAAACCAAGTATCAAAAAAGCAAAGTAAAAGCTTATTAGAGTTATCAAACATTAACAGAATGTGTTAAACAGAAATGAAATTCTATCTTTTTTTAACACGCTTTTATTAGCTTCACCTGTATGTATGTATGTATGTATGTATGTATGTATGTATGTATGTATGTATGTATCTTGTAACGGAATCTTGCAGCTCAAATTTCGCCCACTTCCTGCGATCGGATTCTTTTGAAATTTGGCACGCGATCTCAGACCCGATGACAATGCAATATTCTAGAATCAAATTAATTAATTAAACCTTTTAATTGTTAGTTTCCTCCAATTTTAATCAATATTTTGGCATAAGTCCAGCAATGTGAAAAAGGATAAATTAAAAAAAATACATCAAAAAATGCTCGCAAAAATTATTTAAAAATATCTGCAAAAACCTTCAATTTTTCTGCATCAGACAAAATTTGTTCCAATGTTCCAAGGTGATTAGAACATGAATTATAATTGTTTTTAACTAATTTCATGCCAAAATTTAGGTGAGCCTTCAATTGGAAATTCATTGCTGATCAGACCATTGTGGAACAAAACTTTTATTCAAATGCATCTCAAATTTTCAAATTAATATAAATATGATTTCTGCAAACATACGTCGATGACTCACAGTAGTTTCCCATCGGGGTGCCCTTGTCTTAACTTTAAGATATTACGTCGCACTCGTTTTATAAATAATTTCGTCACCTGATAATTCTCCAACATAAGACTAAAAAGCAGAAAAATAAAATAATAGTTTAAAAAACTAAAAAAACACGCTTTCGTAGCAAAATGAACTAAAAAGTGAAAAATAATCTTTGGATGATAGTAGTTGACCAATCACTTAATTTTAATGTAATACACAAAAGCGTGGGGGTTTCTTATCAGTTGTCTTGAATTTCTTCCATTTGTTGTCCAAGCAAAAATGTAAATAGACAGCACCCCACGCTTTTTTGTATTACATTAAAATTAAGTGATTGGTCAACTACTATCATCCAAAGATTATTTTTCACTTTTTAGTTCATTTTGCTACGAAAGCGTGTTTTTTTAGTTTTTTAAACTATTATTTTATTTTAAAAGATAACATTAGTGTTATATCTAAACCATGAATTATTATAATAAAGTATAAATACAACCAGGAAGTGAGTTTCGTACCGTGTAATATCGAAACTCTGTTCGCCACTTTGGTACCGTGTAATATTGAAACCGTGCCGTACAAGTACCGTGTTATAAGAGGGACGCCTGTACTGCAGTAGTAGGAAAGGAAAGAAAGGCAATATCATGAAGCAATAACGGCTACAAATCGAGCGAATATAACAAATCAACGCGAAGTCAAAGAGATAATGTTAAAACATCAGATTCCGACACCGAATAAAAGATGTATCTTTATTGAAAAAGAAAAAAAAGAGAACAATTTAGTTAATATACTGAATTTGGTACTTCTTCTAAAAAGCAAAACTTGAAATGAGAAAAAAAAAATAATAATAATAATTTGAATTTTGACTTCTTGAATTCAAATTATGTGTTTCGCAATCACGAGTGTGTGTTTATATGTAGGCGTGTGTGTTTATGTGTGTGGGGGTATGTGTGTTTATGTGTAGGGGATATGTGTGTGTGTGTAGACATGTGTGTTTGTGCCTGTCTGCAGGCATGTGTGTGTGAGTAGTTGTGTGTGTGTGTGCAGGTGTGTGTGTGGGGGGTATGTGTGTGTAGGCATATGTGTTTGTGTCTGTGTGCAGGCACGAGTGTGTGGGTAGTTGTGTGTATGTGAGCGTGAGGTGTGTGTTGGTGTATGTATGTGTATGTGTTTGTGTGAGTGTGTGTAGCTGTATATATGTATGTGTGTGTGTGTCTGTGTAGGTGCGTGTATGTATGCGCGTGTGTTTAGCATATTGACGCAACCTGGAGACGGCTTTCGCTAGAGGAAGAGCATCGTGAGGAGCCGGACGACTGTGATGCTGCAGAAGGTGCTAGCGGGAAAATAAAATAATAGCACATCAAAAAAGTCAAATGAGAACAATAAACAATCGTGATTGCTCAAAAAAAAAAAAAAAAAAAAAAAAAAAAAAAAAAAAAACCCCGAAAAGACCAAAGAAAAAAAAAACAATTGTTTTAGTTAAAAAACGCTCATGAATAGTCATATTTTCTCTCACTAGATGATGCTACAATAATATTCAGTGCCAATGGAACTACTTCTAGCACATCAAATGACCGAAAGGACTCTTTAGACTACCCGAAGAAAAACAACTTAAGATTGTTATCCGCGGTCTTCCTATTCAAACTGAATTGAATTGGATTGTTGATAATCTAACCATACTAAGATTCGTCCCCCAGCATATTACGCAATCGCGTAAAATTGGACATGACAAAAACAAACTGCCCTTGTTTCTCATTTATTTGAAAGATCAAGTAGAAAATGAAAAAATTTGGTCACTTGAGAGATTGGGGGAATTTAATATCACCCTTGAATCCCTCAGAAAAAAAGACATTATGCAGTGTTGGAACTGCCAAGCATTCTTTCACTCCTGGTTTAGTTGTGCTCGACCCCCTGTTTGCCTTGTGTATGCAGGTCAGCACGAAACTAAAGAATGCCGAGAACCCTCAAACGTATCACCCTCATGTTTTCACTGCATAGGTCAACATCGTGCTAATTATAGAAGTTTTCCGAAACAACAAAATCTCATCGTCCCTTGAACCGGAGAAATAAAGTTGAAACTTGCACTAATTCGGGACCCTCGCCCAAATTTTCAAGTGCTGTTAATGCAATTCAACAGTCTCCCCTGTGTCACCTAAATCAAATAATACTGTTATCGATAAGTTAACAATTACCCACCAAAATCTTCTGCTTAAACTACGTAGATAGTTGATCCACTTTTATGTATCTTCGATCTACCAGTTTATTTTCCTTTACTCTTTTGCTACTACCTTTTCAGTTTTTCCCGGCATTTACGTATTTGAGTAGGCGTAGCTTATTGCGACGGATTTTCAGCCTTCCAATGAGCATGCCGCTTAATACTTCACAACTCTGGAGACAAAAATGACATCAAAAAGTATCCCACTACGTTGGTGATGATTTAATTCAATATTCTAAAACTGTCAAATACCTTGGTGTTTACCTGGATAGGGGTCTCACTTTCAAACCTCACATTGATAATGTCATTAAAAAAGCCAACATAAAGATCGGCTACCTCTAGGGATTGTTAAACAAAACCAACTCCCTTAGCACTAATAACCGACTTTTACTTTACACGACCATCATTAGACCAGCTCTTGTTTACAGTATACCCGCTTTGGGGGTATGCTGCTAAAACTAACATTGCCAAAATTCAAACCATTCAAAACAAGATTCTTGGAAAAATATTTAAGGCTCCTTGGTACGTCTCAAACGCTACCCTTCACAATGACTCCGGAGTCAATTATATTACTGACTTCATCATTGATACCTCAACGCACTTTTTCACTAAACACGAAAATCACACCAACCCACTAATTCATGAACGGGTGTTGTACACCTTCAACTCCGGCGGAAAAAATCTTCCGTCGGACTCCATGTTAATTCCTTACTCTCTCCATTAGTTTCCTATACTAGGACTAGCAACCCTAGTATAGTTAGTGACCTCGATCACTAGTTCCCCCTCGTGGAAGTTGCTGCAAACTGCCAGGTTTTGTCTGACAGTTTGTTCTCTCCTTCTCATGGCATCGTTCATTGTAAATATTGTATTATGCTCGTTCATGTACTCAATTCATGTATTTATTCTTATCCTAGTATTTCCCATTTATTCGAATTTTTCCAACTCATTTTATCCATTACACTGCACTTAACTCATGATGTATATATGTAAATATGTAAATAGAGTGGCCCTGAAACGTCTCCCTTTTTTCTTTTTTTCCTCCTCCCCCCCCCCCTCACGACCTCACTCATGTCAACTCCGTCACATCTTATCCTTCATACTGAGTAAAAGAGCTTCGTTCTGGCTCATATTATCTATGATCTGTATCTGTGGAAATTGCTTGTTTCAGCTGACGTACCATTTCAAATCTTTACGAATTTTCATATGAATAAATATTGCCACTCTTTCCCTTCCTTGCCGCTCAATAATTTTTATTATTGATTGCTGTTTTCTTTGTAGACGTGGTCCTAACCTGCGATCTTCAAGTAAAGTGTGGTAGGCAATATCCTAATTTATTAAGTCCAGTCTACTATGTTATTTAGCTTTTAAGTTTTCCTAATTGAGACTGATCAAAAGGGCCATTATGCTCTACCATCAATGACGCCCGCCTGCGGCGAGCGCGCCATCCGAATGAAGTCAGTGAATGAAGCTTTTCATCTTTACTTTTAAATTAGGAATGAAGAATGCAAGAGTTGTATCTCTTCAGTCGAGATGTTCCGTCAACTGACGATTGCTATTCTCCATTGAGATAAACACACCACTTAACTATATCCATTTTTTGCAGCGAGCCCAGAGCATTTGCCCTTCCTACTACAACGGAAGAGCTTAGTCAAGATAGAAGAAAAGTTACTAAGTCCTTCATATTCGAATACCGAACGTATTAAAACTAATAAGTCATTGCTCATTTAAAAAACTGGCAGTGAAAATCGTCGACGACTGATTTTCTATGATGATGTATGAACAACGAAAATAAAATCTCTGGAAAATGGTTCGAATAACTGGAGAATCGATTGGAACAACGAAAAGCTTAAAGACGGGGCTTAAAAATTAGTTACGTAGTGTAATGCACGGAAAGAAAACGCCAAGTTTGTAGTCCAGGGAATATCGGATTGAGCTGAATTCAAACGTGAGCGGTTAGCGATTCCAGCGTGTGGTGATGCCATCTGTTGTCGTTATATGAAATGAAACCTATATTCGTTATATTTACATACTACACTCATACACTGTACGATGTGTCATTGAGGCAGTGCTACACTTTCTGCCGCTCGAGGCGGTTCCTCAATTTGCCGCCCTTTTGATGAGAAATAGTCAATACATGAAAGAATCAAAAGTATTTTAATAAGATTAAAATAAAGAAGAAAATAACTTATTTCTTTCCTTCTCGCTTCGGCTACTACCACCAGGGTTGCCAGACGTCCCGGATTTTGAAAAATTGTCCCGCGTCCCGGGGAACTTCTATACGGGACGGCTAAAGTCCCGTATTCTAACTGATGGCAATATTTTACAGAACGAGACATTATTTTAAGGGGAAAAAATGAAGTAAAACAAAAAATGAAAAAATGAGCAATAAGAAATTTATGTGGCAACAAACGCAAACATTGTTTTTGTTTTGATTTGGTTGGTATTTGCTCATAGACTAATCTTCATATACATAATAGCAAATGATTGAGTAACGCTCCTGACGTCCAAAACAACTCGCTTCACGGCATGATAATTTGATATAGTTTTTTTGGTAATGATTGACATGCAGGGAAATGCTTTATTTTGACAGGGCTGAACTGGATCCGATAATGTAACTGTTTTACTGGTAAGATTGTCGTTTTAGGAGAATGAAGAGTGGCCAACTATGAATGCTATCAACTGGAGTTTAGTGTTCATTCACTGAAGTTAGGGTTTCCATTTCAACTATCAAAATATCCCCAAATAGGCAATTACTAAATTCAAATGTTGAAGCGATTTTCACTCGTCATACCTAGACCGGCGATTTTCTTGTATTGGAAATATATCTGTGCGGATGCAACTAATCGCATTGAAAACGATTTTTACATTTCGAGACATTTAACGCTTTGCTGTGATTGAATTTTTCAGATTCATCATGAATAGACGTTCCAACAATATCCCCTCCCCCAACTCCTTTTCACTCCTAGAAAAATGTCCCATATTTACTTTTCTTAAATCTGGCAACCCTGACTGTTTATGCAAATTAGCATAAAATGCTGTAACCGCCGCTACGCGGCCCAAGTTTATAACTGATGGCTAATTCAGTCTGTTAAGTTCTGTTCTTTGAGAGTGTAATGTGTTTGTTTTGCAGCGCCAGAGTGTCGCTAATAAAGGTGTTTACTTTGCACAAGGTGTTAAGTGCTTTTTTGTACCTTAGAGCTATCGAAGTTGGCAATTTTGGCCAACAAATATGGTCCGTCTCACAGGAGCTGTGTGGATATACGCTCCTAAGAATCAGTGAAATTCAAGTGATACAGTGCATTTAGTTGCGAAAGTATTACGCGTATATCGTTATAAGGTAAGTGAACGCTTATACGATTGTACCATGTCTGAAACTCTTAAAAAGCTATTATCGAGAAAGCGAGTTCTCAAAATACAACATACGAAGTTCAAACAAAAGGTATCAGTAACTGAGTTTGAAATTCGTGACTTTGAACTATTAGAACGTAAGCATAAAGATTTAGAATTGGAATTAAAGGCTTGTTTTAAATCTATTTATGTTGCATGTAATGAAGATGCTACTGAGTCTTTTGAAAAAGAGCAAGAAGAAATTAACGATGTTTTAGATGAATTGGCATACGAATTACCTCGAAAGCATTCAAAAGCGAGAAGACTTTAAGGTAACTTCGAGGGTTGAATCGAACTCGAATGCGAGACAAATGTTAAATTGCCTAAAATGAACTTACCGCTGTTTTCAGGAAATTTGCACGAGTGGCTTTCCTTTAAAGATATATTTCTAGCAAGCATTCATCAGAACAAGAATTTATCTGATGCAATGAAATTACAGTATTTAAAATCATCGTTAAAAGGCGATGCTTTTCGGATATTTCAATCGATTTCAATTGTAGATAGTAATTATGCAGTAGCTTGGTCTCTGCTAGAGGAACGTTATTCAAATTCCCGGGAACAAGTTTATGCTCATCTAAAGCGCTTTTTTAGAATTCCTGCAATTCAAAATGAATCTGCCGCAGCAATCTTAAATTTAATAGATGTAAGCACTGAGTGTGTGAGGTCCTTAGAAATGTTAGATCAAAAGGTAGAGGGTTTTTCGTCTGTAATTCTAACTTTTATTTTAAGTCAAAAGTTAGATGCAAACACTAAGCTATGGTGGGAAAGGAATCTGAAAAAAGATAATTTGCCGAAGGTATCGGAATTATTAGACTTTTTGAAAGATCATGCGCGTACGTTAAATGCTTCAAAAATAAATGTAAATGTTAAGCAAAACCAGGCAAAAACGGCCGCAATGGTTTCCGGTGTAGTAGATAAAGTTTTGCAAAAGTGCATAATTTGTGGTAAAGGAAATCATAACATCTCCTCTTGCTATCAATTTCTTAAATTAAGCGCAAGAGATAGAGTAAAAGTTATTAAGAAACACAATTTATGTTTTCTGTGTTTTGATAGAAATCATGCGTCTAGAAATTGCGTTTCAAAATCTCTGTGTAATACTTGTTATACACAGTTATATCAAAAGTAGGGTTGGAAATTTCTTTCCTGCTAAGCGTTTGTTAGATTGTGGCTCGCAGAGCCAATTTATGAGTTGCGAATTAGCGGACAAATTAGAACTGAGAAAAGAAAAAGCAAATGTTTCCGTATCTTGTTTGACTGGGGTGTCAATGAATGTTAAATTTAAAACGTCAGCTGTGATTCGTAACAAGGGTGGATGTTATTCTCGGGTATTGGATTTTTTAATTGTTCCGAAAATAACTCAAATTACTGCTGTTAGTCATGTAACTATCTCGGAAATGGGAATATTTGAGAATGTTAACTTAGCTGATTCTGAGTTTAATAAGCCAGGGAAAATTGAATTGCTATTAGGAGCAGAAGTGTTCTTGGAATTATTACGATTTGGTCAATTGCATGTACCTAATTCTAATTTAGTATTACAAAATACTGTGTTTGGCTTTATAGTGGGTGGTAGTACTAAAGATAATTCCCAGCCTAAAGACTTGCATTGCGGGTTAATTAATGAGGCCGAATTAAGTAGGGTTAATTAAGAAATTCTGGGAAATTGAAAATATTGACGAAACAGATCAATTTAAAATTTCCGAAGAAATTGAATGCAATGACCATTTCTTAAAAACTCACAAACGAGATCAATCGGGAAGATTTATAGTTCAAATGCCTTTTAAACAGGATCCGCGGTTATTAGGAGATTCGAAACAAACCGCCATGAAAAGGTTAAATTCTTTATGGAATCGATTGAACAAAAATCCAAAGCTCGCAGATTTGTATTGTAAATTTATGATTGAGTACGAACGTTTAGGTCACATGGAAAGAGTAATGGAAACTCATCACGGTGTCTATAGGCCAGAGAAAAACTCTGCAAAACTTAGAGTAGTGTTTAATGGCTCGCAGATACTTCTATGGGGGAATCGATAAATTCCTTGCAAATGAATGGCGGAGTTATCCAAGAAGATTTGTTTCTATAATTTTAAGGTTCAGGACTTATCGTTATGCATTTACTGCAGATGTTCGAATGATGTACAGAATGATTAATGTGGATGAAAGTCAACGTGACTTGCAAAGGATTGTATGGAAAAATTCTGAAAGTGAAGAGGTCAAGACTTATTGGTTATGTACGGTAACATATGGTACAACAAGCGCACCATACCTCGCCATGAGATGTCTCAAGCAGTTAAGTGTAGAGGGGGAACAGCAGTATCCAAAAGCTTCAACCATTGTGAAGTCAGACTTCTATATGGACGATGTTCTGACTGGAGAGGCGGATTTAGAGACTTCTAAGGATCTTAAAGAGGAAATTATAGAACTGTTAGGAAGTTGTGGAATGCATCTTCACAAGTGGTGCGGCAATCATCCAGAGTTGATTGATACATCATCAGATGCAGATTGCTACGATTTTGATAAGCTGAGTGACACGAAAACTTTAGGACTGTTATGGAAATCACAGAATGATGTTTTTGCTTTTAATTTATCCTGTGAAGATCAGCCTAGAGTTACGAAAAGAACTGTCTTATCTAAAATTGCGCGGATATTCGATCCATTGGGGTTGCTTGAGCACATAGTAGCAAATGCTAAAATTATTCTTCAGCGCTTATGGAAGTTACAAGTAGACTGGGACGAATCTCTACCTAAAAAAGAAACGGAAGAATGGCTTCGGTTTATTCATGCCCTGAAGAAAATTAGTAACGTTTACGTCGACAGATATGTTCTGACTGAAACTCCAGTTGTCAAGACAATTGTCGGCTTTTCCGATGCTTCAGAATGTGCGTATGGAGCTTGCGTTTACATGGTTTCGTCCAATGCAAGAAACTCATCCTGCTCCAAATTACTCTGCAGCAAAAGCAGAGTTGCTCCAATTAAAACCGTTACAGTTCCACGGCTGGAATTGTGTGCAGCAGTGCTATTAGCGAAGTGGGTGACAAAAGTGCTAAGAGTTCACAACTTAAAGGATAATTTGATTTACTTATACTCTGACAGTACTATAGTACTAGTGTGGCTTCAAAGATCACCATGTGAGTTAAAAACTTCTGTTGCCTCACGAGTAGCTACCATTCAGCGATTGACAGATATTAATCGCTGGTTTCACGTAAAATCGGAGGATTATGCGGCTGATTTGCTATTGCGAGGTTTAGACCCTGAACAATTGATAAATAATGACTTTTGGTTTAACGGTTCACCTTTTCTAAAGCAGGACACTTCTCATTTTCCTTTCGGTCATCAAAATGTGGAACTTGATAATGAATCTTATCTAAAAGAGATTAAAAGTTTTTCTGTTGGAAACCAACCTACTGTAGTGTTAAAAAATGACTGTGATTTTTCTTTTGTAAATGAATTTTTAAAATTGAGTAATAATTATGACAAAATTCTTCGCATACTTTGTTATGTTCGTAGGTTTATTCATAACTTAAAAAGTAAAGATAATAGACTCACTGGAGTTATCACTTCAAAAGAAATATGTGATGCTGAAATTTTAGTTATTAAAGCAGCACAATTATCTTTAAATGATAAATGTAAAACAAAAAGGGCAGGTAAGTTATGTAATTTAAATCCATTTATTGATGAAAATGGTGTCCGTAGAGTTGGTGGTCGGCTTGAAAAAGCATCTTTGCCTTTCAATCATAAATGTCCTATTCTTCTGCCAAAAAACTCTAAGTTAAGTGAAATTATATTTTATACCTATCATTTAAAATTATTGCATGCAGGTCCGCAAGCTTTATTAAATGTTGTTCGTACAAAATTTTGGCCTTTAGGAGGTAGAAATTTAGCTAGAAAATGTGCTCATTCCTGTGTTACTTGTTTTAAGTGTAAACCTATTTTAACATCTTAAATTATGAGTAACTTACCTAGTGAAAGAGTAAATATTTCTTATGTCTTTAATTACACGGGTTTGGATGTATGCGGTCATTTCTACGTTAAGTTTAAAAATCAACGAAAAGGTGTTCTGAATAAAGTTTACATTTGTGTATGTATATGTTTTGTAACCCGAGCAATTCATCTTGAATTGCTCTCACATTTAACTACAGATGCCTTAATAGCAACTCTTAAAAGATTTTTTGCTAGACACGGAAAGTGTTCCAAAATATTTACAGATAATGCGACCAATTTCGTTGGAGCCAATGCTCAGTTAAAAAAGTGGTATAGTATGATTAATTTTCCAGATGAAAAATTAGCTTCTTTCTTTAATTCTGAAGGTATTTATTGGTCGCACATCCCTCCTAAATCCCCCCATTTTGGTGAACTGTGGGAGGCTGGTGTAAAATCTGTCAAACACCATTTGAAACGGGTAATGTCAAATTTAAGTTTGTTATGCTTAATTAAATCAACTTACTTATGAGGAATTTGGAACTGTAATTATTCAAATTGAAGGGGTTTTAAATTCGCGACCTCTTACTCCTTTGTCAAATGATGATGATGATGACTTTCAATGTTTAACCCCAGGTCACTTTTTAGTTGGTAGGCCAATTTCTGCAATTGCAGAGCCTCAACTACTTGATCTAAATGATAATAAGTTAAGCCGTTAGCAAAGAACAACTAAGGTAGTCCAAACTATTTGGCAAAAATGGAAAACGGACTATTTAAGCACACTTCAATAACGCTTAAAATGGATGTTTGCAAAGGATAATGTTAAATTGGGCTCTTTAGTTTTGATAAAGGAAGACAGTTTGCCATGTTGCAAGTGGTTACTTGGTAGGATTGTACAACTGCATAAGGGTTCCGATGATAAAGTTCGAGTTGTGAAGATTCGAAGTGCAACAGGTGAACTTAAAAGATCGGTAAACAAGATTGCTCTTTTACCAATTGAAAATTGATTTGTGCTTAGTGATATTTTGTATTAGTGCTATATTATTGCGTATTTTGTGATGGACTCTTTGCTTTTTTTTTTCCTTCACTGATTTCTATATGAAGTTTTCTTAAATATGAATGATTAACTTTTTGAAAATTTTGTAAAATTTATCAAGGCCGGTGGTATGTTTATGCAAATTATCATATAATGCTGTAACCGCCGCTACGCGGCCTAAGTTTATAACTGAAAGCTAATTCAGTCAGAAATAGGTTCCGTTTTTTGAGAGTATAATGTGTTTGTTTGTAGAGCCAGAGTGTCGCTAATAAAGGTGTTTTTTGCACAAGGTGTTAAGTGCATTTTTTGGCTTAGAGCTATCGAAGTTGGCAATTTTAGCCAACATATAAGATTTCGGATCGTAAAGACTTAATAAAGATGTTGCGTTGTGTATAATACCACACCCAGTATTCATGAACGTTTTTCATTACGCGTTAATACGCCTTGGGGTTTTTAGATAGTCGAAATTTATATTGGGAAAAGGAAACATACAAAAAGAGAGAAGGAAAAAGAATAAGTCTTTTCCAGCAAAAAAAAAAAAAAAAGGTAATGAAAATTCATATTTCCTCTTGTAGCACATGAAATGAGTGACAGTACTTACCTTATGGTGAATAAAACTTTTTTTCGCTACATTGAAATTAATTCTTATCATTAATGTTCAGCAACAAGGTAGCGTAGAGAAATGGGCCTGTGTGCAACAATGACTGAGGGCCTTGGGAGGAGGGGGGGGGGGCAGAGGCACTGAAAATTCCTTCTGTACCACGCGGGAGGTAAGTTCATAACCTGCCTTCGCGGCGTTTTGATAAGGAAGAAGCAAACCAGTATGTTGAGAACGAAAAGACCAACTGATTGCTATATTCCATTTAATTACAAAAATTACTGGTCCTCAAAAATACAATTTCTCACTTGTGAATGAAGCGTATAGCTGCTGTACTCATTAACTAAGCATGTTTTTGCTTCATTCATTATCTTTCGTGTCGGTTCGGTGATATAGTCGACTCCCTCTTCAACGCGATTTGACTTGCGCGAAATGGCTATAACGTGGAATTCTCCACGAGCAACGAATTTTAGAGCTAAGGCTAATTTCTCACTCGCAACACGAAACTTACGTTATTGACTACTAAATAGTGACTTCATGAATGTTCTTTCATCCTTTTAGCATCACTGACTGCTCAAGTTCCCGAGAACTTTACTAGTCTAAATATTGCTTTGTTAGTGTGTATGAATAACCATTCCACATATTTTTCATTTATTTATTCTAAATATGAAAAGTGATTTAATATTTTGGCACTTGGCACGCTGTTTCATCTAAAGTTTCTGAAGATGGGGGGAAAAAAAGCGAAAGTTTGCGACAAATTAAGAAAAGGTAAAGGTACTTGATACGCTTGAACAACTAAAAAAGTGGATCGAAGGTAGCACAACAATTACATATGACTGAATCTTCGATACGTACAATTATAAATTACATATGACTGAATCTTCGATACGTACAATTAAAAGTCAAGAAAAGGCCATTCGTATAAGTTCAGAACTTAGTTTCTCTATGAAGCTCAAAGAGTAGCGACAAAGCAAAAAGTAAAAAGTATGAAATTTCAAGCTGCTCTTGTGTGGTGGATTAGAGAGACCCTGAAAGAGGGGGTGTTGCCATAAATGGAAATATTATAAAAATTAATGTGACGATACAGTATTTAAAAAAATATAACGATTTGATTGCGCATTACAAATCAGCAGCTTCGATTTTAAGTTACACGTACAAATGTAGCTATAATTGTATCTACTGTGCAGCGCTATTATAGTGTAGCGCTTTATTGTTACTAGATACTGTAATACGTACCGTGCTGTTTCATTTCTCCTGATGATCATTAATTTTGTGCATCATAACAGTATTTCATGTTAAGCAATGCAGATTTTTTAAATAAAAACAGTAAAAATTCAGCTCTTTATATAAGAAACAATAACATATTTTTGAAAATGGCCTAAAAACTATTTGAAAAGTGTTTAAAAATGTAATAGTTACGTCATAAAAGTCGCTCTCGCTATTTTCACAATTTTTACGTGGAAATATTTCTGACGTTTGTTATTCAATATTCTAATTACTAAAAAGAGGACAAAAATTAATAAATCTTAATGAAACCAAACGATTTTAAAGTGTAAAATCTTTTGTGTAAATCAATATATTTCAATGTTATTTATCGTCTGCTATCAAAGTAATTGTTTTCAAATAAAAATATTCCAGAGTTACAAAATCTATTTGTTTCACGTTTTTCTGTGACAATGGCTGGTATTTCTAAGCTGAGCTCAGGAAGTTCTGGTGTGCAATTAAAGACATCTGAAGACAGTTTTGACTAACGAAACAGTATTATACGTCAAAAGAAATCAAGAGAAAAATTATGCTCAACAAATAGTAACTGAGCAAAAACGAGTTTGCGAAGCTGCTGAATCACGCAAAGAAATATACGTATTGAAAAACGCTGTAAGAAAATACAGTGTGTCAATGCAGCACCCAGTCCTACAAGAAATACACGCTGGGAAAAACGCTATAAAAATGGTTGAAAAAACATGCTGACACAAGTTATTTTGAAAGTGAAAACAAAGTTTTAGAAAACTCAGAAAGTACTGAAGGAGGTCCAAATCGCAGATCAGGGTCAATACCTCGTTCTTCGTAAAAATCCAACATACTGCAGAAAATACCAACAATGTAGAGCGGATGCATTAGATCGAGATTAAAATAGGGCAATGCAAGGGCGCCGAGAGCCCTGACCAGTATAGTCGGCGGGCCCCCCACCACCCATAAAACTTATAAATTTATTACTATTCCGGTTCCTAGCCAAAGCCCCCCACCCCCCTAGTTTCCGAATAGGCTGACATTTCCTCTCATCAGCCCTGCAGCAATGACAGAATGAAATATAGGATCTGCACTTCTGATCGAGCAACAATGTTTTTAGCGGCTCCAAGTTTTTTTTTTTTTTTTTTTCGTGGAGCCGAAGTTCTTGACAGGGTACCAGATCTTAACAGCGATACGAATATTTCTGTTGCGAATTCGTATGCACATCCAAACTGTATACGCTCTTATATTCGAAAGAATGATCAAGAAACTAAAACACAGTCTGCGCAAAATCTATCCTCAAAGTTTGATCTTTTTAAACAGGCGAACGAGATGTAAAAGCCTCTTTTAAATGCTGAGCATGGATTTATTCTTTCAGAAATAAAAGAATTGATTCTCCACGAAGATGAAAATACATTGACTTATATTAATGAAATAAAACTATTTATTGTAAAAACGTTGAAAGGATTCTTTTTTGTGCTTCCGAAAGAAAAAATAAATCTTTGTTTTTTTCTTTGTCATTTATCTCCAAAAGTACTTGTTTGCTGCTATTCGCTCATAATAAGGTGTGAAGACAGCAGAATACGTGTTGAGAAAATTATAGTAAGATGTTGTTTTTAGACTGCAAGAGAAGTTCTGCGATACGAGTAAAGATGACTCAGGATGCTCTTACCTCAAAGGATGAGGAAAATAGTCAAATAATGATTCAATCTCTACGCTCAAATATTGAAAGCTTGAAAACAGAGTTTTAAGTTTTTGTTTAGGGATGTATTGAGAAATTGGGACTGTGCAAGTATTGGAAAGTTTTTCGTTCATTCGAATCACTTGTAAAACATTTGATTATAGCTGATCGCGAAGAAAATTGGAGATTGCATGCTCAAACTGTTGAATTACGGTTCCTTTCTCTCGTGAATTTGACTACATTAATTATTTATCACATGCGAAAAGGTGCAGTCCTAGAATAAAGCGAGCTGATGTGTGCATCGCATGACTTCCTTTTACTCCAATTTAATGTCATTTTCTCATTATTGGCAGTTTTAATGTGATTCAAAGAATTTCTCTCTAATGGCCAAGCTGAAACCAGATTTAAAAAAAAAAGAAAAATTTTTTTAAAAGAGCCAAATTTGTCGACAAGTTGGTGACAAAACTTGGCGACCAAAAGATTGGCGATATATCGCCTAGTGTCCGCCAAATTATAACACTACTTGAGTTTACATCGTAATTAACGATGATTTTCTCCCAAAAAGGGGCAAAAGACCCCCTTTAGAACATCCGAATGCAACCAAAAGGAAAGGTGCGCAACTAGGCCCCACTAGGAGTCTACGTACCAAATTTCAACTTTCTAGGACATACCGTTTTTGAGTTATGCGAGATACATACACACATACGCACATACATACGTACAGTCATAGAAAAAAAACGAAACACTCGATCGTACTCAAAGTCTATTGACACTATAAACACTTGTAAGGTGTTCTTGTGCCAGGAATAAAAAGTTCTACAAAATTATGTTAAAAAATTGTTGTTAAGGCGTCGTTTTCATATTAAAACGAGCATCAACTTCAAATTTGTTTTAGTGAGAACCCCCCTTTTAGATCACATATTTGTGATCAGGATCATTTTTTAACTTTGTATACAAAATTTTCTTGAATTCGATCAAGCCGTTACTTCAGAATCGAGTTTTGAAAAATTCCTCTCGTAATGTTAAAACGTATTTTGATATTTTTGCTCATAACACAAAAACTAGATCAGGCACGGGAAAGATTGTATTTTTATATACAAATATGAATCGACCGAATAATAAAAACATCATTTACAACACCTGAAATGTAATTTTATATTTTTTATGAATTATTTTATTATTTTTTGAAAAAAAATATGATCTGAAACCATATTAAAATTTTACAGAAAAACAGTCTAGAAGAGCTTTTATGTGGGAATCCAAAATTTGAGCTCAAAATATTCAGTAACTTTCGCGCTATGCTTAAAAATTCATTTTTTCCCACTTTAGGGAAAAATATACATTTTAAAAACAGAAATTATGAAAGTTAGATTCTTCGTAAAAAAAGAAAAAAAACACGTTCAACAAAATAACCAAACCAATTATAACGTGGTTTTTCTACATTAGAGTTACGTCTATGAATTTTTTAAATGCATAAATGTATTTGCTGTCCCTGTAGAAGAACAACACAATATTGCAACCGTCATTTTTTTTGTGGATATCGTTCAAACGTCAATGTGTAAACACTGCGAAGCACTATTTCATTATCTAATAAAAGAATATTTTATAGAACTTTTAAAATTAAAAGCTACTCTTAAAATACTTCTTTTTTTTTCCTTTCTTTCTGTGTTTAGCCATTGCTTTTTGTAAAACAATAACTCAGAAAAAATAATTAACCTGCACAACTTTTTCATAGAAACATACAATAAAACCTCATTGTCTTGCTAATCATGTTGCAATAGGCAGTGTAGAATTAATGATTCTTCCCGGTGATAATTTGCTAAAAGGAAAAACTATTGCCTTCTCCGAATCGGGAAAAAGCACTCGAAAAATAGCCGACAGCGTGAAATTCCCTCTTTAACAGTATCCAGATGGTCAATAGGTAATATTTGTTCTAAAGTTTGGTGGTTTTAAGTAATTATTATTATTTTTTTTTTTCTTGTAAAGTGTTTGAATAGTTTTCAATGTGTTAAGATGTAGGAGAGGAAATGTCAGTTGCTTTAGTGAGTCGCGTGCTTTGAGTCCGTATTCTGTACAAAAGTAGTAGTTGTGGCTAATTGTGAACTTTTTTTTTCTTTGACTTCGTCAAAGACTTAACAAAACATCAATTTGGGAGTTAGATTAAGTAGAGTTTTTGTCTATTCTTAATTATAAATTAAATACTATTTTTCTACCTACTTTCTCTGTCATTGTCCATGCATTTCACATTAAAATCATTCTCGCAAGACAAAGATAATATTTCAAATTATTTTCTTCTTTTTTGAATAACATGGAAAAATATCGAAAAAGAGAGAAAATTCGAATAAATTATTGTTATCAACTACTGAATGCCTATTTTATTAAATGCATGTTTTTCAGAATCCAGTATCTGAATGTTCGGCTCCAACTTTATGATACTGGAACTCTAATTCTGTTTTCTGATCTTATACTTTAAGCAAGCAACGGGCCACATAGACCCGAGTCTTCACTGCGATATAATTGCGGTTTGATTACCCCATTCGAAGGCTGCTGTTGGCCCGAATAATGCGCATAACAACCCTGAAGTAGGTTTAATCGAACAAAGTGCCACACATACCAGCTTCGCGGGCTGAATGTGGTTTGCTTACCACATTCGAAGGTTGCTGTTGGTCCGAATGATGAGCACAACAGCCCTGAACTAGGTGCAATTGAACAACGAAGCTGATGTCATGTCATTGAATTTCAGAGTGCCTACAAACTGGTGGATGAAGAAACTTTATCTCACCAGTGAAAGTTCGTAAACATACAGCAGATAAATTTACTATATCTACCAGTTTGTTTGCGCTCTCAGCTTCAATGAAGTGACTTCTGCATCCTTCACGAATAGTACAGATTCCAGTCTGTGAAATCCACAGAAAGGACGAAATTGTAGCCTCTGGATAGAGTAACCCCCGCCTGTCGGGTGTGCTGCGTGTAGTTTCATTACAGGAATTGCAGCGGAAAGCCTGATATTGTAGAACATGTTCGTTGGCAAGCATACAGTCCGCGAAACAAAATTACATAATGCTAAGCTGTTTTTTTTTTGCAAGTGAGAAGTTACGATATCAGAGTAATGACAAGAAGTCTGATTTCGGTTCACCTTGGTTTAAGCTAAATTAAGTTTTGTCTTTTTTAATTACGGGTTGGACCATCTCGAATCTCGTCATTAGAAACAGCATTGGGAAATTACTTTCCTAAATTGCTCTTAAGAGCCATTACATGTTTAACTAAAACCTCCAATTGTGTTATGCTTTTTTAAGAATACCACGCATTCTGATCTTCCGCATCAAATTTGGATTTGAAACAAATTCTGGTTTTTTGATTACAAAATAGCCGCTAGAACAATTACTATGTTTGTCTACTGTGTTAATTCAAATAACCAAATTTTTCCCAAATAAAAAGTTTGAGTATGAACGGTTTGCTCATTATCGGGTATTTATGTTCTCCTGCTTTTGTTTTATTTTTTCTTTGTTACTTCGTTCATTTTATGTATTTAGAGCAAATTTTCACGGAATAAATGGACCTTGCTTCGCTCGAGTCTCCAATCTATTTAATGCTGCGTCTTCCCATGTTGTGCGGTACATTTTTTATATTTTTGTATGCGATGATCATGACTCTAGATATAAGGTTGGATATTTACATTTCTATGAGGCTTGAATGATTATATGAGCAATTCAGTAGGTTCATATTAGGAAAAGTCAAAAAGTTCCATTTTTTTTAATTTGTCATGACTCGATTTATTAAACAACGATCTATACGATGGACCAGCCAAACCCCATCCGTCTTTCTTAGGTTAATCCAGACGGACAAAAATCAGTAAATATTTTTACCTTTTTTCAAAAAAAAGTTTGCGACCGTAAATCGCTTTGTGGCACAACATAATCGTCCAAAAAGTATCGAATTACAGGAAAAGAGAGAACTTTAAAAAATCATGAATTGAGCTGGAAAATCTCGATCTTTTTTTTTTTTTTTTTTTTTTTGTTTACATTCCGTTACTTGATAAGCCGTGACCTTGAAAGAATACTTTTCAATGTGGTGACGGTCCCTAAAAGGTTTTTTGTTAATAACTCATGTTCTACTGCACGGAATGCAATGAAATTTCGTACCCTGGCTGAATTTTGCTGTCTAAACATACTTATGTAGCAAAAAGTAGGGGTTCAAATTTGAAAATCAAGAGTTGGCGCTAATTTTGCTTTGTATATGGTCCCTTGTCAAAATTTTACCTAAGTAGTTTTAAAGAAGATTTTAAACCAAGTCGGATAACAGTTTTTTTCCTTTCTAGCATGTATAATGGCCGAATAATTAAAAGTGTTTCGTTTTTTTTTCTATGACTGTACATACGAACGTCACGAGAAAATTCGTTGTAATTCGGGGGGTCGTCAAAATGGATATTTCGAGTGTCCGTAGGTTCCTACGCATATATCCACGTGTGGTCGGGTCGAAAAAAAAAATCAACATTTATTCGGGGGTGAGAAAAAAGGAAATTAAGGCTGATTTTTGAGTAAAAAATTTTCGCCAATACAATACTTCCTTTTTTGTAAAAGGAAGTAAAAAGGAAACACTCGTCCGTATTCGAAGACTATTGACCCTGGAGACACGAGTATGATGTTTTTTTTTTTTTTTTCAGGAATAATGTGTTCTACAAATTGTGTTAGTAAAATGTTGTTGAATGGTCGTCTTCATATTAAATCGAGCATCAACTTCAAAATTTTTAATGAGAACCATTCCCTCCCTCCCTTTTTTATTACATATATGTGATCAGCATCCTTTTTTGCCTCAGTATACAAAATTTTGTTTAAATTGATCCAGCCGATACTTCGGAATTGAGTTTTGTGAAATCCCTCTCGTAATGTTAAATCGTATTTTGATACTTTTACACATAACACATAAACTAGATTAAATACGGCGAAGATTGTTTTTTTGTTTGGGCGAGGTGCAGCGACAGAAATACAGTTTGTTTCCAATATTCTTGGGAAAATTTGCTGACACAGACACATTTTCTAAATTACCCAAAATATCTGAAAATTTACTGTTTTTTTCAAGCATATTGTAAATAAACAGTGTATTTCTGTCGCTGCCCGTTTAGTTTTTATTGATTTTTCAAACATACCGGTCATTTTGGAGACATTACAGACTTTTTTTTTTACACCTTTTCAAATACCGCAGCGCCATCTTTTGAGGAACATTGTAACTAATTTTGAACGTTTTCCGGCTGAAAATTTACTGTTGGCCCACGCATAATGGAACAAGCGGTATATTTCTGTCGCTGCTCGTTTAGTTCTTATTGATTTTTCAAATGTATCAGTCATTTTTGGAACACCTTGTACATAAACAATTTACTGCTCGCAGTAAAAAATAAAATTTTAGTTCAAGAGAAAAAACATAAAACTAAAGGGAAAATTAAAAAAATGCGTAATAAAAATACAAAATCTGGCCCACAAAGATATATTATTGTGCTAAATCTCATTTTATTCAAACAGCGTACATTTAAGTAGCTCTCACGATTAAATGAGATCCAGTTTAAAAGGGTTCAGATTCGTTAGGGGGTTACTGTGCTGAATTGAAATTAAAATTCTACTCACATGGTCAATAAATGTGCAGACAAGTGCATCCGACAGCTTAGAGCCTTCGACGCGTACAGAAACTATACGTCATAGAAAAAGCGAAGTATTTGTGTAGTAAAAAGCCAAGTATCATTTCCCGTTACGAATCCGGAATTAAATTAATAAACTGGTAAATTTGATACATATAGCTGAATATTCAGAAATTTCTTATATTTACCTATGTTAGTTGGAACTGAATAATCACCACAGAGATTAAACAAAATCACTGAATTTTTTCAAGTTATGCCCAATTTATTTGAAATTGAATTTTTATCCACCAGTAGTTTTTGCAAATACATGGCTTATAAGTATTAGTTACTCTTTTCGCTGTCACCATAAGTACATCTCCTCTCTTGTTAACCGTGCAGGCAGGTTGTTAAATTGCTGCGTGGTTGAAAAGGAAGTATTTTTGTTATATTTATATTTAGTATCTTATCTATCCAAGCGTTTAGATGTATGGCAAATCCATATGTTAACAAATTTACTCATTTCTCGACTTAATTTGGTAGTGAAATTTTACGGAGTTCACTTTCTTTCTGTAGGGGAAAAGGGAATATATTTGTGTCTTCTGCTGCACAGGAAATGAAAGTCGCTTATGGCAAGTTTGTCTGTGTTATCAGTTGTCGTTAGTATTCAGACGAAGATCGTACAAGCGGAGAAAATGCTACAAATTGATATCATTGATGAACTTTCAAAAATGCGTTCTGATGTTCAGTCTTGTTTGATTTTATTTCAAATGAAATACGATTGTGATAATAAAAATACGTTCATTTCACAGAAAATGAAATCAACAGCTTTTTAAAAACGTGAGATTATCCTTTCACGTATATATTTCTAATCATTGTATCGCACTTCCTTTTGCGTCTCTCATGGGGGAAAAAACAAAGAAAGCATAATAATGAAAGAAAATAATTTCATGTTTTCGCTTTTTGGACATCGTGGTGGTAAAAAAACTCATCCGTCACAAATTTGAAAAAAAAAAAAGGAAGAAAATACGATTGTTCACCACAAACAGATAACAAATTCTAAGAAAGAAAGAAAAGTTAACAACTTTCGATTATTCTTTATTTGAGGTAAATTATTACTTTCTGAAACATACAAACAGTAATAAGTATAAGCGTGCAGTTTTTGTTCACTTTTTAATAAAAACATTGTTCGCAACTTACATTTTCGAAGTAAATACTTCTCATTTACTTGTGCATTATCATTATAATGAGACTTATAATAAGATTTATTTCAATTATATCGCCATTTCGCAAACAATGCTTTTTTATTGTGTCCAGCTCCGGACAAACAATGTAACGGATGGTAAGTCAAGCATATAATCAGAAGAAATTTTCGGTTACTTTTTTTTTCATCCGCCCCCGCCCTCCCGCCCCGGCCACAAAATCTAAAAGTTTAGTACATCGCAATAATCTGAATCACTATAATATCCATCTTCAAGGTAAATCATCTATAGACAACATATTAAAGTAATGTAAATTTTTCTATTGAGAAACAAAATTAGGCGATAGCAAACGTTATTTTAATATCAAATAAGATGAAAACTATATAGTAGGGGAGTGTGGGGCAAAGTGAAAGAGCGAGGCAAAGTGAAATAGTTACTTTACTTCTAGAGCCAGCTACCTAGTAGTATTTTAACTATGTTATAAGGCGTGTAGTCTATTGCATTCAAGTAAAATTTACTTCTGAAAACCAAGGAATATAATAATACATGCAATTTTTGAAAATTGATATTCATGTTGTGATATTTTGTTTTGAGTCAAAAATTATTTTGTCATTAAATTATTATGTCATACAGTTTTGTTATTAACGTTTTAAGTATTAATTAAGATCTGCTAATATTGGGTGCAGTATTTATTATTTTAATATTAAGCTTATTTGTATTTTAAATGCTTTGTACAGATAGTCAAGTGCAGTCGGGGCAAAGCGGGTGGGGCCAAGTGAAATAGTTCATCATATATTCGTATTCAATCCTCTATCAAATCACTTACGCATTCATTTATTAATTATTTCATTTGCATTCATTCGTTCGTTTAAAAATTCCCTTATATATCCATCAATTTACTTTCTTCACATATTAACTTATTATTTATTAATTTATTCGTTTATTGTTTCTTTTCATTTGTATTTATTAATTCGTTTTTTATTAACGCATTTACTAGATTAAAAATATCATTAACAATCGAATAGAAAAGATTCCATTGGAAGTTATTTTTATTTTCCTCTTTGCCCCATGAAAAAAAGAAATGAAAATTTTCCACCTTTTTGTGAAGGTATAAATTTGATCAAAAATAAAAAATAATGTTTCAGACCAAGTTTTATAATAAAATATCTGCTCTTTCTTTACACTGTAAAAAAATTCCGAAACGTTACTGGTTATTTCCGTGGAACGTCTCAGGATTTCACACGTTTTCACCTATTTCCCCGTAAAAAACAACTATTATCACAAAAAAGTTTCCTGAATCGCTACAGTTCCTTCTTGCATAGCTGTGGTCGCTCTGATTTTTATGGAGCCTTCTTGGTAAATTAGGAAGGTTCTAATCAGTTAACCTAAACCTACTTAATTTTTCTATAAGGTTCTAGAGACATGACTGGCTTTAACAGGGCAGATTTCTCACGTCTTCATAAAGTTTCAAGGTTAATTTTAGACAGGTTACTGACTTTTGTCGGAAAGCGTTCCTGGTTTTTCCAAGATATGTTACTGGAAGAAATTGGGCACATCAGCTGCCCATTATTTTCCAGGAACGTTTCTGAATCGTTTTTTACAGTGTATGTACCGTAATTTTCAGAATAAATTTCTAATTTTTTCATTTTGAAATAAGTAAGTGACCTTAATTATTTCATTTTACCCACCCATTATTCCCCCATTGTATTTCGGGGAGAGAAAAAGAGGGGTATGTGAACAGGGGCGAATTGGGCTCCTCAAAAGGGCGCCAACTTTGACTCCAAAAGGGAGCAGAAAAAACCCAAAAGCGCAGGAAAAAAACCGAAGGCACAAAAAAATTAATAAATAACAAAAATAAAATAAAAATAAGAAAACCCCGAAGGCAATAAAAATAAATGATTAAAAATAGACGAAATAGTAAAACAATAAAATTTTCGAAGTATTAAAAACGAGAAAAAATTAATGTATTAAAAGCCAAAGGTACAAAGAAAAAGAAAAGAATCGGCAACGACACAAAAGGCGCACAAGTTCGAAAGCGCAAAGAAAAAAAATGAAATAAAACCGAAAGCGCACAGGTTTGAGGGTGCCAAAAAAAACCAAAAATAAAAAGGAACACACTTCAAGGACGCAAATAAAATGAAATAAATAGAATTTTTATCTAAACAAAAGAAAAAAATCTCAAGAGCGGTGGGGGGGGGGGGGAGGCAGGAAACCCACGGTCGAGGGTATATGTGCAAAAGAAAAACCAAAGGAGCTCAGGTTTTTAGGTGCAAAAGAGAAGGTGCTGCAAAAAAAAAAAAAAAAAAAAAAGTGCACAGATTTGAGGACACGAAAAAATCGATGGTGCTCAGGTTTGAGAGTGCAGGAAAAATATAAACTCGCAAAGGCTTGAGGTAGCAAAAAATAAATAAATGAATAAATAAAATAAAATAAAATAAAAAATAAGAAAAATAAATAAATAAAATAAAATATAAAACTTTTGATGCATAGCATAGGTTTCGGGGCTCAAAACTGACAGCGCAGTTTGAGGCATTTCTTTCAAGATTGAAAATTTTATTACAGGTATGTATCAGAGGTGGTTTCAAGAAAGGGGAGCAAAAAGAGTGTGGGGGGAGATCGAATGGGAGGTTGGGGTGGCGCCCCTGAATTTATTTTTAAAGCATTAGGCAATATTATTGTATTTTAAAAGTACTGATTAAATGACCTCAAAAATTGGGGGTGCATGTTGACCGTAGACACTCTCGGGGTGCGCATCGGGTGACGGGGCATGGGGAACCATTGAAAACTTTAAGGGGTTGTTGTCAGGGGTATATTTTCCTTTTTAGGGGCTCTCATTTTTCTGGGGAGATTATCGGGTTGTTTAAGGAGGGGAGGGTGCGCCACCTCCCTCGGGAAGAGACGTACATCTCTGGACCCCCTTTCAATTCAAAGTTTCATTTTTATGAAATGGCATAAAAGAAGTTTTTATTTTGAACTTTTAATTGAAAAAAAAATTAATCCACCTTGTCAGAAATCACTTTTTCTCAATCAATCATAAATTTTTAATTTTTAAAAGTGATAGGACGAATGCTCCCCCCCCCCCCCCATACGAGCTCTCTGTTATGGGGGGGGGGATATGAATGATCAGACTGTGTCATCAAGTTTTTTAGGGTGTGTTTATAGCGAATTATTTTGCCTTTTTTTCGGGGGGAAGGAGGGGAGGATGGGTAGCCACCTCCGCCCTATCTATCTAAATAGCTACCTTTTTGTTATGTATATATTGAAGACCAAAAAAGTGAATCAGAAAAAAGGAGAGAAAAAAAATCCATAAAAAAAAAAGAGACCTTAAGACCAATCAAGCCAATTGGACTTCTTAAATAACTAACACTTGGTTGCCCATTTAATAAAAAGGGAGACAAATTATGATATGAAAAGTGAGTAAATATTTTAGCATTTGGCAGGCTGTTTCATCTAAAGTTTGTGAAGATGAAAACAAAAAGCGAAAGTTAACGACAATTCAAGGAAACGTAAAGATACTCGATACGCTTGAACAACTAAAAAAGTGGATCGAAGATAGCACAACAATTAGATATGAATGAATCTTCGATACGTACAGTTAAAAGTCAAGAAAAGGCCATTCGTATAAGTTCAGAACTTAGTTTCACTATGAAGCTCAAAGAGTAGTGACGAAGCAAAATGTAAAAAGTATGAAATTTTAAGCTGCTCTTGTGTTGTGGACTATACAGACCCTAAAAGAGGGGAATTGCCATAAATGGAAACATTGTAAAAGTTATAATGTGACGATACAGTATTTAAAAAATATTAAAATAACGATCTGATTGCGCATTAGAAATCAGCATCTTCAATTTTAAGTTACACGTATAAATGTAGCTATAATTGTATCTACTGTACAGCGCTATTATAGGGCAGCGCTTTATTTTTACTAGATACTGTAATACGTACCGTACTGTTTCATTTCTCCTGATAATCATTAATTTTGTGCATCATAACAGTATTTTATGTTAAGCAATGAGGCTTTTTTAAATAAAAAGAGTAAAAATTCAGCTCTTTATGTAAGAAACAATAACATACTTTTGAAAATGGTCTAACACAATTTGAAAAGTGTTTAAAAATGTAATAGTTACGTCATAAAAGCCGCTCTCTCTATTTTCACAATTTTTTCGTGGAAATATTTCTGACGTTTGTTGTTCAATATTCCAACTACTAAAAAGAGGGAAAAAATTAATAAATCTTAATGAAACTAAACGATTTTAAAGTGTAAAATCTTTTGTGTAAATCAATATTTTTCAAGGTTATTTATCATCTGCTATCAAAGTAATTGTTTTCGGATAAAAATATTCCAGAGTTACAAAATCTTTTTGTTTCACGTTTTTCTGCGACAATGGCTGGTATTTCTAAGCTGAGCTCAGAACGTTCTGGTGTGCAATTAAAGACATCTGAAGACAGTTTTGACTAACGAAAATATATTATACGTCAAAAGAAATCAAGAGAAAAATTATGTTCAACAAATAGTAACTGAGCAAAAAGGAGTTCGTGAAGCTGCTGAAACACGCAAAGACGCAGTATTGAAAAATGCTGTAAGAAAATATAGTGCGTCAAAGCAGCACACAGTCCTACAAGAAATACACGCTGGGAAAAACGCTATAATAATGGTTGAAAAACATGCTCACACAAGTTATTTTGAAAGTGAAAACAATGTTTTAGAAAACTGAGAAAGTACTGAATTAGGTCCAAATCGCAGATCAGGGTCAATACCTCGTCCGTCGTAAAAATCCAAGATACTGAAGAAAATACTAACAGTGTAAAGTGGGTGCATTAGATCGAGATTAAAATACGGCAATGCAAGGGCGCCAAGGCCGAGAGCCGTGGCCAGTTTGGTCGGCGGGCCCACCACCACCCATAAAACTTATAAATTTATTACTATTCCGGTTCCTAGCCAAGGCATTCCTAGTTTCCGACGAGGCTGACTTTGCCTCTCATCAGCCCTACGGCAATGACAGAATGAGATATAGGATCTGCATTTATGATCGAGCAACAATGTTTTTAACGGCTCCAAGTTTTTTTTTTCGTCAAACCGAAGTTTTTGACAAAGCGGCAGATCTTAACAGCGATACGAATATTTCTGTTGCGAATTCGTATGCACATCCAAACTGTATACGCTCTTATATTCGAAAGAATGATCAAGAAACTAAAACACATTGCTCAAAATCTATCCTCAAAGTTTGAACTTTTTAAACAGGCAAACGTTAAAGCCTCTTTTAAATGCTGAGCATGGATTTATTCTTTCAGAAATAAAAGAATTGATGCTCCACGAAGATGAAAATGCATTGACTTATATTAATGAAATAAAATCTATTTATTGTAAAAAAGTATAATGAAAGGATTCTTTTTTGTTCTTCCGAAAGAAAAAATAAACCTTTGTTTTTTTCCTCGTCATTTATCTCCAAAAGAAGTTGTTTGCTGCTATTCGCAAAAAAAAGTGTGAAGATTGCAGAATACATGTTGAGATAAAGTATTGAAACATGTTGATTTTAGACTGTAAGAGAATTAAAGATTAATCAGGATGCTCTCGGCTCAAAGGATGAGGAAAATAGTCAAATAATGATTCAATATCTACGTTTAAATATTGAAAGCTTGAAAACAGCTTTAAGTTTTTGTTTAGGGATGTGGTGAGAAATTGGAACTGTGCAAGTATTGCAAAGTTTTTTCGTTCGTTGGTATCACTTGTAAAACACTTGATTATTGCTGATCGCGAAGAAAATTGGAGATTACATGTTCAAAACTGTTGAATTACGGTTCCTGTCTCTCGTGAATTTGACTACATTAATTATCTTACATATGCAACAAGGTGAAGTCATAGAATAAAAAAAAGGAAACACTCCTCCGTATTCGAAGACTATTGACACTGGAGACACGAGTACGATGTTTTTTTTTCTTTCAGGAATAATGTGTCCTACATAATTGTGTTAGTAAAATGTTGTTGAGGGGTCGTCTTCATATGAAATCGAGCATCAACTTCAAAATTTTCAATGAGAAACCCCCCCCCCCCCTCCCTACCTTCTTTTATTACATAAATGTGATCAGCTTCCTTTTTTGCCTTAGTATATAAAAATTTGTTTCAATTGATCCAGCCTTTACTTCGGAATTGAGTTTTGTAAAATCCCTCTCGTGATGTTAAAACGTATTTTGATACTTTTACACATAACACATAAACTAGATTAGATACGGCGAAGATTTTTTTTTGTTATATATTGGCGAGATGCAACGATAGAAATACAGTTTGTTTCCAATATTCTTGGAAAAAAAGTAAATTTGCTGACAGACACATTTTTCAAATTACCTAAAATATCTGAAAATTTACTGTTTTTTCCAAGCATTTGTAAATAAACAGTGTGTTTCTATAGCTGTCGTTTAGTTTTTATTGATTTTTAAAACATACCGGTCATTTGGAGACCTCACAGACTATTTTCTTTCATACCTTTTTTAAATACATGCAGTGCCATCTGTTGAGGAACATCGTAACTAATTTTGAACATTTGTATGGCTGAAAATTTACTGTTTTTTCCAAGCATATTGTAAATAAACAGTGTATTTCTATCGCTGCCCATTTAGTTTTTAATTGATTTTTCAAACATACCGGTCATTTTGGAGACCTTACAGACTTTTCCTTTATACTTTTAAAATATAGCAGCGCCATCTTTTGAGGAACATTGTAACTAATTTTGAACGTTAAATGGCTGAAAATTTACTGTTGTCCCAAGCATAATGCAACAAGCGGTACACAATAGGGAACCCCGCTCTGCTATGCCATCTGGGGCTTCCAGAGAACGGACCTTTCGGCCGGGGCCCCCTTACCCATAAGGGGACAAGAACTAAATCACTTACGACTCTAGACACCGTGGATCCCAGGTACGCAACTGGCTCCGGTGGTGCCCATTGCCTACTCACTGTTCCACTCGATAGCCACTGGGCAGATACAGATCTGCTCAAGCGTAAGTAAAGAGTGGTCGTTTTACATGCGTGGATGCTACACCATCGCAAAACCCTCCCCATTTACCCGGGCTTGGGACCGGCATAGGGACGGGCCTGGTCCCCCAAAGACCACACCCCACCTACGGCTGGGTTTGCAACAAGCGGTATATTTCTGTCGTTGCTCATTTCGTTTTTTTTTTTTTTTTTGATTTTTCAAATGTATCAGTCATTTTTGGAACACCCTGTACATAAACAATTTACTGCTCACAGTAAAAATTAAAATTTTAATTCAAGAGAATATAATATAATACTAAATGGAAATTTAAAAAAATGCATAAGAAAAATACAAAATTCGGCCCACAAAGATATATCATTATGCTAAATCGAATTTTATTCAAAAAGTGTACATTTAAATAGCTCTCACGATTAAATGAAATCCAGTTTAAAAGGGTTCGGATTCGTTAGGGGGTTACTGTGCTGAATTGAAATTAAAATTCTACTCACATGGTCAATAAATGTGCAGACAAGTGCAGCCGACGGGGCATAGAGCCTTCGACGCGTACAGAAACTATACGTCATAGAAAAAGCGAAGTATTTGTGTAGTAAAAAGCCTAGTATCATTTCCCGTTACGAATCCGGGATTAAATTAATAAACTGGTAAATTTGATACATATAGGTGAATATTCAGAAATTTCTTATATTTACCTATTGTAGTGGGGACTGAATAATCACCACTGATTAAACAAAATCACTAAATTTACCAAATTATACACAATTTATTAGAAATTGCATTTTTATCCACCAGTAGTTTTTGCAAACATATGGCATATAGCCATCAGTTGCTCTTTTCGTCGATGGATTTCTAACATATATGCATGTTGTTTCCACTCTTGGCAGCCATGCAGGCAGGTTGTAAAATTACCTGCCGCGTGGTGGAGAAGGAATTATTTGTTATACACATCTGTAGTATCTGTTAGTGATGTGCTGCATCGTTTAAAATGTCGATTCGCGGATACGGATCCGGATCATTAGTGTCATGATCTACGGATACGGATCCCAATATCTTTTTTTTACCCAATTCAACTATCCAAGTGTAAACTTTGTTACGGAATATATTCCCGTCAGAATAATGGCAGTTTCTTCAAAAAAAAAATGTCAACTGCGGCAAAAGTATGCTATATACCGGACAGACCAGTTATCACATCTACGGATACGGATCATGATTAAACTTCGGTGGAGAGCGTGAGCTCTTTTGCCGGGTGTGAGGGTATTGAGTCATTGTTGGAACAGATCATTGTAGGTATGAGGGGAGGAGGAGGAAAATATATCAAAAAAGGGAATCTTTTCAGGGCCACTTGTGTATGTACAGTAGAAGACCGTTATAACGCACACCTTGGGACCAGAGCTTTTGCGTTATACAAGATTTTGCGTTATATAGATCATTTCACAAATTTTGAAACTAATATTCAGGATATATCTATATACTAGCTGCGTGCCCGGCGTTGCACGGGCTACCTAAAAAATGTAAGAGCAGTCCAGTTGATGCTTTTGTAGTACACTGACACTAG
This sequence comes from Uloborus diversus, assembly GCF_026930045.1. Classification (NCBI taxonomy): domain Eukaryota; kingdom Metazoa; phylum Arthropoda; class Arachnida; order Araneae; family Uloboridae; genus Uloborus; species Uloborus diversus. The sequence goes on along the minus strand of NC_072738.1, from coordinate 4,727,372 downwards.
TTTCTAACGCGTTAAGGAATAAATAAATGCGCGTAAAGCAAGGTTTGCAAAACACCAGTAAAACATATTTTTGCCAAAACACCTCATCAACGTTAATAATCGTTATCAATGATACAAGTTATGAGTACATTTTCAGTCAGCACAAAAGGGGAAAATATATGCATTATCAACTATAATCTTTACTCACGTTAAACTGAATTACATCTGATAGACTATATCGGAAATATTTATGCACAATAACAATCCGCTTTTTACATAAAATAGTCTACTACCCGGCGTTGCCCTGTTGTTTATTAATGCAACATACCACTCAGATAAATATTTGGATGGATTCTATCCACATGGTCGTACAAGAATTACATCAATCCGTTTTCCAGGTACAAACCCTCAAAGAACTCAAATAACTTGTAAATCACTCATTTACTTTACGACGTGCACGGTCCTCCTCGAAAATGAAAGTTATGTCATGTGACGCGTATTTAACAATCAGGCTTGAACAAAAAAAAAAAAAAAAAACAGCAAAATTTTGCTGCAGATTACGGCAAAATAATTGAAAAGTAAACAACTTAAACACCCTGATTACAGGAAAAGCCTTAAAACAAAAGCCTAATTTTATTTCTTTATATTCGAGAAAAAAAATTGCAACAGATGTTTCTTTTCAATGATTTTCTTCACGCTGTAAATTTTAATAAAAGCGTTCATCCGGAAAGTTGAGTTGAAGCACTGAATAATAATTTGAATGGAGAAAAGCCTTCGAAAAATATGGATTTTATTTTGAAATCTAAGAGTCATAATTAATAATTTTTAATTGATATCTCCGCTAATTATTATCGGAGGATTATGTTAAATAGCCAAACATGAAGACGGGAAGATGACGAATCCATCGATACCTGGTTCGATGGTCAGTTCACTGTCGTTCGGGAGAAGAAGCTTGGACATAGATAGATAGATAGATAGATACTCAGATTTTATATGTATAAGATTAGCACTTCAGAAGGAGTTTTATCTGCAATGAGTATTAAAGCACCAATATTACAATTAGTTATTCACAAATAAATATGTTTCACAATCAAAATTCTGCACTTTTGCTAGCTTCATCGTTTGCATAACAGCTACATTTTCAAGAGCCATCTGCTGGTTTTTTTTTTTTTTTTTTTTTTTTAACTGTGAACACTAATTTTCATTTTAAAACTCTGAATTAAGATGGAAAGATGAAAAACTGTTTCAAAATTTGATTTTCCTAACAATTTTTATGTTTGCAAGACAAAACAGAGGGAGTTTTTTAACTTCAAAACCTATTGTTTGCTTCTGAAAAATTGTGCGGTGTATAGAGAATTGCGTTACATAGGTCGGCGTTATAACGCTCTTCTACTGTGCAATATTTACAAGCACATGTGAAGTAGTTTTGACAATTATGAAGGATAAATATGAACGAATAAAATGAGAGATTATTTACAGAGAAAATCCAATTACACCACTTCTAGAGACTGCAGTTTTGTTTTAATTAGAACTCAGTCAGAATAGTGAACTGGTAGATATAGTAAATTTATCGCACCAAGCAATTATCCGCAGCACAATTTATATTGTTTGTCACTGTAGTTAGGTCTAAAAATAACAAAGCAATGTTAAAAAGTTGCTAAAAAACAGTACTCCTGAATAGACTTTGAGGCAGCTTTGAAATGTATTAGTGTAGCTTTTGTTTGCCCGGGATCTTATTTGAGTGGGTGAAAATAAAGCCCTGGATCCGTCTCTTAAGTGGCGACACACTTTGATCCATGCACTGCGCGCCGCTTTCGACTGCGATTGGAGGCGGGCAGTCACGTGGGTTCAGTCCGCCATTTTGTGTCGTTGCCTGTGTGATTTCACTGTGCGGAATACTAGATATTTTCTCTTTGCTATTCGTATTTTTCATCAAACGCTATCTTTAATGTGAAGATGCCTTGGTGTAGTGCATTAAGATGTTCTAACAGTTCAAAATTACTATATCGAAGTACATTGAAAGATTATTTATGTATTTTAAATGTTTTCATCAGTACTGCTGCGCAATTTCAGATACTTTATGAAACTCTTGTTGAAATTGTAATATTTTTTACTTTTCATGAAATTGTCTGATGGTTTGTTAATTTTCATGGGATAATAAGGACATTCACAAAAATCATCATAAATAGTTCCTTCAAATATTGTAAAGCTCAACTATGTAACGGCACCTAATAAATTGCTAGCAGTAGTAAAATATATGCCCTGTTTTCAAAACTGATTTTTCTGAGTTTAAGATCGAGGGTTTTAGGTGAAAAGAAAAAAAAAACTAGTTTTAGATGGCCTTATAGTAAATGCAGGGGCCGTCCAAAGAGTGGGGACCAGCGGGGCAATCGCTCCGGTTCCCACAAAAGGGGGGCCGTCCCTCATTTATTGTATCATAGATACACAATCATAGATACTCAAAATAGAGAATCATTGCAATGATTCTCTATTTTTTCCTGGGGCACCAAAATATTCCTCTCTCCCAGGCTCCAAAACATTTGTTTCCTTTATATCATTGAAGAAGATAAATTCTGAGACTATACCTGTTTAGAATAAAACCTAAAGCACTTCTCTTTTGCATAGTTCCCACAAATACGAATACCTAATTGAGTTTTAATTGTTTGTTTTGTATTTTGTAGGTTATCATTTTGCAACGTAAATATTTGAATTTTGAACATTTCCATTTTTGGAAAAGTTTTTCGGGCATTAATTAATAAATATTAGAAAAAGATTCATTGCTTGCGTTTTAGTTTGTATGATCCATAGCCCTTTGACTGTATTATTCATTAACATTTAAAAAATGCAAGTATGACTTGTTCATGCGTACGATGCTTTGATGTTATAACTAGTGATGTGCCGGATCGTTAAAAAAGTAGATCTAAGGATCCTGATCATTAGTGTCAAGATCCGCTGATACGGATACGGATCTCAGAATTCAACTATCCAAGTGTAAAATTTGTTACGGAAGGTATTCCCATCAGAATAATGGTAGTTTATTCAAAAAATGTCAAGTACAGCAAAAATATAATCAAGACTGTGATTTACTTTTTAAAGAAATCTCCGTTAAAATTGAGGGAGAGTTGGAAGGAATGGGTTAGCGCTGCATTAATGCTTATATGGAATGCGAAAAATCATTTCTATCTTGCTCGGTAGATGTAGGATACAGGAACAAGAGTGTAAAGCTGTTACTGGACCGGCTAGAAATAATTTTTCGCATCTTTTTTCAGCATAAATGCAGGGCTGACCCATTCCACCAAACTTACTCCGACCGACGAAATACAGAGCCGGGAACACTTTTACAAACAGTAAATACAACAGAGAATTTAATCTCACTTTTTTTGAAGGATGCCGAGAAAAACAAAAATGAAGAATAACAAAAACCCCAAATCAATAACAAAAACTAATATTAAATTAAAAATTAAATACCAAAACATGTCCCAGAGAGCGTACCTTATATTAAGATGAATTTCGCGGGTCAGATTACACATTTGTTATCAAATATGAACTGAAAGCAGGTAAAAATTTTAAATGATTGAGCTTTTTCTCTTTATCTTCCGACTATGAAATCGCTACCACTGACGCGTATAAAGGCTTGGAATTCCATTTAAAATTTACTTAACAAGATTATAGCTCCCACTGTATATCAGTTAGAAGTTTCAAATAAATATCAAACGCAGAAAACTTCGTTCTATCAATTAGATTCAACATTTTTAACGTACGGGTAAATTTTGACTACCCTAATTGCAAGAAACGTTAAGTCGGTTTTTAATTACTATCTTCGGTAATTAAAGTTCAACAAAAAAGGGCCAAGCTAAGAACACTTTCGATCAAGTCGCCTTTTGAACGAAAAATGAACTATCAGAATCGGTTTATCTGTTTAGGAGCTGCGATGCCATAAAAAGACACACTGATACACACTTTAAAAACTTATTTCCCCTTCCTTTTTGCAACGGGGGGGGGGGGGGGAGGGGATACAAATTGGTTTCTGAAATGATACCTTAAAAGTTAAATAGGGAATAAAACCTAATTTAAAACGGATTTTAAGAGTCTTTTATTCAGATATTTAAAATGTTTTAGAATAGAAATGATCCTTTTAAGATCCGTCAAAAAAATAACGGATACGGATACAGATCTTTAATTTCCCTCGGATATCCGCGGTTACGGATGCGGATATCCGGAACATCACTAGTATCTATCCAAGCGTCTAGGGGCGTGACTAATCCTAATGTTAAAAACTTACCCATTTCTTGACTTAACTAGGTAGTGAAAATCAACGGATTTCACTTTCTTTCTGCAGGGGGAAAGGCAATATTTGTGTCTGCTGCTGCACATGAAATGAAAGTCGCTTATGGCAATGTGCGTGTGCAGATGTTTTCGTTTCTCTGTGTTTTCAGTGGTCGTTAGTATTCAGTACGTCAGACGAAGATCGTACAAGCGGAGAAAATGCTACAAATTGATTTCAT